>NC_035448.2:186928857-187261670 GCF_002127325.2 Helianthus annuus
TTAAGGCAGAGCACTAGAAACCTTCAGGATTACTCCAACAATTAGAAATGCCTATATGGAAATAGGAACTCTTAACAATAGATTTTGTTACTAAGTTACCCAAAACCAGAAAAGGTAATAAAGCCACTTGAGTAATCATGGATCGATTTACCCAAATCAGCTCATCTTCTAAACTATGAAAGAAACCTTTAGCATGGAAAGGTTAGCCAAATTGTATGTGGATGAAATAGTATCCTTACATGGAGTCCCGCTCTCCATCGTATCGGATAGAGATAGTCGTTTCACTTCCCGATTTTGGACAAGTTTTCAAGAATCAATGGGAACCCGACTCAATCTCAGTACTGCGTATCATCCACAAACTGATGGACAAAGTGAAAGAACAATCCAAACTCTGGAAGACATGCTCAGAGCATGTGTAATTGACTTTGGAGGTAATTGGGATAACCACTTACCATTGATTGAATTCTCCTATAACAATAGTTATCATTCAAGTATAGAAGCCGCTCCATTCGAGGCACTATATGGACGCAAGTGCAGAACACCCGTATGTTGGGCAGAAATAGGAGAAAGTCAATTATCAGGACCAGAAATCGTACAAGAAACCACAGACAAGATAACCCGAATCAAGGAAAGATTGAAAACAGCCAGAGATCGCCAGAAGAGCTATGCCGACAATCGTCGCAAACCACTTGAATTCCAAATAGGAGACAAAGTACTACTAAAAGTATCTCCTTGGAAAGGTGTTGTAAGATTCGGTAAGAAAGGGAAACTGAGTCCCCGATATGTTGGACCATTTTCAGTGATTCAACGAATCGGACCAGTTGCTTATCGCTTACAACTACCAGAAGAACTAGCTGGAGTACATGATGTATTTCATGTATCCAATCTCAAGAAATGTTTATCAGACGAATCCCTGGTAGTACCTCTTCAAGATGTAGAGGTGAACGAAAAATTAAAGTTTATAGAGAAACCACTACAAATCGAAGATAGAAAAGTCAAATTCCTCAAACACAAGCGACTTGTGTTGGTAAAAGTCAAATGGAATTCCAAAAGAGGACCAGAATACACTTGGGAATTAGAGTCAGAAATGAAGCGCAAATATCCTCATCTATTCCAGTGAATCTCGAGGACGAGATTTTTCTTAAGGTGGGGAGAATGTAACAACAGTCATTAAAATCCATAATTAGGATGGTAATTAGCTATTAAGGAAACCCTAATTAAGAAACCCAAGTAATTCTGCACTAACCCTAAAATTTCCAGAACAATCAGAATCAGGATCAGGGCCCCTAAAACTCAGGGGGGGATAAACCCTAGCCGACGATTATCCTCATAACTCTGTGTAAAATTCGAAATTAACGAAACTGTCAACACAGCAAGCCTAGTTACACACGTAGCTACCCTATGAACATAGGTTACCACTCGCGTAGCGCGACACCTATAGGGGGTACCCCTCGCGCTACGCGACGGTGTCAAATTTCGGGTATAAATAGAGGGGGTTGGGACTTGAATTCTGTCTTTGGAACGACGTAAAAACTCGTTGTGTACGTCGAGTTATGGCAGAAGCAATACAACAAACACACACGATTCACGAAATGCTGCCTCAATCAGGGTATTAACTTGATCGCTATTACGATTCATTTCCGGGATCAATATATCCAAAGAATGTCTAAGTGCCGCCCACATTGGGCTATGCTTTGTCGTTTGTCGGTAATCCGATAAATGAGTTGAAGCATTGTACTTTGTCGTTTGTCGATAATTCGATAAATGAGTTGAAGTACTATACTTTGCCGTTTGTCATTTTGATAAATGAGTTGAAGTATTGCACTTGGGCATTCATTGGGAGAATTTGATCTCGTAAATTATCGTAACTGTTGTATTGATCATTAACCCGGTTTTGTGTGCATCATTTCCTAAATTAGGATTATTAGTCTCAATACACTTACAATCAAAGTAGATGATAATTCTCAGAAGAATCTGAACCATAAAGCTTGTTAATTCAAATACTGCATGCTTATATTGTGAGTCATTCCTCTTTTATAAACTCTTTTCTCACAGTTTGTGAGTCATTCTCTTTTTATCAATTGTTTTACAATACTCCAAATCATTTTTCAGAGTTATAATTACAGTGATTAAGTTTATGTAATCACCAAATTACAGCCGGTATGTGGGGTATTGTGCACAGTATTACTATTGTTTTAATCACATTAGGTGGGCGAGCCTAAAAGTAAGTGATATACGTCACTCATTGGGACAGCCAATGGTGATATGACCACAGTCACAGAGCTGGTCTGTGACAAATACCTATTCTTGAATGTTGGTTGATAATAAACATATGTAAAAACTCTTAATACTGTGAATTATAACAAATGTGTCATTTTCAGTAAAATGAATGAACTCACTCAGTATTTTGCGCTGACAAAACCTTTTTAAAACGCGTTTCAGGTAATTACAGTAGATTGGAGTAAGGATTAGATCTAGCATTGAAGGACTTCAAGAAGTGGCTTATTTCATTAATTAAATCAAAATTAAGAAATATCGTTTTTATATTAAAAGCTACCTTTGTAAAACATGGGTTTATCCCATCTATTTAATAAATAAAATCCGGTGTTTTTAAACTCTGATATTTTTCCTAACTCACGGTCCTCATGAAATTTCCGCTGCAATGTTTTTCAAAATAATCACCGGTACCACTGGACTGCTCGCGACTTCCGATTCCGGCTAGGATGGGGTCGGGGGTCGTGACATACGCATTGTTTATAACCATACATCAAGTAATGGTATCTAGCTTCAAAGTTTACTACACGACTTGTTTTGACCCGTTTGGTGCTGAAATTAAGGCACCATTCAGGACATTTCAAAATCCATCTTTGTCACTTGTTTTGACCCGTTTTACTTGTTTAAGACACTTAGTCACATCCGTGACATATTGGTCTATCTTGTTTACCATGTTACAAAATGACGACATAAGACTAAAAAATAAACTTAATGTAACGAAACGGTAAATTTCGTACCTTTAGAGCACACCTTTCCCACGTGTATTCCCTCCGGCTTGTCCGCTCGACGCTCCGGACTCTTTGCCTAAGGAGTTCAATTTACAATTGCTTTAGGACCCCCTTTTATATGATTATAACGCATCATTATTACTAATAGTCAAATCTGCGTTTTAATCCTATTTTCAACATTTAAATCCCCACTTAGGCATTTCAACAAACACCTAGCGGGTCAGATTTTCACATAATCATTACCAAGTTCGTGACTTGTGATCAGCATCTAACTTTGTTTCAATTAGTCAAGTTACTCTTATCCTAACATCAATATTTCAATATTTCTGAAATTACTACTTAAATTCAGATTGTGCTAGAACAAGAGTTGAAATTTTAGTATTTATCAAGTTTCTTCAAGCTCCTCAATCACCTACAATGGTGATTAGGAAACCCTACTAGTATCATGCAAGATTTTGGTCAAGAATCATCTAGGGTTTGTTCCTAAACCACATATCACTTCCAATTTCATATATCTAACACATAATCAAACTCAACATTCGATTTCTATCACATGCAGGGAAATTGAGTTGAATCAAAACAACCTAATTTGGCATACCTTATGATCCCTTTGACGAGGTGATCACGAATCTATGTTCAGATTTCGATTTTGACTTGGTATGAGCCTTTAATTTGTGAATTTTGTGTGAAAACTAGGGTTTGGAAGAAACCCCTGGTCGCTCCTGCCTTCTGTTCGATCCAAGCACACACACAAGTGTGTGTTTGGTGTGTTTGTTTACCATTTTAGTAATCAAGTTTTAGATTTGGCTAGATTGGTCCCTAGGTTTTTATCTAACCTTAAGTTTAAGTGTTTTAACCCTATTAAGAGTTACTTTAAGACTTGTAGCTAACTGGGTTATAAGTTCTGTGGGTCCCGTTTTTCCGGTGGATCGATAACGTAAACCTATCCTTGTTTATCAAGAACACGGTAACGGGTGCGGAATCCCCGTGACGGTGCAAACCAAACAAAGTGTAAAATAAACACGCGCGTAACCAAAAGATTCAATATCTATTGATTATGGATGAGTACAACCACAAACATATACAAACAATGTTTATACGGACTCTCACTAAGTCTCTCTGTGCTCATGAGTTTCACACAGAAACTATTAGGAGTATTTATATTAAACAGACACGGATCTTGACGAAACAGAAAAGGACTCGGCGAAACACCTTTGGGCCAGACATTGGGCCTGAAAAATCCCAGCAGGCGACGAAACAGGGACAAGAAATACAAAGTTGACGAAACACATTTGTGTTTCGTCATTTAATTCACAAAGTCAAGATTTGCATGCATTTTCAACACTATGACATCATCATGACATCACAGAGATGATGTCATGGTGATGTGTCACCTGGGACTTGTTCGCGGCGCTCTGTGCTTCGCGTGTCGAACTCTGGGGCGCACGACGGAGGAATGCCGTGTCGTCTGGCTTGAGCCGGACCTAACCGTGTCGAAACCAAGTCGTACCGAGCCGAGTCGAACCGAGCCGAGTCGCGTCCACACAAAGTGTATCAACAAACTCCCCCTTGGACGCTACTCGTGATGGTTCGTCTTCTTTGATTGTTCGTCTTCTGTGTCTTTCATGCCGGAGGATCTTCAAACTCTTCACGCTTCGTAAGAGGAAAGTGTATCAACAAACTCCCCTTTTCATTTAGGTAGTGTGTTAGCAAACTCCCCCTTAGAATGAACTCTCCATTGAGTCATGCTCGTGAATCTTTTCATTTGTCAATTCTTTAGATCCTTGTGGTGTTGATGAGGAGTCAGCGGCAACTCGATCATTTTTATCTTTTGAGTGCCTTCACATCGTGTCTTCATTCCAAAGCTTGTCATCGAACATGTTCTCCTTGCCTTTAGCATCTGCACACGCAAGAAATCTAAACGCATAATGAGAACAATCGCTTGGAATATAGTCAAATTAAACAAACGACACATGTGTGACCATTTCTCAATCAAACACTGACCGACAACAGTTTGAAAGTTTAGAAAATGATCAATTTTAGTCCTTTAACTTTCAAAACTTGTTAACTTCAACAGATTATGAAGGTGCAATTGTTTTCCGGCTTACGATCAGGATTTTGGGTAGGATAGACTCGAGTTCCAACATCGGTCAATCAAAAATAAACTAGAAGCAAAATCTTTTTGGCTTTTATAAAGTTTATATTAAAACACACCTAAAATCTTTTTGGTATTTTTTCATTTTTCAAATGTAAAGACGGAAAACAATAAATAGATATATACAAAGATGCAAAAACTAAAAGCAATAAATACATATTTACAGACATTCTTTTTGCGAGTTTCGAGGGTAAGAGAATCATATCAGTGTACGGTCACGCCAAAACGCTCTTGTTGGTCTTTTAGTTAACAATTAGATAAGCATCCTATAACGATTATAGGTATTGTTGTCCACATAAGCTCTACTTATCAGATGTAATCATGGCGAGGGGATACATTAAGGTATGATTTATACTTACCGACCGGTGTTCATCCACACACGACACATTCCCGTATCAAGGTATGCACGAGAGTTCATCTTACCGGTGAGTATACCGATTATCATCTGTTTGACCGTATATGATGTGAGATTCTCACTTATTTTGATTGAAAACAAGCCCTATGTGATATAATCACTTATTTATGAGGAACTTGATTTTCAGATGCATGAAGGGCACAAGAGCAAGTCCGTGAACAGGTCAGTACTTTCGTACAGCAGAGAGACGAACTTGACTCCCGGATAAATGTGATATATTATCACTTATTTGAGGGACATGTGATTGTTGATCACTTATTGAGGTCGAATGCAATATGTACACGTATGTATAGTATCATGGAAGATCTAGACTTGCATCCCCGTTTTTTTTTTCGGTAAAAGAAACAACCATGATACCCAGATGATAAGCAGCATAAAGACCGAATATCTCAGAACCTCGGCAATCTCTCAAACGAAATTTCGGTACTAAGACCATATGCCAATGTGCGGTTCCCACCTGGTCTTCAGTCGATTAAGATTTATATCACCCTGCACACTTTAAAATGATTGTGAGCCTACCGATACATCTTATATAGAGCTGCTTATCGTTTTTCATTTAAGGTTTAAAGAGATTTCGACAGACCACTGATGTACTATCATATTCTCTTTTGCTCGCCAGAAAACTCATTTTTGTTTTTCTATTGTTTTTGTGTTTTTGAAATTTTTCGATGTTTTTGGATTTTTAAAATTTGAATTTACTCCCCCTAAAATCAACAAACTATGATAAATTTTAAAAACACAAAGGTATTTACAAAAATGATTTTCCGATGCTGGTTTACTCTTGCTTTACCTCAATGCCGTTTACCAAAATTAAGTTTTAATCAGAAAAGATTTATCGAATTTTGGAAAAATCAGTTGGCACGTCGGTAAGCGGTGTGGACCATGACAACATTGACGAGTTTCATAGTGAAACAATCACGTGTGAGGTAATATTCGAGTTCAACGTGTCTGGCCAAAGAGTGCTATACGAGTTGATAATAAATCATAAAGCAGCTTAAATATCGACAAGTATAGGAGAGATTGGAAATTCAAAACCGTAATCCTGCAACTTCTTCGTGCATTGCCAGGAATTTGAGTGCTCTCCCAAACTGGATATCCACCCGGTGTGGATTTGAAAGTCGATTTTGTAGCTACTGAGAAATCTCCTCACAGCAACAAGATCATAAACCTTCGGGTCCGGCTGGTCTTCCACATTGCACCAGCGAAGGTCTTTGTCTTTCTCTTTTACAGGTGTGCTGTTGTTCAATCCACGCCAAGGCATCCGCACACCCGGTTGGTTCGTTCAACAAACACATTTTCTTCAATTACACCGCGAAGAAATGTACACTGCACGTTCATCTTGTTGATTTTGATCTTCAGACATGCTGCAGTTGCGTACATTTTAATTTGAATCTATCCTGGGGACCCGATCAAAGCCTTGAACAATCAATCTTTTGGAATGATTTGCATTTTGTCGAAGCTTTTCAATTTCTTTCGACAGACAATTCTGTCTTCTTTTCTTCTTCTCTCCATCAAAGGCAACAATTTCTTCTGTCGCCTATCTTATGCAGGGACATTCCACTATCAATAATCCTATGACTATCGATAGTTCCTCCTGGAACTTCCTGCACACTCACTTAGAGATTAGATGGAGAAGGGGACCCAAGCCTTCATAGACTTGGGTTGCCCCTGAGAATCAAGAAATGTAATTTCAATTTCTTGATGGTTTTCAAACACCGCACCTCCCCCTGAACTTTCACCCGATTTAGGTCTCCAAGCTTGTTTTTGTTTACCAGATTGAGTTTTGTAAACAGATTTTGAAACTTCTGGTTTTAATGATTGTGAAGAACTTGGTTCCTTTTTGACCGTTTTGACTTCAGATTTTAAAGCCTTTTCAACAGCTTTGATGTTTTGACGTCGTTGTTTCGTTTCTTGTTCCTTAACAGTTCTTTTATCATGTTTTGGTGAAACAGGACGACGTTGTGAGTGACCTTGTTCAGAAGGGGTTCTTTCAACAAAATTTGGTTTGGGCGAGTTTGTGCAGTCTTTAATGATGTGCCCAAACTTCCCACATTTAAAACACGTTCTCCTTTCAACAAACTTAGGAGAATTTGATCGACTAGCAGATGTCGAACCTGAGGTACTTGCCCTTTCATCACACCCGTTTCTGTGTTGGGTGTAATTGTTATCGCTATTACGTTTCAAAATCTTGACTTGTTGAACAAAATCGGTGTTTGATTTGTTTTCAAAAGTCTCAATTTTATCCGTACCATTTGATGCTACAAATTTAACATCTTTTGCTTTCTTCTTGTAACGAGCTCCTTTTGATTCAACCTTAGCCTTTGGCTTTGGAGCTCGTTGTTGTTGTTTACCCTTAAAAGCAATTGGTTGTTGCTTTGTCGGTGATTTCTGTTTTCCAAATTGTTTTCTGACTTCAGCCTTTGGAATTGGATCACATTGAGTTACAGTAACTCCGGGGATGGTCTTTCCCAAAAATTTATTCGTGTTGTCTTCAAAAACTTTGTCAATCAAAGATGGATTGACATTTTTAATTTGAAAATCATTGTCCGAATAAATTTTAGTATCACCGACCAATGTATACAACACGCTATTGCTCTTAACAGCTAACACACATTCTTTGTCATCCTTGACATTCTTGACAAGATCTATCACTTGCTTGGCAACAAGTTGCACAGTAGGAGTAGGAGGATCACATAGAATATGATTCTCAATTGGAATTTCTACTCCTTTCGTTTCATCAAGTGATTCATCCTGGTCATTCACATCTGATTCATCATCTGAAGAATCATAGTCCTCAATGGTTGGAGGACTTTGATTTGAAGCACATGATGACTTTTCTTTGTTATCAGATGAGCCCTCCGATGAATTGTCCGGTTTGAACCCTAGGCCAGTAGTAACTTCCTCATAATTAAGAGGCACACTGGGTTCATACCGAGGCATATCCTCTTCATCGGGCATTTTGGTATAGTTGTGTCTCAAAGGGGGTGGACACGCCTTATACCCTACACCTTTCACGTTCCCTTTCAGTTGTTGAACGTCAATTATGTGATCGAGCACAAATCGGGAGTTAGAATAACTCTCCAACTTTTGCTTGATAGCATCATGCTCGCATTTGGCAATGGCTAACTCCTTTTTGGTTTCCTCAACAATGTTAATGTAATCGTTAATACTAACTTGTTTATGATAAACAACTTTGTTCAATTCGGAAACACTTTTCTTTAGGGTTTCGATTACAGATTTAAAATCCTTTTCATTTCGAGTTAACGCCATGTTTGCCTCTTTGCATTTAGACAATTCAATAACCAAACTTTGATTATAACTATGAACCGTTTCCGATTCACGTTTCAAATCAGCACATTTAAGTTTCATATCAGCACAATCACTACAGATGCTAGGAGTTTCAAATTTTACCTGACTTGTAGAGGCTGAGACATTTGCCATAAAGGCAGTCTGAGAAGAGAAAGATCCATCTTCAGTGAGAATCTTCTCCAATTCGTTCGATGTAGCATCAGCTTTCTTGATCAAGTCAGATTTTTGACTTTTTGTCTCCTTGGCATCATCCGACAAATTATCAGCTTCAGAACCAGTTCCTTCATTCAAATTCGATTCTTCATCCGAACTGCCACTATATCCTGAACTGTCATCATTTCCCGAAGATTCCCCATCATTGACATTCTTGACAATTTCAGCAAGAAACGCAGTTCCTGTTTGATCACTGTTTCCCAACTGTATGGTCGGACTACAATCGACACTTGGATCGAATTGGGGTTGTGTTGTGGAAACTTGAGGTGGAGGTATGGATTGTGAAAGATAAGCACTTTGATTCCACTGTGGTTGGGCTTGATTGAACTGTGGAAACGGAGATGAGCTTGTGTTGGACACAAACGCTGTTTGAAGCTTCGATTGCTGAATAGAACTAGCTGAAGGACCAAAACCAGGCAAATACATTTCTGTGTTTTGAGTAGGTGCAATCCTTTTAGCTTTCCGAATTTCCTCTTCGTTCTTGTGCTCCAACTTCTGAATGAATTCATAGATATTAACATTGACAACATCTAGAACGCCCGTATGCTTTAAAAGCTCAATGAATGGGCTCCACTTTGGAGGTAGAGCATCAGCAAACCGTGCTACCATTTCCTGTTGAGATACCAGAACACCAAAATAATACATTTCACACATCAAATGATAATAACGAGTAGTTATATCATTTAGGGTTTCATTCTCTAAGAAATGAAATGATTCGAATTTCTTCTTCAACAGATCATGGCGTGTCTTTCTAGTAGCTGCATATCCTTCTCCTCTCGCTACCACAAGATTCTGTATGTTTTGATTTTGATTCGACAACAAAGCCCATTGACTTGCACTTATGGATGGTTGAGGAAACATATTTCTTGCCCACGCGGCTATAGAAGTTTGATCTTGACCTGGTTGTGGGTCCATACTCCAATCCCATGGACTCGTGCAGCTCATATTTGATGTATGTAAGTGAAAACCTGGTCACACACAGCTTATAATCTTAATCAGCCGACAACCTTATAAATTTTACAAACACCAGCTTCTAACAAATTTTGTTGATCTAGACCAATTATCACGAAGCCCCAACTTCTAATTCTTTTGATGCAATCAGGTGGGCTTTAAAGAAAACTAGGTTATGGGCCTGTGTATTACACGGGTTGAATAAAGAAGCTTATGCACCACAATGACAACTTTTTAATACCAAATTGTAGGTCATTGTCTTGTATACGAATTGGTCTTCGCCGATCTATGATGAAAGACGAAGAGTATTGACAATCAAAACATTAGAAAATAAAAAACTGAAATCAATTGCACTATACATGAGTATTGTTAAAAGAGAAAGTGAAGAACCAAAGATCGAAGTTAAGAACACCAATAATAAGATATCATTTGTCCAATAATCCTATATGAATGCAACCATTGGTATTCTCAGTTCATGACTATCACATGATAACACAAAAACCATGAATTAAACATCTAGAACTATGCATGTTCAGCATTTTCTAATTAATGTTTTGATCAATAAAAATGTTAAAAGTCGGGAAAAAAGAAGAAGAAAATCATTAAACATTCACCTCATGTTTGCTAAAAATTGGCTCTTGTAGTTGCTAGATGCCTTTGCTTTCCTTCTTGCATCCAAATGCTAATTAGGTATGCCCGTAATTTTGTGTCCGAGACCCCATTTGTTAACACATATATACAAACACATCCTACATTAATATACATACAGAAGCCCCATTTTTTTTATCATCAAGGTCTTAACATCTCACTCATCCACCTACCCCATTATGTATTTCCTTGAAATAATTAGAATACCTACCTGCAAATGGCATATACATATACGAATTTAATAACACTCACACATAAATACATATGAAGCTCAAAGAAAGAAGTAAAGGTATCATAGGAAATCTCATTAAATTCAAGAAAAGCAAATCGATGTAATAAAACTGGTAGCCTCATTTGGCTTTCTCTATATGAACCTCATTGTTGGGTGGGGGTTTATTCCCATAAGATTTTTATATATTCATTAAACTACTTTATTATATAAGAAAATGACAATATTAGATATACATATTGATTAAAGAATGATTGAATGTAGCATGCCCGCAGAATAAAGAATGTAATTTAACTAATCAATAACCTCCAACAATAAAAAAAATTGAGGGTTCAAAGTTTAAAGCTTTCAAAGTACCCAGTTACAAAAGTCCTCGTGATTCAAAAAGGATACACTTAGACAAAAAGTGATTAAAAAGATGCAAATTATTAATCCTTTATGCTACTTAAACCTGAAAATCAACACCGCATCCAATTAAATTAAGAGCACAAGTTAGCGGAATTACAATGTACCATTGATACAAAACAGATCGTGTAGCGTTAGCTTGTAGCAGGAGTTGTGGTTGTGAGACTTGGACCGGAGTTAGGAATTACATCGTCGGAGCATAATAAAAGTTGTCGCAACCATGTCAGCCTGTGGTTGTGAGACTCGGACCGGAGTATTTAATAGTTTTCGCATAATCCACCCAACTGCTCCTCGCCTCTGAATAAAAGAAACCCAATATTAATAATTGAACAAATGACAAGTCTCGATTAAAAGAAACAAAATACCATAATCATGTGCGGCAGTGGAGATGGAAGAAGAAAAATCGAATGTGACATTTGCAGATTTGGGTTTGGCAGAGGGAAATGGTGGTGGAGAACATTAGGGTTTGTGACTTTGTTATTAGCGATATGAATCTTAAGCAAGGATATGAATATGGATAAAATCCATGTAAAAAAAGAAAACCGGGTCATGGCTTACCCATGGATCTGCCGCTTACATCTAAGGCGGGAAAACCACATCTAACATCATCTCATAGATTGCCAAGTGTCCCATTATTGGTTTCTTTTATTATATATATAGATATAGATAATAACTCACTGACTTAGAATTTGTTAAATCTTACAAATCCCAAAACTATAGCCCAATTAAAAATACCCAACTTTCTCAATAAATGTCATAAATTAGTGACCCCAAAAAAAAATCCCATCGTGCATTTATATAAATATAAGATGAAAATTTCCAGCTAAAGACGAAAATTAGTGAAAATTTCCATGGTGCATTTACATAAATTAGTGCCCCCCAAAAATAATAACCAGCAAAAGAAATTTCCAGAAAGTGGAAATTTTGGCCCAATCAGAATGTATCTATATAAATATAAGATGAAAGTGGAAATTTTGGCCCAATCATATACTTAATTGTTGATGAGTCGGTTCAATAATGTGAAAAAGTTGCTGAAGAGATGGGTCAGTTCAATAATGTGAAAAAGTTGCTGATGAGATGGGTCAGTTCAAAACTTAATTGCTTGACACATGATAAAGTTGCTGAAATGTGATAAAGTTGCTGAAATAGTTCACGTGATGTACTTAATTGATGTCAGTCCACTTCTTTTGAAAAAGGTGTCGGCCCAGCTGTTAATCCATTGAAAGTGGATTATTTGGCCCAATCAAAGAGAACTTTGTGTATGGCGAAACTGATTGAAGATGATATGGACGAAGCTGATTGAATTGATAATAATCTCTGCGAAACAGATTTATGATTTTAAGAACGGCGAATCTGGTTTGATGATAATCAACGGCGAATCTGGTTTGATGATAATCAACGACGAAACTGGATGATTATTATATGTCGACGAAACTGAATTATGATTGTGAGAGACGAAACAGGATTGGTGAAATGAGCGACGAAACAGGTTGAGGTGAGTGATGTTCGACGAAACAGAAATCCTTTTGATTATGCGACGAAACGGAATGGATAAGGTTTCAGAGTTGGTGAGATTGGTGAGATTTTTCAAAGAAAACTTATCCTTTTAGTGACACAATACACAATTTTCAAACTTCACACGTTATCTTTCTTACCAAACAAAGCAACCCACCATGCTTTTTGACCTATCACAGTCAATCCACCATGCTTTTGAGCACCATTTTCAACTCAAATATAATTTTATAATTTACAAACAGATTGTACAGTGGCTTCTCAAAAGATAAAAATGGTGAAATATTGAAGAACACTTTGAAGTTAACTGAAGAACACGATGAATATTTGAAGATTCCGGTCACCGAATAATTTTCCGAAACCCGAAAATGCACAAACTTTTACTAAAAACCCGGTGTACCACAAGAACAATCAATTTAACAAGGTTTTTGATAAAACTTTTGGCAAAACAACAAGGTTTTCACTGATTTTAGCTACTTTTTCAGAAAATATATGGGTTTTTCAAGAACAACTCGATAAAAACCAAAACTTGTTTGGTTTTAAACAAGGATTAGAGCCAAAGCTCTGATACCAATTGTAGGTCCCGTTTTTCCGGTGGATCGATAACGTAAACCTATCCTTGTTTATCAAGAACACGGTAACGGGTGCGGAATCCCCGTGACCGTGCAAACCAAACAAAGTGTAAAATAAACACGCGCGTAACCAAAAGATTCAATATCTATTGATTATGGATGAGTACAACCACAAACATATACAAACAATGTTTATACGGACTCTCACTAAGTCTCTCTGTGCTCATGAGTTTCACACAGAAACTATTAGGAGTATTTATACTAAACAGACACAGATCTTGACGAAACAGAAAAGGACTCGGCGAAACACCTTTGGGCCAGACATTGGGCCTGAAAAAGCCCAGCAGGCGACGAAACAGGGACAAGAAATACAAAGTTGACGAAACACATTTGTGTTTCGTCATTTAATTCACAAAGTCAAGATTTGCATGCATTTTCAACACTATAACATCATCATGACATCACAGAGATGATGTCATGGTGATGTGTCACCTGGGACTTGTTCGCGGCGCTCTGTGCTTGGCGTGTCAAACTCTGGGGCGCACGACGGAGGAATGCCGTGTCGTCTGGCTTGAGCCGGACCTAGCCGTGTCGAAACCAAGTCGTACTGAGCCGAGTCGAACCGAGCCGAGTCGCGTCCACACAAAGTGTATCAACAAGTTCCTAGTTAGTCGGTTCTTGTTTGGTTAATGCTTTATAATAAAATATACAAATTTTATATTTTTAGGGTGTTACAAAACTCGAAGAAAACCATGGAAAATTTTTCTTTGCACATTAAAACATTAAAACTTCCAAACTTTATCAAAAGAAAAGGCATATTAAACACCATTTAATTACAAAGTTTACTAGACAAAAACCAACTTTTTCTAAACATAAAAACATCAAAAACTACACATGTCGTTTTATACATATAACAAAAGCTTTGAACCATTGTAGTGATTAACTTCGGAAGCGCGTTTTGGGCATATCACGTGTGTTCGTTCCAAGTTCGCCATGTCGTCTAAGTTGCGAATTTACCTACATCAAAACAAACTTATAAAATCAATTTTTTTATTTACATTGCCATCTAAACTATCGAATCAGTAAAATTTCATTCCATACTTTCATGTCACATTCACAATTACTTGGCCCGTCGAATAATTATTATCTCAAAATTTGTGATAAAACATACCATCCATTAATCATGTTCATAACATAAACATCCATGCAATTCGTTTATATAACAACCCTCCTAAATATTTCCGATCCCCTAAAAATAATTAAAATATCCCAATACATTCTAAAATACACCTCATATACAAAAACGGGCCCCGAATACCTTTATTTTTATTAAAATTAATTAAAAACAAAATTTAATATTCTGTCGCGGGGCGCGAAGCCTTTGGCTAGATCCATCGCGGGCCGCGACGGCCGGAGATCAGGACGCACCCTAGGGCGCCACGTGTCAGGACGCGTGTGGAGGATACGAGTCGAATCAGCCAAGCTAGGGCCTACCCTAGCTGGCCTCGCGGGCCGCGAAGCCCCTGGAGGACACCTACGCGGGGCGCGACAAAACCAGAATCAGGCCCTATAAATAGAGGCCATCGGCTGTTCAGTCGAGATCGCTCACACACTTTTCTCTCTCGAATTTTCTTATAGTATAAGCTATTCTCGGGCATAATACCCCCTAAATAACGAAGTTCTGCCTCGTTGTAAGTATCATAACCCTGGTTACGTATTAGATACGCTGCCCGATTGATCCAGGGTTCCGTAACGGCTGTCGAGGTTCTGCCCGACGTAGTCGATAGCATGCCGTCTCGGGGAGGGTATTACTAATGTAAATATTGGGTTATTATACTAACGCGTGTGTATTGGTGTATTTAATAGATGATCACCAGGAAATCCTTATGGAACACCCTAAGACAGCAATGTGAGTAATCTCCTTATTGCAAACTGTTTTTACAAAACCTCATACAATTAATAATATATTAAACAGTGATTGAGTATTTGTATTCTACAATTATCGTCGGTATGTTGGGGTTTTGTATACAAAATTTGTTACTACATTATGAGTAGTAACATGACCACAAGTCGGGTTGACAGTACCGTGGGTGGTAAAAATTAGATGGAAACAAATGTAATGGCACGACCGCTCTCAGTACTGTATAATGGTTTTACTTAACTTGATTAAACTGAGATTCACTCACCAGTATTTCCCACTGACAAAATGTTTTTAAACGCGTTTCAGGTAACAAAATGTGAAAGTCAAAATAGAAGGCAGCTGGATAGCACTGAAGGCTTGGAAAAGTGGCTAAAAAGTTACCTAAAATAAAAGAGATGTTTTATTAAATAAAATAAGATTCATTCCTATGAAAATGTGTGTACTTAAAACTTGGGATTTTCCCACGTATTTAATATTATGAAAATGTGGTATTTTACTCTGATAAAATATTTCTTAATTACGGTCCTGATGCAATTTCCGCTGCGAAAATGATAAACACCGATACCACTGAAACTGGCCACGGCCGCCCGTTCCCGGGTAATTAGGGGGCGGGGGTTGTGACAGTTTACAACGAATCGAATACATTCCTTTCATCATTCATTTATACATCCCATTCAACCCATTTATAACGGTTAATCCATACCATTCTTTTCGCATAATTTTCCATTCGTTAAACTCGTTCAAAACGAGCCGACTATGTCTTGTTTCCTTTCACAGAAACTCATTTCATATGACCCGTTCGCAACGGGTTAGGCTATATATTCTAAAGCTACCGTAAGCTAACATAACTAAGGTTTTCGTATAAGAACATTAAATGAGATAATAAAAATGTATCTACCCAACGTCTTTACGTTGTTTGTAGCTCTCACTGAGTGTCTTTACATTACCAACTGATCAATGTTCACCAGCAACTACATAGTGCCCTTACACTTGTTCTTTAAGTGACAAATCTCCTTGTCGTTTGATATAATTTCAAATATGTAGCAGATCGTTTGACTTGGTGTGTTGTTTGACCACCAAGGGGTGTTGTTTGTAAATCTGGGTGTTTTTTTGACCTGAATAGGTGTTGTTTGACTAGAATAGGTGCTGTTTGACTTCGCCGTGTCTTTTGGAATTTTGTTGTCATTTAGAACACAACACCCTAAGAACAAAGAGTTGACAGCTATTCATTGTAAACCTTGTGTCGAACCTCTGTTGAAATCAAAATACGAAAACTTTTGAGTACCATCTTATTGTGTATCAAGGCCGGCCCTGGAGGGGGTGCGGGGTGGGCGACGACACAAGGCCCAAACACTCCGAGGCCCAAATCTTTTTAATTTTATATAAAATTTACGTTGTATAAGCTATAATATATATGTGCTGAATCGATAGATGACACAAACAAGCTCTTGTCTGGGTGGTTACTGTCTTCCTTAAACAACAATGAGACACGAGTTCTAATCCCGACGTCTCCAAGTTCTCTATTTAGCTTTATTTTTTGGTTCCTTTTTGTTAGCTGCAGATGGTATTTAATGTCTAATTTTATCAACTACATCTTTCCCTTTAATTAATAAATTACTACCTAAACTTAACTAAAAATAACTATTTAAAATACATTCACATAAATTTTAGTGATTAAATAATTGATGATTTTATAATACATAGAAATTTGCGAACAAGGCCTAAAATTTTTATCTCGTACAGGGCCAAAAACAATTTGTGATTTTCGGAGACGGCCCTGTTGTGTATTGATCATATATAGCTTCCGTTTGGTGTGTTTACTTGGATTCCGCACTTGTTTACACACTTACAACATGAAATACATTGTTCAAGATCAAATCTGGACCTACAATCACCCTTCTACATATTTAGCCGATTCTGCATTTAGAATTAGTTAGGTATATTCCATTCCAGTGTGGCATCCAGTTATATTTAGTTTACATCAGTACCCACATATGGAATCGTATGCCAAAATTTCTAAAGTTGGAGACTGAACCTAGTCATATTTAATGGATGAATGAAGAAATGAGTATATAATTCATCTCTTCACCTGGTCCTCACCAGACAAGACTTTTTGATTTCATATCTTTTCATCCTTTTGTGAAAATGAAAACTACCGCTCTCCTAATTGTTGGTGCACTTGTGTCTGTACTTTGTCTGTATTCGGTCTGTATGTAACGATGTCCTGATTTGTGTTGTAAGTTGACCAAGTCAACCATCCTCCGGTTTAACTTAGTCAACAGTTGAAACATGTTCTGATCGAAGGATAGCCTCGAAGGATACACCTGATCCTTCGAGGTGATCGAAAGATATGGTTCGATCATGGTTCGACCATTAGACCTCGAAGGATGATCCTTCGAGGTCCATGCTGATCTTTCGTGTAACATGTGGTCGACAGATGATCCTTCGGACCATCTGTCGAATCCTTCGGACATAGCATCTTGAGCTGGGTATAAATACCCATGCATGTGTTGAGTTTCAGTAGACACACAGACAGAAAGACAACCGAGAGATAGAGAGTTTCTTTGAGAGCATTCTGTCGGAACTCACACACACACACTTGAGAGTTTACATGTTAGATCTGTAAACATTGAGCTTGTAACCGAACCCTCATTGCATTAATACAAGTTGTGTTAATCGGTGAACTTGTGTGTTTGTTTCTCTACTTGCTACTAACTCGGTTTGCTTGCTAGCTTGGATTCCGCACTCGCTAGTAGGTTTGTATAACAAGGTTTGAAGTTCGTCATCCACCGGATAGGGACCTACAAGTGGTATCAGAGCCTCGCTCTTTACCTTGTTTAAAACCGGGTTTTTACAAGTTGTGGTGTGTTGAAACACTTGGTTTTGCACCTGTTTTTACTTGTTTTCTTGCTTTTTATTTGAGTAAAAACGTGTCTAAACTAACCGGGAGTGTTTAAAGTGGGGTTGGGTAACTTGAAAAATTGTTTTAAGTAACTTGGTATTTCCGGTCAAGTTCCGATCAAGGTTTCCGGTGACTAGTGTAAAGATAAGGTTTTCCTTTTTGGGCAATCTTTTCAAAAGTTGGTGGGAAAGTTGATCTGACATCCCCTTTGCCGAAAGGTTGACCTTACCAACCTGTCACCTTTTCACCAACCTTTCACATCAGATCAGATTGTGTCAGAGTTCTCGAAAGATATCTTTCGACATCGAAAGATCATCCTTCGATATCTTTCGACCAAGGAGGGCTCGAAAGATTAATATCCTTCGACCCATCCTTCGAAGTCTGAAACATATCCTTCGAGAAAGGAATCTTTTCGAAAGATTAGTGTCCGAAAGATTAGGATCCTTCGTACTGGTGAATCTTTCGAGATCTGTTGATCGAAAGATAAGGATTTAACACGAAAGATAAGGATCTTTCAAAAGGGAATTCTTCGTGTTCTTGAGTCTTTCGAGATCATTGTTCGAGAGTCAACAGTAATCCTTCGAGTACTGTTGATCCTTCGAACAAGATTATATCTTTCGATTGTGATCTGTTTATTGTTAACAACTTTCTGTGATTTCAGATCTTTCGACCAGGATCTTTCGGTTGTGTATCTTTCGGATCATTCTTACTTAGCATTTATTTTGCTTACCTATCATGAATCCGAGTTGGTGGGGAAGTCCGGCTCCAGACAGTGGAAAATACATGAATACCAGTCAATCTCCATCATGGGCCGAATCTCCAGTTTCTACATCCTCACAAGCAAATGCCACTCCAGCTGGTCAATGGGCGTTTGTTTCAAATCAAACTCCGAGTATTCAAAGTCTTCTACTAAGCGAAAGTGAAACCGGAAGTTTGAACAGGCCTCCAAAGTTGATGCATCTTCATGAATATCCAGGATGGGTTGATCGTTTTCATACATACATTCTTGGTCAAAATACAGAGTTGTGGTTGCGGTTCATTACGGAATTCGATCAAACTATCGAGGTTGCTGCTTCTTCGACAGCTACATTTGCCGATCTTCCTGATGATCAAAAGAAGACGTATGACTTAGAAAAGAAAGCATACGCTATTCTCACTCAAGCACTGAGCAAGGATATTTATCATCAGTTCGTCAGTTTCAAGACTACGAAGAAGCTGTGGGATGCATTGAAGACAAGAGGAGTAGGTAATGAAGCCACACGTCAACTAAGACGAGATCTACTGAAGAAAGAATTCGATGGCTTCACATGTATGGATAAGGAGTCCTTGGGAGATATGACAAGCCGTTTCTATCACCTGCTTACTGAGCTGACCAACTTTGAAGTCACAACGACTCCAACAGAGGTGGTAAAGAAGTTTGCCGATGCATTGCCTCCTCAATGGAACAACTTCCTGGAAATCTTGAAGTACAACGGAACGTTGAGAACCACAAATATCAACGATTTCGTGCAGCTTCTGGAAAACAAGGATCAGGAAGAAACGTTGAAGGCAAAGAGAGTTGCAGTGCCACAGAATCCAGAGATGTATTATGGCACCTCCACTACGTCATCTGCAAAAGCCGGTTCACATGCTCCACTTCAAACGGCGTTTGTCACAAGCACTGATATGTATGGCAATCCAGTGCAAGTTCCTGTAAAGCCGTCTCCAACCACAGATCTGTATGGAAATCCAATACAACCACCTCCTCCTCCTCCTGCTCAACAACCACAATATGCATGTTATGGAGGAACATCATCTGCTGCAGGTCAACAATCAAAGCCAAATACAGTACAGCTTGACACTTCAAGTTTTTCTAAAATCAGTGTAGAAGTAGCTAAGGAACACATGGAGCTGCTTAACACTGTAGTGAGCGCGTACTGTGGGTTGATAGAAGGTCAGATTGGAAACATTAATCTGACACAAGAAGATTACAGGCAGATTGATAAGGAAGAGATGGACTTGATGGACATCAAGTGGGCCTTTGCGAGTGCTGTGAGAAGAGCAAAGGATTGGATGGAAAGTACTGGCAGAACCAGCTTGGAAAGTAAGCGAGACACCAAGTATGGGTTCGATAAGCAAGCTGTTAAGTGCTTCAACTGTGGTGAACGGGGCCACTTCAAAAGGGAATGTACAAAGCCAGCCCAGCACGGGAATCAAAACCCCTTCAGGAACCAAGGCAACCAGCAGAACAGAAACAATGATCGTACATTGGTGCCTGTCAACAACCAAACCAACCGAGCACTTGCAGTTCAGGTGGATGAAGGTTGTGACTGGTCAATCCAGTTGGGTGGTGATGCTCCTGATGGAACAGCATGTTTTGCTCAGATAGTGAAGGAGCTAGTTCACACCAGTGGTGGAGAATCTTCTGCCAGTGGTGATGAATCGTCTGAAGATGAAGACTCCTCTGGATACAATAGGAGCGTTGATGAAGAATCATCCAATTCTGGTGATGATTATGTGGGTGAGACATCGAATGCAGCAATCGATGCAGATATTGATGAACTTTTGGAGGAAGCTGCAGCAGAAACTCAAAGAAGATCTATTCTGGTGGATCAAGCTGCTTATACTTCGTCTTCTCTCCATTCAGCCTTTATGGCTAATGTCGACGGTTCATCAAGTCAGGTATGTGTCGATGAACCCACTGCTGTTGATTGTGATGAATGTGCTAGGTTGCATGCTAGATGTGCTGATCTTGAGAAAAGTATGTCTGAGTTGCAAGGCAAACATGATGCTTTACAAGCTAGTTTGTTTGACTTGCAAGACAAACATACTACTGTGAATGAGAATTTGAGTGACTTGCAAAGTGAGCATGACGCTTTGCAAGAGAAATATGATGTGACCTTTCTCCACAATCAGAAATTGACTGTGGATCTCTCAAAATGCACAGAAGCCAACATGTTTTATGAAAACCATGAAAAGGAATTTAAGTCAGTAATTGAAACATTAAAGAAAGATAAAACTGAACTGACTAAAATGGTTTCAAGAAAACAAACTGATATTAATTTGTATATATCTCGCCTTGAGAGTATGCAAAAAGAGATGGCTTGTGTGAAAACCGAAAGTGATGCGATCAAAC
Organism: Helianthus annuus; assembly: GCF_002127325.2. Classification (NCBI taxonomy): domain Eukaryota; kingdom Viridiplantae; phylum Streptophyta; class Magnoliopsida; order Asterales; family Asteraceae; genus Helianthus; species Helianthus annuus. The sequence goes on from NC_035448.2 coordinate 186,950,207, forward strand.
TCAAGCTAGACAGTTATTTGAGTTCTAGCTATGTGTTAGATCACATCATTGACGTTCAGAAGGAAAAGAGAGATGTCACATGCATAGGCTACAAGAAGTGTCCACCACCAGTGAGACATAATTATGACGCCATGCCTGATGAAGAGGACAGGGTTTTCTTTAAACCTTCTGTGCCTCTGGATGTTAAGGAGTTTGCTGCAGGACTCGGATACCAAAAGGAAGTATCCTCAGATTCAGATGTATCAGCAGATACATTTGTGAGTGCTGAACAGAATCAAGATCCTCCAGTTGTGATTGAGGATGCTGATTCGTCTGATGATGAATCTGATGATACTGTCCCAGCAAAGTCTGATGCGGTAGTCAAAAATGAGGATATACCTCTTGAGAATCACATTCTATGTGATCCCCCTGTTCAACCCGCTAAGAATATTGCAACTGAGTCCTCGTCTGAGAAGGAGTCGGAGAGTGTGAATTTGCTGTACACTCTAGTTGGTGATGATAAAATTTACTCAGACAAAGATTTTCCCATTAAGAATGTTAATCAATCCTTAATCTGCAAAGTCTTTGAGAATTCGACGAGTAAGTTCTTGGGAAAGGCAGGACCTAAAGTTACAGTTACTCAGTGTCCTCCTATTCCAAAGGCTGAAATTCGAAAACAATTTGGCAACAAGAAATTACCAACAGTGCCAACACAGCAAAATCACACCAAACCCAAAGGTAAAACACCGGCTCAAGCTAACAAGAAGCCGAACCAAAAGAAGAAGAAGAAGAATGTTAACTTTTTGAAATCGACGGGAACAGACAAAATTGAAAAGTTTGAAAATCAATCTAACTTAGATTTTGTCAAGAAAGTTATTGTCGAGAAAAGAAATGAACCAAGCAGTTCAAAACCTAGTACCTCGGGTTCACAAAGTTCAACATCATCGGCTAAGAGAACACATGATTCTTCGGGGTTTGTAGAACGAAGATCATGTTTTGAGAGTGGAACCATTGGACATATTATTCGTAATTGTCCATATCTTCATAAGCAGAAAGGAAAGGTTGATGATCCCCGTGGCAAAACTGACCGTAAGCCAACTGTTTCCACAAAACATGATCCCCGCCTTGTAAAAGAAAGGGAAAAGAAACAGAAACGCCAACAGGTCAAAAAGATAGAAAAAGCGATTAAAACCGATGTGGTTCAAAAACAATCTGTTGTTGTAAAACCAGACAATTCTAAAACTTCAAATCATCAAGAAGTTAAACTTTTAAAGAAAAACACTGGTGAAACCAAACAGACTTGGAAACCAAAAACGGTTACTGAATCAGGGGGGACATCACAATTCACCAACCATCAAAGACAAGAAGTTATTGTCATTGATGAAAATGGAAGACCCAAGACCACAATGGCTTGGGTCCCCATCTCCAACTAATTCATTTGAGTCCATGTGCAGGGTGCTTCAGGAGGAACTATCAGTAGTCATTGGATTGTTGATAGTGGGGCATCCAGGCACATGACGGGCGACATGAAGCTTCTCTACGACGTTAAATCTATTAGAGGAGGTTATGTTGCTTTTGCTGGAGATAAAGGTGGATACATTACGGGAGAAGGAATGATATCTAACGGGATTGTCAGCTTTGACAAGATCAATTTTGTGCAACAACTTGATCACAATCTTCTTAGTGTTTCTCAAATCTGTGACAAGCAGTTCTCAGTACACTTTGATGCTAATGGCTGTTATGTGCTGAAACCCGGCTTCAAAATTCCAAAAGAATGGATTCTCTTGTCGGCTCCAAGGATAAATGATCTGTACGTCCTTGACATGAGCCAAGCTATTACTACGTCTGCACAAGCAACTTGTTTCGTTTCTAAAGCCACAGAAAAAGACACTATCTCTTGGCACAGACGAATGGGTCACATTCACTTACGCAAAATGAATCATTTGGTTTCAAATGAATTGGTGAATGGTGTTCCCCTCAAAAATTTCCATCTTCAAGACATCTGTGTTTCGTGCCAGAAAGGAAAGCAAACAAAGAAGAAGCACCCTACAAAGAAGATCAACACAGTGGCAGTTCCTCTTGAACGTTTGCACATGGATTTGTTCGGTCCTGTCAAGCACAAGAGTATTCGGAGTGATCAATACTGCCTCGTGGTTACTGATGATTATTCAAGATTTTCTTGGGTTGCGTTCATGGCACACAAGAGTGAAACCTTTGGCATCATCAAAAACTTGATCATTCAGATTGAGAATTTGTATAAGTTGAAGGTTAGGCGGATACGTAGCGACAATGGTACTGAATTTAAAAATCATTCCATGGTGGAGTTCTGCACTTCAAAGGGTATTCTTCATGAGTTTAGTGCAGCTTATACTCCTCAACAGAATGGTGTCGCTGAACGTAAGAACCGCACATTGATCGAGACTGCTAGGACAATGTTGGTAGAGTCACAGTTGCCCATTCCATTCTGGACTGAAGCTGTGGCCTCTGCATGTTACACATTGAACAGAGTCCTTACAGTCAAAAGACACAACAAGACCTGCTTTGAGCTTCTTCAGAAACGGAAACCAGATTTGTCCTATCTAGAACCGTTTGGAGCTCCATGCACAATCATCGATCCTAATGGAAAGTTTGGGGCAAGAGCAATTGATGGATACTTTCTTGGGTATGCCACCCCTAACTTACGAGTCTGGAATCTAGAGACTAAAAGGGTTGAGGAATGGTCTGAGGTCAGAGTACAAAGGCACACCTTGCCAGTCAAAAATCCGGGTCAACCTTGGATGTTTGAGTACGATGACTTTTTCAATTCGATCAATGTTGAAGCCGTTGAAGAAAATGCTGCGGCTAGGATGTTTTTCGAGAGTGACAATGCAACAGTTTCACCGGTGGTTCGTCCAATTCTTGTTAGTCAAGAACCATCTTCTTCGGTGAACAATAATACTCTCAACAATGAGGATTTTCATGATGCAAACGAATTGAACGAATCTTCAGAGGATGATGAATTTCTAGATGCAGATCAAGAAGCTCCTACAACAGCAGTTCATGGTACTTCAGAGGGTACTCCTCCAGTGGATACACATAGAACAGCTGAGACTACTGCATCATCCTCTTCGTCAATTCCGGGTCTTGAATTGGTTGTTGATCTTAATCTCAACAATCTGGGTATAAATGTTCCAGTTCCAGATAATCCAGAAACAAGGATTCATAATACCCATCCTCAACAAAACATCATTGGAAATGTGCAAAGTGGCGTACAAACAAGAAACATGTTGCGAAACAACAACAATGCAGGCTTGTATGCAGCTATTCGGGAATCCGGGCAACAAAACGACTGGTCCTTCGCGTGTTATGTCTCAAAAGAAGAACCAAGAACGTGGAAAGAAGCCTTGAAAGATAACGCTTGGGTTGAAGCAATGCAGGAAGAACTGCAACAATTCCAGAAGCTGGGTGTCTGGAAATTAGTAGAGAAACCTGCTGGATACAAGAAGATTGGTACCCGTTGGGTTTTCAAATGCAAAAAGGATGACCGCGGAGTTGTTATCCGAAACAAAGCACGTTTAGTCGTTCAGGGTTTTCGTCAGATTGAAGGGATCGACTACAACGAAGTCTATGCACCAGTGGCACGTCTCGAAGCAATTCGAATCTTTCTAGCCTATGCGTCCTTCAAAGGATTCAAGGTTTATCAGATGGACGTGAAAAGTGCATTTTTACATGGTGTGGTTGAAGAAGAGGTGTACGTCGAACAGCCTCCAGGTTTTGAAGATCCTATCCATCCCGATCGGGTTTGGTTGCTCAACAAAGCTCTTTATGGTCTTCATCAAGCACCACGAGCTTGGTATGCAACCTTATCTCACTATCTGCTGGAGAACGGTTTTCGTAGAGGTCTTATCGACTGTACTCTTTTCATCAAGGAACAAGATGGAGATCTTCTTCTGGTACAGGTATACGTTGATGACATTATTTTTGGTTCTACTAATGATGTCTTGTGTAGGGAATTCGAGCACATTATGCAGGATAAATTCGAGATGAGTGCTATGGGGGAAATGACCTTCTTCTTGGGCCTACAAGTACAACAAACGGAGTCTGGGATATTCATCCATCAGACTAAATATGTTGGTGACATCTTGAGCCGGTTCCAGATGTCTGATGCAACGCCCATTGGTACCCCATTGCCAACTAATCACGGAATTACTCCAGACTTGAAGGGAGAAGCTGTTAGCCCTTCTATCTATCGCGCCATGATCGGATCTCTCATGTACCTCACAGCATCAAGGCCAGATATAATGTACCCAACGTGCCTGCTTGCTAGATATCAAGTTAACCCGAAGGCCTCTCATCTTGCTGCTGTTAAAAGGATTTTTCGTTATTTGAAGGCGTACCCCGACACCGGTCTGTGGTACCCTAGGGATAATAACTTTGAATTGGTAGCTTTCAGTGATTCTGATTTTGGCGGATGCAAAATCGACGGCAAATCCACAACGGCTGGATGTCAGTTCTTAGGAAATCGCCTAGTCACATGGCAGTGCAAGAAGCAGACGTGTGTAGCTACATCAACATGCGAAGCTGAATACATTGCTGCCTCAAGTTGTTGCTCCCAAGTTCTTTGGATCCAACAACAGATGCGGGACTACGGTTTTGAATTCCTAACTACTCCTATTTACGTTGATAATTCTGCTGCTTTAGATATCACTAGAAATCCTGTGCAGCATTCAAAGACCAAACACATCGAAATCAAATATCACTTCATACGTGATTGCTTTGAGAAAAGGCTAATCGATGTTGTTAAGGTCCACACCGATGACCAACGTGCCGACTTATTTACCAAAGCTTTTGACAAATCAAGATTTGACTTCTTACTATTGGTAAACGGCATTAAGGTCAAGCAAGAGTAAAACCAACATCGGAAAATCATTTTTGTCAATACCTTTGTGTTTTAAATTTGTCTTAGTTTATTGATTTTAGGGGGAGTAAATCCGAAAATCAGAAAATACAAAAACATCGAAAAATTTCAAAAACACAAAAACAATAGAAAAACAAAAATGAGTTTCCTGGCGAGCAAAAGAGAAAATGACAGTACATCAGTGGTCTATCCAAACCTCGTTAAACCTTAAATGAAAAACGATAAGCAGCTCTATATAAGATGTATCGGTAGGCTCACAATCATTTTAAAGTGTGCAGGGTGATATAAATCTTAATCGACTGAAGACCAGGTGGGAACCATTCATTGGCATATGGTCTTAGTACCGAAATTTCGTTTGATAGATTGCCGAGGTTCTGAGATATTCGGTCTTTATGCTGCTTATCATCTGGGTATCATGGTTGTATCTTTTACCGAAAAATAACGGGGACGCAAGTCTAGATCTTCCATGATACTATACATACGTGTACATATTACATACTGCATTTGACCTCAATAAGTGATAAACAATCACATGTCCAAATTAAATAAGTGATAAAAATATCACATTTATCCGGGTGTCAAGTTCGTCTCTCTGCTGTACGGAAGTACTGACCTGTTCACGGACTTGCACCTGTGCCCTCATGCATACGAAAATCAAGTTCCTCATCAATAAGTGATTATGTCACATAGGACTTGTTTTCAATCAAAATAAGTGAGAATCTCACAATTTATACGGTCAAACAGATGATAATCGGTATACTCACCGGTAAGATGAACTCTCGTGCATACCTTGATACGGGAATGTGTCGTGATGTGGATGAACACCGGTCGGTAAGTATAAATCATACCTTAACGTATCCCCTCGCCATGATTACATCTGATAAGTTGAGCTTAAGTGGACAACAATACCGATAATTGTTATAGGATGCTTATCTTAATGTTAACTAACTGAACAACAAGAGTGTTTTGGCATGACCGTACACTGATATGATTCTCTTACCCTCGAAACTCGCAAAAAGAATGTTTGTATATATTTAATTACTGCTTAACTTTTATTGTGTTTCTTTTAAACAGTTTCGTCGTTTGGTGCGTATCAGTACGACATTAGCGGTGATGTCGTTTGATAACACTCAAAAGATTTTAAATTGTTGTCCTTTAATTTCAAAAATACCAAAAAGATTTTAGGTGTGTTTTAATATAAGCTTTATAAAAGCCAAAAAGATTTTATTTCTACTTTATTTTCGATCGTACGATGTTGGAGCTCAAGTCTTCGTTACCTGAAACCTGAACGAAAACCGAGTTGACTAAATCTTCATAAACGGTCAGAAATTTGCAAGTTATGAAAGTTAAACTAAAATTGACAAATTTATTAAACTTTCAAACTGTCGGACGGTGTTTGATTATGACATGGTCATTCGTGTGTCATTTGTTTATACTATATTCCAAGCAGTTGTTCTCATTACGCGTTTAGATTTCTTGCATGTGCAGATTCTAAAGGCTAGGAGAACATGGTCGATGACGAGCTTTGGAATGAAGACACGACGAGAAGGCGCTCAATGAATGAAGATGATCGAGTTGCCGGTGGCCATCATCAACACCACAAGGATCTCACTTCATAAAGATAAAGTCTTTTCACGAGCATAACTCAAGGGGGAGCTTATGTTAAGGGGGAGTTTGTCAACACACTTTCTACATGATACGGGTAGTTTGTTGATACACTCTCTGCTTTCAAGACGTGAAGACTTTGAAGATCCTCCGACATTGAAGACATGATAGGACATCAGAGTCTTGAAGACTTGAAGACCAAAGACCGTCGAAGTTCAAAACGAGTCTACACTTTTAGAAGAACAAGACAAAGCTTAGAGATCAAAGACAAAGCTACAGCCAAGGGGGAGTTTGTTGGTGCACTTGTGTCTGTACTTTGTCTGTATTCGGTCTGTATGTAACGATGTCCTGATTTGTGTTGTAAGTTGACCAAGTCAACCATCCTCCGGTTTAACTTAGTCAACAGTTGAAACATGTTCTGATCGAAGGATAGCCTCGAAGGATACACCTGATCCTTCGAGGTGATCGAAAGATATGGTTCGATCATGGTTCGACCATTAGACCTCGAAGGATGATCCTTCGAGGTCCATGCTGATCTTTCGTGTAACATGTGGTCGACAGATGATCCTTCGGACCATCTGTCGAATCCTTCGGACATAGCATCTTGAGCTGGGTATAAATACCCATGCATGTGTTGAGTTTCAGTAGACACACAGACAGAAAGACAACCGAGAGATAGAGAGTTTCTTTGAGAGCATTCTGTCGGAACTCACACACACACACTTGAGAGTTTACATGTTAGATCTGTAAACATTGAGCTTGTAACCGAACCCTCATTGCATTAATACAAGTTGTGTTAATCGGTGAACTTGTGTGTTTGTTTCTCTACTTGCTACTAACTCGGTTTGCTTGCTAGCTTGGATTCCGCACTCGCTAGTAGGTTTGTATAACAAGGTTTGAAGTTCGTCATCCACCGGATAGGGACCTACACTAATACAGACTCATTGCCAACCAAGTTCAAAGTTCTAATGCATCTTGCAGGTTAATAAACCAGACACTCCGCACAACTCATGCTTATATATATGTAAACCTAAGACATATTTAATAACCAAACAGATCAAGTAACTACAAAGGTATACAACAAGAAGGGAAAAGCCAAGTGTCCCTAAGGGATCCTCCAAACACTTCCTTGGGATATTTTATTAATTAAGACTTCCTACTGAAGTGTTTGGGGGAACTCCAAGTGCCACTTGACAACCAGCAAAGTAGAAGTGTTGGACATCGCTTATCATATGTCGTAAGTGATCTTCTAAGTACATTAGTCAAGCTGGGTTTCAATGCGTGAGAATAAAATTGTTTAAAACAAAACTCATTGTTTTTTTGATATATCATAAAAAACCAGCAATCATCTAATTCTACCTGTATCTTTACTTACGCGGCTGGTTAATTAGTGACATTATCTAAAAGCATTGTGATCTAGAGCAGAAATGATTTAAACTCGAAGAATATACGCAAATCAACCAACACGCAGGAGCAAAAGGAGTGGAGGAATGTTATTTTGGCAGAGTGAATGCGCAAAGATAGATTGCATGGATTGATCAGTTTTTGCTATAAACTGAACCCAAACTTAGACAGACACTTTGTTGATTACTTGATAAAAAAAGTACATGTATGATGTGTTTTGATATATTAAGTAAGTCTTGTTATAAATTCTTTTTTTAACCAGGAAAATAGCCAGAAACACATAGCCTTTGATGGAATTTCTACTCATAAATGCACAAATACCTATTTGGAAAATCAACTTTGGTACCTGAAGATGGTTTGTATATATCTGAACTATGTCATATTTAATAATGAACCACGTCACATAAGTACAATGGAATTCATAGCAGTAACGACCCAGTAAAACACCACAACTTGTAACCGTTAGCCGTTGAAAATGGTGACCACCCGCAACCAGTCACTACGTTAATTGAGTCCACATATCCACAAGGGGCAAATAGGTAGATTGCAGTGTTGGGTTTTGAAGGTTTTAATCACACAAAACTCAAACTCACGTACAAATTAAGATGTGTTTGCTGCTCAAGAAAAACCCGAATTTCATTCATGCTAAAACTTACATTATATAGAATAAAATAAATACCCACTAACTAATAATTAGGGCCACTAAGGGGCTGTTTGGCAACATCTGAATGGTGGCATGGGATAGAATGGTGCCGGAGAAGAGGGCGCGACGCAGGAGGCGAAGGGTTTGACGTAGGAGATGAAGGGTTAGCGCAGGAGCAGAATTGCATATTAAAGATGGCGCGTGAGAGTAATGTGCTACGCCATGTGACACAGGAGACAATATCAATGCTATATTGACAACTCAGAAAAAGTCCAGGCTAATTTCATAATTCTATTGGTCAATGGGGCTTTTTTGTGATTTTCCCATTTATCAATTATTAAATATGTTCTAAAACCACATTTACACCTAACAATCATTTTTTCCATCTCATATAGATATCTTAGGCAGGAATAAAAAGGTTAATTTGAAGCGGTTAGATTGGATTTGTAACCCAAATCATATAAGTTCACATTCCTAGCAAATTACACATTGTCACTTTGTAATACGCAAGTTGTCGTTGTGGCATTTTTAATATATTATCCAGAGTAAAAAAACTCTTAACATATAGTACCTGTTTTATAGAAGAGTAGGGTTGTCTAAAATGACTAAACCTTTTGATTAATTTGAAATTGTCCGCATGTGCCTTTTATGCAATAGCGTTAAGCTCCTAAAGAAACTCTATTGACGATCTAAAGTGAGGAAAACAATAAAAAAAATTGCGTTTTTTTTACTGTGAAGTATCTGTCCATACCCCCCCCCCCTCCCCAACCTTCTAACTCTATGCTGGAGTCACCCTTCTACATCTTTAGTTGATTCCTCATGTAGAATCAAAGGAATAATCTATTCTCTCATATGGAATCTTATGCCAATATTTCTAAAGTTGAAAAGTGAACCTAGTCATGTTTAAGGGATAAATGAAAAAACGAGTATATAAAATACCTCTCCTCACCTGGTCCTGCTTTCATATCTTTTCCTAGTTTATTTGAGCTAGAAAACTACCACTCTCCTAATAGAGACTCATTGCCAACCATGTTCATGCTTTTCATGCATCCACTCTTGTCTATATATACGTAAACCTAAGCTGTATTTAATAACCAAACACATCAAGCCATCAAGTAACTACAAAGGAATACACAGGAAGGGAAAAGCCAAGTGTCACTAAGGGATCCTCCGAACACTTCACTAGGATGGTTAAATAATTAGGATTTCCTACTGAAGTGTTTGGGGGAACTCCAAGTGCCACTTGACATCAGGCAAATTAGAAGAGTTGGACATTGCTAATAATAAGTCGTAAGTGATCTTCTAGGTACATTAGTCATGGGGGGTTTCAATGTATGTCGTCAGGATAATTGTTTAAAGCAAAGCTCATTGATTTTTACATCATAAGAAACCAGTACATGGTATGTACTGATTCTATCTATATCTTTAGTACACGGCTAGCCTTACTTAGTGACGCCATCTAGAAGCTATGTAATCAGGGCAGAAACTATTTAAACTAGAAGAATATACATAGATAAACCAACGTATGTGGGAGCAAAAGGAATGGAGGAATGTTATTTTTGACAGATTGAATGCGCATAGATAGATTGGGTTCGGATTTTGCAATAAACCGAAACCAAACTGAGACAGTTGGTTTGATGATTACTTTATAAACAAGAAAATGTACGAGGTGTTGATCGGTTTACTAATTAAGTATTGTTATTATGTTTTTTAACCAGGAAAAGAGGTACAAACACATAATCTTTGATGGAATATCTGCTCATAAATGCAGAATTTCCTATTTCGAAAAACCTTGGTACCTGAAGATGGCCTGTATATACCTGAAACAATGCCATGTTAAATAAGGAACCACATCACATAACTACAATGGAATACATATGAGGGGAAAGGTAGGAACGGACTTAGGTACATGGGACGGCTGGCTCACACCATATGGAATTGTATTTTATTTTAGTATATGCATACAATAAAATTCAAATGACCCAACATTTTTTCACAAATATAAACTTATTATAAACTAAATTCCTATGAACGTGGGATTTGATGGAAATTTTTACTTAAAGTTTGACCCTCTTGTTAGTCACTCTAGAATGATTAAAGTTAAGAGGAAAAGAAAAGTAGAGATTTCCGCTAGAAGGAGGCAGTTCGCAAGCAAAAGATCCTAATGCAGTTATGAAAACAATCAAAAGGCTCAAAAGCTTAATGATTATTCAAAGTCTATAAACGAACCGAGAGGTACAAGAACAAAGTTCTTTGTATTCAATAATCAACAAAATTGACAATTAAACAACACTTAACCCTAATTTTTACTAAACATAACAGGGATAAACATGGAAACAAGATAAACATAAGAAATAATAAAACATAAAACAAATGTGAACATTTGAAATTTTAATTTAGAGATAATATTCATCATACTTCCTGTTTCATTAGAAAAAACTCATCCTTGAGTTTTGCCTTCAACCCAAAGCCATCTAGATCGAACCGAAAACCTACCCAATTAATATTAAGTTGGATTAACGCAAATTCAACTTGTTTAGAGTTTTTGGATATTTGAGTACAATTACTCTTTTATATTTTTTGGACCTTTCTACACTTAATTGGACAACTTTCCACCATTATGGGTCGTCACAATTGTTAGGCCAGATGAGCTAGTCACACCCATAGAAGTGTTGGGCCATCCATGTGATTTCGAGCTGCCCAATTTATAAGATTGTAGTGTATAATCAACAACATGTACGTGAACTTCATTAGCATTCCAAAGCAAATCATTTAAGTCTTCCAAAATTGGCATGCAAATCCCTAGCTCAATTATCTCAAGCTTATCTATAGAAACTGAATCATCTATTCGTTCAATAATAAGGTAGTGTTTGGTATGTAGGAATGAGAAACGGAATTGAGTGGACCATTCAAAGGGAATGAACAAAAGAGTGTTTTGTTGGTCAATGGAATGGATTCGCCCATTACGCAAGACATTCTATTCCTTCAAAATCATTCCATCCACCCCCATTCTTTTTCATTCGATCCTCTCTTTCATCATTTGTTAACAGCAGAACCCACTACCGTTCCCACCACCACCACCCACCACCATTGACACCGCCGCAAACCGTCATCGCCGCTACCCACTCCTGCCGCCCACCACCGTCCGCCACCCACCACCGCCCATCGCCGCCCATCGTCGGCGCCTCCACCGACCACCGATTTTCACCCCCACCCACTGCCATCCATTGCTATCGCTACCCACCACTGACGTAAACCACCGCCCACCGTTGCTTCTGCCACCCACCACCGACATTCACCACCAGCCACCGCCACCACCTGCCGCCGCTACCCACCCCTACCACTACCATCGACATGACTATTTCCTCCACCACGTACCACCACCGCCACTACCTACCCACCATCACCCGTGCTGCTGACAATGTCATAGATATTTTTACAAAACCGGTTGACAAAGCACGTTTTCTTGCTCTTTTTGAACTTCTAAAAATGGTCGATTTCGAGGATTGAACGCGGTCACACAAAAATATTTTTCTTTGTTTCTGTAATTTGGATGATGCCCAAGAACAAAAGTTTCAGGAACTGACGAAACAGATGGGTGGTGTGGTCTCTAAACTCAAGGAGTTGGTCAGCAAAATGCCCCAAGCTAAAGCCTAGCTTAAACCTATGGGTGCTGTTGGTGCACTTGTGTCTGTACTTTGTCTGTATTCGGTCACCATGTAAAACGATGTCTTTGTTAGTCTTGTAAGTTTGACCAAGTCAACCATCCTCCTGGTTTGACTTGGACAAACAGTTAGAATTTGGTTGTATAATGTTTTGTGTCGAAGGATGTGTCATCGAAGGATTGTTTCTATCCTTCGATGAGCTCGAAAGATATCATACGATGGATACAGATGGACCTCGAAGGATATACCATCCTTCGAGGTATATGTGGATCCTTCGACAGCTTTCACATCGATAGATGATCCTTCAATCAATCTATCGGATCCTTCGGACAGACAACCTGTGCTGGGTATATATACCCATGCAGTGTGTTCATTTCATTTAGATGAGCAGAGACAGAAAGATAGACACTCGAGAGATAGGAGAGCATTCTGTCAAGAACACACACACACACACTTAGAGAGTTTGCAAAACAGATTTGTAAACATTGAGCTTGTAACCGAACCTTTCAGTCGCATTAATACAAGTGGTGTTAATCGGTGAATATTGTGTGTCTTGTGTTTGTGCTTGTTTCAACTCGGTTTGCACTCTAGCTTGGATTCCGCACTCGCTAGTGTGTTTCACATAACAAGGTTAAGGTTTGACCTCATCCTCCGAGGGACCTACAAGTGGTATGAGAGCAAAGGCTCTTTTCCTTGTTAAAACCGAGTTTGTACAAGGTCTTGGTGTGTTTGGACACTTGGTTTAGTACCCGTTTTTGGTGGTTTTCTTGCATTTATAAACATAAAAACGTGTTCTAGACTTACCGGGTGTTTTCAAGGACGGGTTGGGTAAACTTAAAACTTGTTTTAAGAAACTTGGTGATTTCCGGCCAAAATTCCGGCGTGTTCCGGTGACCGGATTTTCTGGATAAGATTTTCCTTTTAAGGAATATTTTATTAGTCAAATCCTGTTTGGTGAAAAGGTAGGGTCTGACCATACCTTTCTGCCGAAAGATTTCTACCAACCCATCACCTTTTTCACCAACCTGTCCTCTCAGTGTCAGCTGTGTCAGAAGCGATCGAAGGATATCCTTCGAAATCGAAAGATCATCTTTCGATCAAGGAAGCTTCGATAGATAATCATCTTTCGAACAGTCTTTCGAAGTCTGAGACGTATCCTTCGATCCAGGGAATCTATTCGAAGGATATATATTCGAAAGATAAGGATCTTTCGGTAGTGAATCTTTCGAAATCATTGTTCGAAATTCAACAGTGATCTTTCGAACACTGTTGATTCTTCGAACAAGTGTTGATCGTTCGATTGTGGTCTGTTTAGATTTAACAAGTTTGTGTTTTTCAGATCTTTCGAGCTTGGATCCTTCGGCTGATTGTTATCTTTCGGGATATTCATATAGAATCCATTTTTCTTATCAAACATGAATCCGAGTTGGTGGGGAACTCCGGCTCCAGATAGTGGAAAATATACAAGTACGGGTTCAACCCCCTCATGGTGGGGTACACCGGCTCCAGACAGTGGAAAGTACACGAGTACAAGTTTATCTCCTTCATGGGCCGAGTCTCCGGTGTTGACGTCTTCGCAAGCAAATGCCATATCGTCAAGTCAATAGGCATTAGTATCAAATCAAACTCCGAGCATTCAAAGTATTTTATTGAGCGAAAGCGAAACCGGAAGTTTGAATCGTCCTCCAAAGTTGATGCACTTAAACGAATATCCGGGCTGGGTTGACAGATTTCGTACATACGTTCTTGGTCAAAATACCGAACTGTGGATACGTTTTACTACAGATTTCGATCAAGCTATAGAGGTTGCTGCTTCAGATACTGCTACGTTTGCCGATCCTCCTGAAGATCAAAAGAAAACGTATGATCTGGAAAAGAAAGCATACGCCATTCTCACTCAGGCGTTAAGCAAGGATATCTACCACCAGTTTGTCAGTTTCAAGACAACTAAGAAGCTGTGGGACGGGTTGAAAACCAGAGGAGTAGGGAATGAAGCAACACGTCAATTGCGTCATGATCTTCTCAAGAAGGAATTTGACTGTTTCACGTGCATGGATAAGGAGTCTTTGGGAGACATGACAAGCCGGTTTTATCACTTGCTTACAGAGTTGAACAATTTTGGAGTAGCAACAACTACAGCAGAAGTGGTGAAGAAGTTTGCTGATGCTTTGCCTCCCCAATGGAGTAGTTTCTTGGAAATCCTGAAGTATAACGGAGTGTTGAGAACTACAAATATCAACGACTTCGTGCAACTTTTAGAAAACAAGGATCAGGAGGAGACATTAAAGGCAAAAAGAGTTCCATTGCCACAGAATCCAGAAATGTATTATGGAACTTCTAGTTCTTCGTCTGCAAGAACCGGTCCACATGCTCCACTACAAACGGCGTTTGTCACAAGCACGGATATGTATGGCAATCCAGTGCAAGTTCCTGTTAAGCCACCTCCCACCACAGACATGTATGGAAATCCAATACAACCACCTCCTCCTCCTCCTACTCAACAACATGCGTGTTATGGAGGAACATCATCTGCTGGTCAGCAATCAAAGCCAAATACAGTGCAGCTCGACACTTCAAGCTTCTCAAAGGTCAGTGTAGAAGTAGCAAGGGAACACATGGAGCTGCTTAACACTGTAGTGAGCGCGTACTGTGGGTTAATAGAAGGTCAGATTGGCAACATTAATCTGACACAAGAAGACTATCGGCAGATTGATAAGGAAGAGATGGACTTGATGGATATCAAGTGGGCCTTTGCTAGTGCTGTAAGAAGGGCAAAGGATTTCATGGAAAGTACTGGCAGAACCAGCTTGGAGAGTAAGAGAGACACCAAGTATGGGTTCGATAAACAGGCTGTAAAGTGCTTCAACTGTGGTGAACGGGGTCATTTTAAAAGGGAATGTACAAAGCCAGCACAGCACGGGAACCAGAACCCCTTCAGAAACCAAGGCAACCAGCAGAACCAGAACAGGAACAATGAGCGTACATTAATACCTGTCAACAACCAGGGCCAAGCTGGAACATCAAATGCCAACAGGGCACTTGTGGTTCAAGTGGATGAAGGTGGTGACTGGTCAATCCAGTTGAGTGGTGATGCTCAGGATGGTACAGCTTGTTTTGCTAGAATTGTGGAGGAGGCAGTTCACACCAGTGGTGGAGAATCTTCCGCCAGTGATGGTGAATCTTCTGAAGATGAAGACTCTTCTGGGTACAGCAGGAGTGTTGATGAAGAATCATCCAATTCAGGTGATGATCATGTGGGTGAGACAGCAAATGTTTCGGTTGATGCTGACATTGATGAGCTCTTGGAGGAAGCTGCAGCACTAAGTGATAGAAGATCTATTCTGGTGGATCAAGCTGCTTATACTTCGTCTTCTCTCCATTCAGCCTTTATGGCTAATGTCGACGGTTCATCAAGTCAGGTATGTGTCGATGAACCCACTGTTGTAACTTGTGATGAATGTGATAGGTTGCCTGCTAGATGTGCTGATGTAGAGAAAAGTATGTC
The DNA here is from genome assembly GCF_002127325.2 of Helianthus annuus. NCBI lineage: Eukaryota > Viridiplantae > Streptophyta > Magnoliopsida > Asterales > Asteraceae > Helianthus > Helianthus annuus. The sequence continues at coordinate 186,965,905 of NC_035448.2, forward strand.
TGAGTTGCAAGGCAAACATGATGCTTTACAAGCTAGTTTGTTTGACTTGCAAGACAAACATACTACAGTGAATGAGAATTTGTGTGACTTGCAAAGTAAGCATGAAGCTTTGCAAGAAAAGTATGATGTGACTTTTATTCACAATCAGAAATTGACTGTGGACCTTTCCAAATGTACAGAAGCCAATATGTTTTATGAAAATCATGAAAAGGAGTTTAAATTGGTAATCGAAAAGTAAAAGAAAGATAAAACCGAGTTAACTAAAATGGTTTCCAGAAAACAAACTGACATTAATTTGTATATATCTCGTCTTGAGACAATGCAAAAAGAAATGGCTTGTGTAAAAACGGAAAGTGAGGCAATCCAACTCAAGTTAGATAGTTATTTGAGTTCTAGCTATGTGTTGGATCACATCATTGATGTCCAAAAGGAGAAAAGGGACGTCACATGCATAGGCTATAAGAATTGTCCACCCCCAGTGAGACATAATTATGATGCCATGCCGGATGAGGAGGACAGAGTGTTCTTTGAACCATCTGTGCCTCTAGATGTGAAAGAATTTGCAGCAGGGCTCGAATATACAAAAGAAGTATCATCAGATTCGGATGTATCAGCAGATACATGTGTGTCTTCTGCTGAACTGAACCAGGATCCTCCAGTCATTGCTGAGGATGCTGATTCTTCTGATGATGAATCTGATGATGCTATCCCAGCAAAGTCTGATGCGGTAGTCAAAAATGAGGACATACCTCTCAAGAATCACATTCTATGTGATCCTCCTGCATAACCCGCTAAGACTGTTGCAATTGAGTCCTCGTCTGCAAAAGAGTCGGAGAGTGTGAACTTGCTGTACACTCTTATTGGTGATGATAAAATCTATTCAGACAAAGACTTTCCCATTAAGAATGTGAATCAATCCTTAATCAGCAAAGTTTTTGAAAATTCGACAAGTAAGTTTTTGGGAAAGACAGGACCGCGTGTTACAGTTACACAGTGTCCTCCTATTCCAAAGGCCGAAATTCGAAAACAATTTGGCAACAAGAAATTACCAACAGTGCAGAAACAGCAAAATCACACCAAGCTAAAAGCAAAATCACCGGCTCAAACTCAAAAGAAGCCGAATCGGAAGAAAAACAAGAATGTAAACTTTGTGAAATCGACGGGAACGGACAAAATTGAAACGTTTGAAAATAAATCTAACTTAGATTTTGTCAAGAAAGCTACTGTTCTGAAAAGAAATGAACAAACCAGTTCAAAGCCTAGTACCTCGGGTTCACAAAGTTCAACATCATCGGCTAAACGATCACATGATACTTCGGGGTTTGTTGAACGAAGATCATGTTTTGAGTGTGGAACAACTGGACATATAATTCGAAATTGTCCATATCTTCATAAACAAAAAGGAAAAGTTGATGTTCCCCGTGACCAAACTAACCGTAGGCAAACTGTTTCTGCAAAACAAGATCCCCGACTTGTAAAAGAAAGGGAAAAGAAACAGAAACGCCAACAGGTCAAGAAAATTGAAAAGGCAATTAAAACCGATGTGGTTAATAAACCATCTGTTTCTGCAAAACCAGACATTTCAAAAACTTCTGACAACCATGAAGTTAAAATTTTAAAGAATGACACTGGTAAAACAAAACAGACCTGGAAACCAAAAACGGTTACTGAATCAGGGGGACCATCACAATTTACCAATCATCAAAGACAAGAAGTTATTGTTATTGATGAAAATGGAAGACCCAAGACCACAATGGCTTGGGTCCCCATCTCCAACTAATCATTTGAGTTCATGTGCAGGGTGTTCCAGGAGGAACTATCAGTAGTCATTGGATTGTTGATAGTGGGGCATCTAGGCACATGACGGGCGACATGAAGCTTCTCTACGATGTCAAATCTATTAGAGGAGGTTATGTTGCATTTGCTGGAGATAAAGGTGGTTATATTACGGGTGAAGGAATGATATCCAACGGGATTGTCAGCTTTGACAAGATCAACTTTGTGCAACAACTTGATCACAATCTTCTTAGTGTTTCTCAAATTTGTGACAAGCAATTCTCAGTACACTTTGATGCTAATGGATGTTATGTGCTGAAACCCGGCTTCAAAATTCCAAAAGAATGGATTCTCTTGTCAGCTCCAAGGATAAATGATTTGTACGTCCTTGATATGAGCCAAGCTATTACTACGTCTGCACAAGCAACATGTTTTGTTTCCAAAGCCACAGAAAAAGACTCTATCTCTTGGCACAGACGAATGGGTCACATTCACTTACGTAAAATGAATCATTTGGTTTCAAATGAATTGGTGAATGGTGTTCCTCTTAAAAACTTCCATCTTCAAGACATCTGTGTTTCATGCCAGAAAGGAAAGCAAACAAAGAAGAAGCACCCTACTAAAAAGATCAACACGGTGGCAGTTCCTCTTGAACGTTTGCACATGGATTTGTTCGGTCCTGTCAAGCACAAGAGTATTCGGAATGATCAATACTGCCACGTGGTTACTGATGATTATTCAAGATTTTCTTGGGTGGCGTTCATGGCACACAAGAGTGAAACCTTTGGTATTATCAAAAACTTGATCACTCAGATTGAGAATTTGTATAAGTTGAAGGTTAGGCGGATACGTAGCGACAATGGTACTGAATTTAAAAATCATGCCATGGCGGAGTTTTGCACTTCAAAGGGTATTCTTCATGAGTTTAGTGCAGCTTATACTCCTCAACAGAATGGCGTCGCTGAACGTAAGAACCGCACATTGATCGAGACTGCTAGGACTATGTTGGTAGAGTCGCAGTTGCCCATTCCATTCTGGACTGAAGCTGTGGCCTCTGGATGTTACACATTGAACCGAGTCCTTACAGTCAAAAGGCACAATAAGACCTGCTTTGAGCTTCTTCAAAAACGGAAACCAGATTTGTCTTATCTTGAACCGTTTGGAGCTCCATGCACAATCATCGATCCTAATGGAAAGTTTGGGGCAAAAGCAATTGATGGATACTTTCTTGGGTATGCCACCCCTAACTTACGAGTCTGGAATCTAGAGACTAAAAGGGTCGAGGAATGGTCTGAAGTCAGAGTACAAAGGCACACTTTGCCAGTCAAATGTCCTGGTCAGCCTTGGATGTTTGAGTACGATGACTTTTTCAATTCGATCAATGTTGAAGCCGTTGAAGAAAGTGCTGCGGCAAGGATGTTTTTCGAGTGTGACAATGCAACAGTTTCACCGGTGGTTCGTCCAATTCTTGTCAATCAAGAACCATCTTCGGTGAACAATAATACTCTCGACAATGAGGATTTTCACGATGCAGCCGAATTGAACGAATCTTCAGAGGATGATGAATTTCTAGATGCAGATCAAGAAGCTCCAACAACAGCAGTTCATGGTACTTCAGAGGGTACTCCTCCAGTGGATACCCATAGAACAACTGAAGCTACTGCATCATCCTCTTCGTCAATTCCGGGCATTGATTTAGTTGTTGATCTCAATGTCAACAACCTGGGTATAAATATTCCAGTTCCAGATAATCCAGAAACAAGGATTCATAATACCCATCCTCAACAAAACATCATTGGAAATGTGCAAAGTGGCATTCAAACAAGAAACATGTTGCGAAACAACAACAATGCAGGCCTGTATGCAGCTATTCGAGAATCCGGGCAACAAAACGATTGGTCTTTCGCGTGTTACGTTTCACAGGAAGAGCCAAGAACTTGGAAAGAAGCCATGAAAGATAACTCTTGGGTGGAAGCAATGCAGGAAGAACTGCAACAATTCCAGAAGCTTGGTGTCTGGAAACTCGTAGAGAAACCTGCTGGTTACAAGAAGATTGGTACCCGTTGGGTTTTCAAATGCAAAAAGGATGACCGCGGAGTTGTTATCCGGAACAAAGCACGTTTAGTCGTTCAAGGTTTTCGTCAGATTGAAGGAATCGACTACAACGAAGTCTATGCACCTGTGGCACGTCTGGAAGCTATTCGGATCTTTCTGGCTTATGCCTCATTCAAAGGATACAAGGTTTACCAGATGGATGTCAAAAGTGCATTCTTACATGGTGTGGTTGAAGAAGAGGTGTACGTCGAACAGCCTCCAGGTTTTGAAGATCCTATCCATCCCGATCGGGTTTGGTTGCTCAACAAAGCTCTCTATGGTCTTCATCAAGCACCACGAGCTTGGTATGCAACCTTATCTAACTATCTGCTGGAGAACGGTTTTCGAAGAGGCCTTATCGACTGTACTCTTTTCATCAAAGAACAAGATGGAGATCTTCTTCTGGTACAGGTATATGTTGATGATATTATTTTTGGTTCTACTAATGATGTCTTGTGTAGGAATTTCGAGCGCATAATGCAGGATAAATTCGAGATGAGTGCTATTGGGGAAATGACCTTCTTCTTTGGCCTACAAATACAACAAACTGAGTCTAGGATATTCATCCATCAGACTAAATATGTTGGTGACATCTTGAGCCGGTTCCAGATGTCTGATGCAACGCCCATTGGTACCCCACTACCACAAAATCACGGAATTACTCCAGACTTGAAGGGTGAAGCTGTTAGTCCTTCATACTACCGCGCAATGATCGGATCTCTTATGTACCTCACAGCATCAAGGCCAGACATAATGTACCCAACGTGCCTGCTTGCCAGATATCAAGTTAACCTGAAGGCCTCACATCTTGCAGCTGTAAAAAGGATTTTTCGTTATTTGAAGGGTTACCCTGACACCGGTCTATGGTACCCTAGGGATAATAACTTTGAATTGGTTGCATTCAGTGATTCTGATTTTGGCGGATGCAAAATCGACGGCAAATCCACAACGGCTGGATGTCAGTTTTTAGGAAATCGCCTAGTCACATGGCAATGCAAGAAGCAGACTTGTGTCGCTACATCAACATGCGAAGCTGAATACATTGCTGCCTCAAGTTGTTGCTCCCAAGTTCTTTGGATCCAACAACAATTACGCGACTACGGTTTTGAATTCCTAACTACTCCTATTTACGTTGATAATTCTGCTGCTTTACAGATCACTAGAAATCCTGTGCAGCACTCAAAGACCAAACACATCGAAATCAAATATCACTTCATACGTGATTGCTTTGAGAAAAGGCTAATCGATGTTGTTAAGGTCCACACCGATGACCAACGTGCCGACCTTTTTACCAAAGCATTTGACAAATCAAGATTTGACTTTTTATTATTGGTAAACGGCATTAAGGTCAAGCAAGAGTAAAACCAACATCGGAAAATCATTTTTGTAAATACCTTTGTGTTTTAAATTTGTCTTAGTTTATTGATTTTAGGGGGAGTAAATCCAAAAATCTGAAAATCCAAAAACATCGAAAAATTTCAAAAACACAAAAACAATAGAAAAACAAAAATGAGTTTCCTGGAGAGCAAAAGAGAAAATGATAGTACATCAGTGGTCTATCCAAACCTCTTTAAATCTTAAATGAAAAATGATAAGCAGCTCTATATAAGATGTATCGGTAGGCGCACAATCATTTTAAAGTGTGCAGGGTGATATAAATCTTAAATCGACTGAAGACCAGGTGGGAACCATTCATTGGCATATGGTCTTAGTACCGAAATTTCGTTTGATAGATTGCCGAGGTTCTGAGATATTCGGTCTTTATGCTGCTTATCATCTGGGTATCATGGTTGTATCTTTTACCAAAAAATAACGGGGACGCAAGTCTAGATCTTCCATGATACCATACATACGTGTACATATTACATATTGCATTCGACCTCAATAAGTGATAAACAATCACATGTCCATATCAAATAAGTGATAAAATATCACATTTATCCGGGAGTCAAGTTCGTCTCTCTGCTGTACGGAAGTACTGACCTGTTCACGGACTTGCTCCTGTGCCCTCATGCGTATGAAAATCAAGTTCCTCATCAATAAGTGATTCTATCACATAGGGCTTGTTTTCAAATCAAAATAAGTGAGAATCTCACATCATATACGGTCAAACAGATGATAATCGGTATACTCACCGGTAAGATGAACCCTCGTGCACACCTTGATACGGGAATGTGTCGTGATGTGGATGAACACCGGTCGGTAAGTATAAATCATACCTTAACGTATCCCTTCGCCATGATTACATCTGATAAGTTGAGCTTAAGTGGACAACAATACCGATAATTGTTATAGGATGCTTATCTTAATGTTAACTAACTGAACAACAAGAGTGTTTTGGCATGACCGTACACTGATATGATTCTCTTACCCTCGAAACTCGCAAAAAGAATGTCTGTATATATATTTATTTACTGCTTTCAGTCTTTACATTTCGAAATATTAAAAATACCAAAAAGATTTTAAGTGAGTTTTAATATAAACTTTATAAAAGCCAAAAAGATTTTATTTCTATTTTATTTTCGATCGTACGATGTTGGAACTCGAGTCTTCGTTACCTGAAACCTGAACGAAAACCTAATTGACTAAATCTTCATAAACGGTCGAAATTTGCAAGTTTTGAAAGTTAGAAACTAAAACTGACAAATTTACTAAACTTTCAAACTGTCGGACGGTGTTTGATTGTGACATGGTCATTAGTGTGTCATTTGTTTATACTAACTATATTCCAAGCAGTTGTTCTCATTACGCGTTTAGATTTCTTGCATGTGCAGATTCTAAAGGCAAGGAGAACATGGTCGATGACAAAGCTTCGGAATGAAGACACGATGTGAAGGCCCTCAAAAGATGAAAATGATCGAGTTGCCGCTGACCATCATCAACACCACAAGGATCTCAAGCATTACTGATCAAGTCATTCACGAGCATAACTCAAGGGGGAGCTTATGTTAAGGGGGAGTTTGTCAACACACTTTCTACATGATACGGGTAGTTTGTTGGTACACTCTCTGCTTTCAAGACGTGAAAACTTTGAAGATCCTCCGACATTGAAGACTTGAAAGGACATCAGAGTCTTGAAGACACGAAGATCAAAGATGATCAAGATCGAGACAAAGCTACAGCCAAGGGGGAGTTTGTTGGTGCACTTGTGTCTGTACTTTGTCTGTATTCGGTCACGATGTAAAACGATGTCTTTGTTAGTCTTGTAAGTTTGACCAAGTCAACCATCCTCCTGGTTTGACTTGGACAAACAGTTAGAATTTGGTTGTATAATGTTTTGTGTCGAAGGATGTGTCATCGAAGGATTGTTTCTATCCTTCGATGAGCTCGAAAGATATCCTACGATGGATACAGATGGACCTCGAAGGATATACCATCCTTCGAGGTATATGTGGATCCTTCGACAGCTTTCACATCGATAGATGATCCTTCGATCAATCTATCGGATCCTTCGGACAGACAACCTGTGTGCTGGGTATATATACCCATGCAGTGTGTTCATTTCATTTAGATGAGCAGAGACAGAAAGATAGACACTCGAGAGATAGGAGAGCATTCTGTCAAGAACACACACACACACTTAGAGAGTTTGCAAAACAGATTTGTAAACATTGAGCTTGTAACCGAACCTTTCAGTCGCATTAATACAAGTGGTGTTAATCGGTGAATATTGTGTGTCTTGTGTTTGTGCTTGTTTCAACTCGGTTTGCACTCTAGCTTGGATTCCGCACTCGCTAGTGTGTTTCACATAACAAGGTTAAGGTTTGACCTCATCCTCCGAGGGACCTACAGGTGCAAACTAGCCGAGCCGAGCCTGAGCCTTACCTTAATCGAGCTAGGCTCGTTACAACTTTCTGAAGCCCGAGCTCGAGCTCGGCTCGATTCGAGCCTTGGATTTTGGGCTCGAGCTCGGCTCGTTAGTAAAACTTAAAACTCGAGCTCGGCTCAAAAGCTCGATCTAAGCATCTATGGCGCGAGTTAAAACAAGCTAAAGCTCGACTCGAGCTCCTTTTTGGCAGTTAATGAGTCAAGGCTCGGCTCGAGCTCGACTCGATAGTTTGAGAACTCAATTAAAAAAGAACATCTAGATCATCCAAAAAGTCATACATAGTTTAAACCCTAAAGTATATACTAAGCTCGATACGACTCGTCGAGCCTAAACGAGCTGCACATACAAGGCTCGAGCTCGGGCTCGGGCTTCAGCTCAAGCTCGATAAGGCTCGGCTCGTTCGAGCTTTTTATCGAGCCAAATTAGTAAGGGGCAGCGGCGCAGCTTGTTGCTCGTCTACCTGCCATTAATTTGTAATCGTATTGAGTTTGTTTTTTGTTTAACACATGATCCTAATATTGTTAGTCCTACGATCTGGTTTAATAAATTGGGTTTCATTCCGATTCAAAAAAAAAAGTAAGAATTCAAACACTATAATATGTATAAATTATATATGGATATCAAAGCCATTAAACTGGTTGAGATGTCATAGTGATTTGTTTGAGATCGGCTGCCAATGTTTTATATTCTCCAACATCATGGCTAATGATTCTTTGATTTATCTACCCAATGTCTTTACGTTGTTTGTAGCTCTCACTGAGTGTCTTTACATTACCAACTAATCAATGTTCACCAGCAACTACGTAGTGCCCTTACACTTGTTCTTTAAGTGACAAATCTCCTTGTCGTTTGATAGTTTTCAAATATGTAGCATATAGTTTGACTTGGTGTGTTGTTTGACCACCAAGGGGTGTTGTTTGTAAATCTGAATGTTGTTTGACCCGAATAGGTAATCTGAGTGTTGTTTGACTTCACCTTGTCTTTTGGAATTTTGTTGTCATTTAGAACACAACACCCTAACAACAAAGAGTTGAGAGCTATTCATTGTAAACCTTGTGTCTAACCTCTGTTGAAATCAAAATACGAAAACTTTTGAGTACCATCTTATTGTGTATTGATCATATATAGCTTCAGTTCGGTGTGCTTACTTGGATTTCGCACTTGTTTACACATTTACAACACGAAATACATTGTTCAAGATCAAATCTGGACCTATAATCACCCTTCTACATATTTAGCCGATTCTGCATTTAGAATTAGTTACGTATATTCCATTCTAGGGTGGCATCGAGTTATTTTTAGTTTACATCAGTACCCACATATGGAATCATATGCCAAAGTTTCTAAAGTTGGAGACTGAACCTAGTCATATTTAATGGACGAATGAAGAAATGAGTATATAATTCATCTCTTCACCTGGTCCTCACCAGACAAGACTTTTTGATTTTGTATCTTTTCATACTTTTGCGAAAATGAAAACTACCACTCTCCTAATACAGACTCATTGCCAACCAAGTTCAAAGTTCTAATGCATCATGCAGGTTAATAAACCAGACACTCCGCATAACTCATGCTTATATATATGTAAACCTAAGACATATTTAATAACCAAACAGGTCAAGTAACAACAAAGGTATACAACAAGAAGGGAAAAGCCAAGTGTCCCTAAGGGATCCTCCGAACACTTCATTGGGATATTTTATTAATTAAGACTTCCTACTGAAGTGTTTGGGGGAACTCCAAGTGCCACTTGACAACCAGCAAAGTAGAAGTGTTGGACATCGCTTATCATATGTCGTAAGTGATCTTCTAAGTACATTAGTCAAGCTGGGTTTCAATGCATGTGATCAGAATAAAATTGTTTAAAACAAAACTCATTGCTTTTTTTTTTTTTCGTTATATCATAAAAAACCAGTAATCATCTAATTCTACCTGTATCTTAACTTACGCGGCTGGTTAATTAGTGACATTATCTAAAAGCATTGTGATCTAGGGCAGAAACAATTTAAACTCGAAGATTATACGCAAATCAACCAACACGCAGGCGCAAAAGGAGTGGAGGAATGTTATTTTTGGCAGAGTGAATGCGCAAAGATAGATTGCATGGGTTGATCAGTTTTTGCTATAAACTGAACCCACTGTATGGGGGAACTCCAAGTGCCACTTGACAACCAACAAACTAAAAGGGTTCAACATTGCTATTAGTCATGGTGGGTTTCAATGTATGTCATCAGAATAATTGTTTAAAGCAAAGCTCGTTGATTTTTACATCATAAGAAACCAGTACATGGTACTGATTCTGTTGGTTCAGCCCAAGATCAAATACACACTCAAATATCGTTCAAATAAACAAAAAAAGATTCTGCTTTAGTAATATGAAAAAGAAAAGAAAAATAGATGAATTTTGGAGAACTCGATGTGTTATTCACTGCCCAATACAAACTATTTATAGATACATACATAAGAAGAAACTAACTATAATTACCGATTCAAAAGGAAATATCCTAGAGAACCGTGATACTCAAAAACAAACATGCAACGTTCACTTTGACTACTTAAACTAACCATGACTTGCTAAAAACACTAAAAACATGTGCCTAATATCAAGACTTTTGCTGACCCGTATCTAACTCCTGAACCGTAACCGACTTGACCCGTATCCGACCCGAATCCATCAAGATTATCCAACATTCACCCCCATAATCTTGATCTCGCTTCTTGCTACTTGCTAATTCGTTCTTGCTTGCTTGTGTTCTTTCATTCTTTTCTTGCTTTAGCTGGAAACGATTTTCTTTCTAAAACGTGCTTTCTTGCTTGATTCGAATTTGTTCTTACTTGCTTGCTTCGAATCAACTTTCTTTCTAACTTGCTATTTGAACCATATGGTTCGGTCTTTCTCGTTCTTTACGAACCACACATGTCCGCTTCTTTCTTTCTTTCGGTTATCGATTATCTTTCTTCTTTCTGATCGACTCCCGTTCTTTCTTTCTTGTGGCTTGCTACTTTCTTACTTTCTTGCAACACCATCTTTCTTTCTTTCTTTCTTTCTTACGAGGCCATCTTACTTTCTCCCGAAGCGACGCCGGCCTCTTTTTTTTTTCACTTTCTTGTGGCGCCTCTTCTATCTTTCTTGCTTGCTTAATCCAAATTGGATTTCTTGCTTGCTTATCCAAATTGGATTTCCTTTCAACATGAACCATAAGGTTCAAACTTGCTAACGTGTTGAAATTTTCTGCTCAATCTTAATTGCTATCACCAACATGGCAACATGCTTGATTTCAATTATTCCCACGAAGACCTACCTCCTAATTAATTCCTTTCTTGAGCTGCTTTTTCTTTTCTTTTGACTTGATATTTAATTTTTGACTTTAAAATCAAATTTGGATTTGAATTAAAACCTTCAAAACTTATCCACCGACTGACCGACCCATTATGAAACCACCTTTGCAATTTTAAATTTAATTCATCCTTATCACAAACAAACAAATAGGAATGTTCGTTTGTATCTTCTCCCTTCGATTCTTGCTGAACAAAGACGTCGCTCTTTTTTTTTTTTCATGCTGCAACTATCACTATGAAACAATTGGAATTTGTCTCCTCCTTTCTCTCTGCTGAAATCAAACAACTACGTTACAAACTTACTTGCGTACAGTGAAGAACGTAACGTTAACCAAGTTCATCCGAGTTACAAGCAATGGGCCTCTCGGCCGGTTATGTTTATTTGTTTTAGTCTAGTTTATTATGGGTCAAACAATGGTTATGTTTATGTTTATTATTTGGCCGTAGGCCATATGTAAATGGGGCGAACAGATTTGATTAAGTCCAGTAGGGTATTAGCGGTTAAGAACAAGGAGTTGGGCCAAGCATCATGAACCGGCACGTCCTGGAGGATAACTACCCGAGCGGTTATCTCTCAAACGTCGTATCCTTTCAATTTGAAACGTTGTGACTTTTGAAACGTGTCTGTTCACTGCTATAAAGCCGCTGCCAACATTCTTGTTCTCCGGTTAGTTGGTTTGTATTCGAACGTGTGTTTACAAGTTATCATATTCAAGTTCTAGTTTCATTCAAGTATTCAATTCGGTTAGTTTTATCATTCAAGTTTCGTTTTCGTTCAATTCATAATGAACACTTGTGATTGTTGTGGGTTGTTCAAAACCGATTGTGTATGTGGTCACAATACCATCCGTTCCGATTGGTCCTGGGTTTCCGATGACGATGATACCAACATACAGATCCTTGCAAATAATACTTGCTGCGACAAAAATAAGCTTTCTTCTTCCGGTCACATAATCATCTCATCTTTCACTACTTTCTGCTCCAACTCTACAGCCAAAGGCTGTACCCCGTTTGTCGCCACCGACTCTCAAAACGGCCTCCTTCTTCAACCTTGCTCTGATCAAATACACACTCAAATATCGTTCAAATAAACAAAAAAAGATTCTGCTTTAGTAATATGAAAAAGAAAAGAAAAATAGATGAATTTTGGAGAACTCGATGTGTTATTCACTGCCCAATACAAACTATTTATAGATACATACATAAGAAGAAACTAACTATAATTACCGATTCAAAAGGAAATCTCCTAGAGAACCGTGATACTCAAAAACAAACATGCAACGTTCACTTTGACTACTTAAACTAACCATGACTTGCTAAAAACACTAAAAACATGTGCCTAATATCAAGACTTTTGCTGACCCGTATCTAACTCCTGAACCGTAACCAACTTGACCCGTATCCGACCCGAATCCATCAAGATTATCCAACAGATTCTACCTATATCTTTAGTAACATGGCTAGCCTTACTTAGTGACGCCATCTAGAAGCGATGTGATCGTGGGAGAAACTATTTAAACTAGATGAATATACATACATAAACCAACGTATGTGGGAGCAAAAGGAATGGAGGAATGTTATTTTTGATAGAGTGAATGCGCATGGATAGATTGGGTTCGGATTTTGCTATAAACCGAAACCAAACTGAGACAGTTGGTTTGTTGATTACTTAAAAAACAAGAAAATGTATGATGTGTGATCGGTTTACTAATTAAGTATTATTATATTTTTTAACCAGGAAAATAGGCACAAACACATAATCTTTGATGGAATATCAGCTCATAAATGCAGAATTTCCTATTTGGAAAAACCTTGGTACCTGAAGATGGCCTGTATATACCTGAAAAAGTGCCATGTTAAATAAGGAACCACATCTCATAACTACAATGGAATACATATGAAGGGAAAGGTAGGACTGGACTTAGGTACGTGGGAACGGTTGGCTCGCACCCTATGAATTGTATTTTTTTTAGTATATGCATACAATATAATTCAAATGACACAACATTTTTTTTTCAAATATAAACTTATTATAAACTAAATTCCAATGAACGTGGGACTTGATGGATTAACACAAATTGAACTTGTTTGTTGTCCATTAGAGATGTTGGATATTTGAGTACAATTACTTTTTTATATTTTGTTGGACCTAATTTCAATTAATTGGACAACTTTCCACCATTATGGGTTGTCACAATTGTTAGGCCAGATGGGCTAGTCACACCCATAGAAGTGTTGGGCCATCCATGTGATTTCGAGCTGCCCAATTTATAAGATTGTAGTCATGTAGTGTATAATCAACAACATGCATGTGAACTTCGTTAGCATTCCAATGCAAATCATTTAACTCTTCCAAAATTGGCATGCATATCCCTAGCTCAATTATCTCAAGCTTATCTATTTAAACGGAATAACATATTGGTTTGTTACACATACTTATACATAACATATTTTTTTTTACTCTTACTTTAATTCATGTTTAATATACCTTTAGGCCTTGATACATGTTCAATACACACTAGACATTGTAGGACATGTTAACCATATATAAAATATATCTTATTTATACATTTTATATCATTTAAACAACAAAAAATAAATATAAAAGCTGCCAACCAGCCCTTGCAATTCAGCCATATATTGTTGAATTATTTCTATTTTTTATTGCTTAAACTCTCACCTACTTGTATTAAATGCCATCCCAACTTAACCCTAATCATTCCCCTTATAAATACCACTTATAACGAGCCTCCCTACCACTTTTGCAACACTAAAACACTCCCACTGCGTTAACGCTGCTAAACAAATCAGCAACTACTTTCTCTAGCTCCGGGCATTGGTGCACCAATTTGACCACCCAAGCGATCCCATCCGTCAAAAACCATTGTTCGGTTAACACAAGCTCTGACACCTGGGCATATAACTCGACCATTTCACCATCACAGCGTGTTAGCATGCTTTTTGCCTCATCGATCGTTGCTTTGTGCGACTCGATTGCCCTGTCACGGACCCTCTCAAGTTCGTCTTTGTCTGAAGAAAAAACAGGATTCAATAAATAGGAAAAGGAAGCAACAGAAGTAAATTGCGAACGTACCACTTCTCAGGCGGTGATGATCGGCCAGAAGCTGGTCGTAGGATATTTGCATTTCCTTCAGCTCAGCTGTGTGTCTTTTCTCCGCATCGGACAGTTTCTTCTCTAAATCACCAAATTTCAACTTGAGAACTTCCAAGTCTTGAAGGGCTTTGTCTCGGGCTTCATAAGCAGCCGCAGCCGAAGCCTGAGAAGATTTATTAACTTCTTTCGCTTCCGAAACCTGCTCCTTTAAACGATCCACTTGCGATCGGAGGGACGAAAGCTCTTGCTTGGTTTTGGTTCAAACATTATCTTCACTCTTTAAATTGGTGATCTCATGCTCAAACTTACGACAGTTCGACTCCGCCTCGACCCAGCGCTTGTAAGTCTCCACCACCAAAGAATTCGACTGGGCTTGATTTAACATCAAAGCATTCCCAAGTTACGGACCACTCATCTTCCGGTAATGCGCATGCTCGGCTGGAGTCCCAAGATGAAACAAAGCCATCTTTGCCGACAAGGCATCCACAATCCTATCTTTATTCACCAACGACCACTCGGATATATACCTCTCCAAAGCTCGAGCCGAATCCATATCCCCAACATCGCCCGAACCTAACTCCCGGGACAAGAAAACAGCTTCAGTTTTATACCATAAAGGGGAAGAGGAGGCACTATCCCCACCATCAATTGGCTGGGGGCTCGGCCTTGACACATTGGAAGCAACCCCCGTTGTAGGCTTACCAGAAGGAGATGGTTCAATCTTTTTGAAAGATAAGGGCTCGGGCATATGAATATCTTCGATAACTTTGGTAGTCGGCCCTCCAAAAGATAACGGGCTTGTCGGAATGGTGACCGGGCGATCCCTTAGAGTGCGACCACCGTGAAGATGGTCTCGGGCATATGAATATCTTCGAGAACTTTGAAATCTATTTTCTTCCTTTTTACTAACTTGAGATTGGGATCCGCCTTAGAAGAGGTAGCACCTCTTCTTTTCAAACTAACTTGAGGGCGCTCCTCACCACCATCGTCATCACCCTCTGCTCTCTCTTCGGCATGAATTCCTTCATCTTCAATAGAGAGATGTACTCCTTCGTCTTCGATAACAATTTTAGAGCCGGACCCTTTCGTTCGGCTCGAGCTAACATTTTTACCTTTATCACTACCAGTCACCACTGCTGCCTGAGCCGGAGCAACATTCAACACCCGTGCCACAGGAGCCGAACCTGAACCCCCTTGACCAGCCAAACCTCCCCGATTACCCGGAGCCTCGGGTTCCCGAATCGAATAAAGATTTTCCTGTACGATACTCAGATACGGAGGATCATCCTTCGGCGTCCTAGTGGCCCGGACATCAAGCTCCTTAGAATCGAAAGACTTCAGCCTTAAAGCTTCTTTTAAACCCATAGCTGCACAAAAGCAAACAAAAAATAATATCCATAGTCCGGCATGATATAAAATGTACAAACGAGTAAAATAATCAAACACAAACTCGAGAAACACCGTATCAAGTTAAAAGCACGACTAACCCTTTCCGTTCCACCTAAGGGTGGGATGCCACTCCGGTTCGGCCTACATCGTGCTGATCCGTCCCATGACAAGAATGTGTTCTGGTAGCTTTTGTACACGCCCTGCCTCCTTGATCAGAGTTGCATACAGATCTGTGTTGTATTCAAAGTCATCAGGAAGAGAGGGTGGGAGGCGCCACCTTTTCAATCTCCATGTTATCTCGGCCGGAATACAACGGTCATCGACCCAAAAAAAACGATCTTTCCAATCTTTTATACTGGTGGTGATCCACGAGTAACAACAAGAATTCTTATTCCTAACTTCAAAAGTATACCAACTGCCAGACCGATTCAACTTGTAAAAAGCCTGGAACACATCCAAATCCGGGTTGGACCCCAAACCACGACATGACAACTCGAAATGACACACCTTGGCGAGGCCGAAGGGGTTCATTTGAGAAAGATGAACCTCGTGAAATAGCAGAACGTCGATCAAAAACTTCATCAGAGGGAGATGATAGTTACAGTAATCAAACAAACGAGTATAAATCCCTATCTTCCCCGGAGGAAAAGGATAAATAGGCGTATTCTTTTCAGGGAGAACGGGATGTAAAGAGGCAGGAATCGCATATTTATCGACGTACCATGCTAAGCCATTTCTATTCAAAATGTTAAAGCAACCGGACAAGTTGCTTTTATTCGCCATTATATAAGAAAGATACTAACCTGCTTGAGGAGTCGTTTCGCCTCAGAAAAAATAAGAAGAAGATGAAATAGAAAAGTGAAAACAAAAGTTACTTTTTACTCCCCTTTTATAGGGATAATACACCGCCTCAAAAATAACTAATCAAAGAGTGACACGTCACGATAACTACTGACGCATATCAAACGTCACATCAGAAGGGAAGATAAAACGACCGTCGGTTACCCAGCAAAAGTCACCGCCCAAAATTTCAAAATTCTAAAAAAAAAAAAAAAAAAATCAGCAAGCGACAAATCAGGGTGTTAGCCCGCCAAAATTACGCCGTTTTAGTTCGAAGCTTTTACCTAGGAAACGCTACGAACTAGGGGGACTTGATGAGGATACATCCCTAGTCGGACCGAATCATCAGCAAACACAAAACCGAACTATAACACCTAAAGGTCGGATCGCACCTCATGCTGTAGACGGAACAACTTAACACGTTGGTACACCATAACTAACTCGGGGCCCACAACTATAACCGCCCTGACAGTGACTGGTCCGACCTTAACTAACTCGCCACGTCAGCATACCCAAAGACTATAAATACCCCGCCAAGACTCCCCGCAATGGGTAATCGCTACTTTCTCTCTCTAAACTCTCCTCTCTCTCTCTCCCTGACCTATTTTCTCCTGACAAATACTTATTCTCACGCCCGAGCTTCGTCACATAGAGGCCCCCTCCCTGTGACAAGGCTAACGGTGTGTTTGTTTCCTTGTGATCTTGCAGGTTCTTGCTAGGTCATCTGAAGTTCTACTCTGACCAGGTCGGATCAACTGGTTTGAGTCTTTAGTGATGGTAGTTGTGGCAGCGGTGCGCGGTGGTGGATGACGACGGTGGGTGGCGGCGACTAGGGGTGTTCAAGATCGGATAATCCGGTTTTCGGATATCCGAAAATCGGATATCCGAAATTTCGGATAGTGAAATATTGACATCCGAACCCGAATCCGAAATTTCGGATTCGGGTTCGGATATCCGAATATCCAATATTTTATTTAATTTTTTTTTTATTTTTTAATATTTGGAACCAGATTTTTTCGGATAGTTTCGGATATCCGAATATAAATTTCGGATATTTCGGATATTTTTCGGATATTTCGGATATTTTTCGGATACTTCGGATATTTTTTCGGATATTTCGGATATTTTTCGGATACTTCGGATATTTTCGGATATTCGGATATCCGAAAAAATAAAAATTAAATTTTCGGATATTTTCGGATAATCCGATTATCCGAAAATTCTCAAAATCACTATCCGAATCCGAATCCGAATTTTCGGATTATCCGATTTTCGGATATCCGAAAATTCGGATATTTCGGATACGGGTTTTCGGATATTTCGGATTCGG
Source organism: Helianthus annuus (assembly GCF_002127325.2). Lineage (NCBI taxonomy): Eukaryota > Viridiplantae > Streptophyta > Magnoliopsida > Asterales > Asteraceae > Helianthus > Helianthus annuus. The sequence continues at coordinate 186,983,617 of NC_035448.2, forward strand.
TTTCGGATTCGGATTTTTTTGAACACCCCTAGCGGCGACGATGATGGTGGGCGGTGGTGTCAATGGTGGTGGGTGGTGGGTGGCGGTGGTGGGTGGTGGCATCGGTGTTGTTAACGAATGATGAAAGAGAGGATGAAATGAAAAAATAAAATGGGGTGGATGAAATGATTTTAAAGGAATGGAATGCCTTGTGTGGTGGGCGATTCCATTCTATTGACCAACCAAATTAACGCCATTTCCTTCCTTCCCTCTAAATGTTCAATTCCATTCTACCTCTCATTCCCTCTAAAGTTGCCCAATTATGTAATTAAGTGTTGAAAGCTCCAACAAAATATAAAAAAAAAGTAATCGTACTCAAATATCCAACATCTCTAGAGGGCAACAATCAAATTCAATTCGCATTAATCCAAATTAATATTAATTGGGTAGGTTTCCGTTCGATCTAGATGGCTTTGGTTTGAAGGCAAAATTCAAGGATGAGTTTTCAGAGACACGAAGTATGATGAATATTATCTCTAAATTAAAATTTCAAAGGTTTACATTTGTTTTATGTTATATTATTTTTTATGTTTATCTTATTTCCATGTTTATCTCTGTTATGTTTAGTAAAAATCTGGGTTAACTGTTGTTTAATTGTCAATTTTGTTGATTATTGAATACAAAGAACTTTGTTCTTGAACCTTTCGATTCGTTTATAGACTTTGAATAATCATTAAGCTTTTGAGCCATTTGATTGTTTCCGTAACCGCACTAGCATCTTTTACTTGCGAACTGCCACCTTCTAGCAGGAAATCTGTACTTTTCTTTTCCTCTTAACTTTAATCATTCTAGAGTGACTAACAAGAGGGTCAAACTTTAAGAAAAAGTTTCCATCAAGTCCCACGTTCATAGGAATTTAGTTTATAATAAGTTTATATTTGTTAAAATGTTGGGTCATTTGAATTATATTGTATGCATATACTAAAAAAAAATACAATTCCATAGGGTGCGAGCCAACCGTCCCATGTACCTAAGTCCGGTCCTACCTTTCCCTTCATATGTATTCCATTGTAGTTATGTGATGTGGTTCCTTATTTAACATGGCATTGTTCAGGTATATACAGGCCATCTTCAGGTACCAAGGTTTTTCCTAATAGGAAATTCTGCATTTATGAGCTGATATTCCATCAAAGATTATGTGTTTGAGCCTATTTTCCTGGTTAAAAAAATAATAACACTACTTAATTAGTAAACCGATCAACACATCATACATTTTCTTCTTCATAAAGTAATCAACAAAGCAACTGTCTCAGTTTGGTTTCGGTTTATAGCAAAATCCGAACCCGGAACCCAATCTATCAATGCGCAATCACTTTGTCAAAAATAACATTCCTCCATTCCTTTTGCTCCCACGTAAGTTGGTTTATCTATGTATATTCTTGTAGTTTAAATAGTTTCTGCCCTGATCAAACAGCTTCTAGATGGCGTCACTATGTAAGGCTAGCCATGTTACTAAAGATTTAGGTAGAATCAGTGCTATGTACTGGTTTCTTATGATGTAAAAATCATTGAGCTTTGCTTTAAACAATTATTCTGATGATATATATATATATGAAACCCAACATGACTAATGTACTTAGAAGATCACTTACGACTTATTATTAGCAATGTCGAACACTTTTAGTTTGCTGGTTGTCAAGTGGCACTTGGAGTTCCCCCAAACACTTCAGTAGGAAATCCTGATTAATTAATAAACCATCCTAGTGAAGTGTTCGGAGGATCCCTTAGTGACACTTGGCTTTTCCCTTCCTGTGTATTCCTTTGTAGTTACTTGATGAGTTGATGTGTTTGGTTATTAAATACGGCTTAGGTTTACGTATACATAGACTAGAGTGGATGCATCAAAAGCATGAACATGGTTGGCAATGAGTCTCTATTAGGAGAGTGGTAGTTTTCTAGCTCAAATAAACAGGAAAAGATATGAAAGCAGGACCAGGTGAAGAGAGGTATTATATACTCGTTTTTTCATTTATCCTTAAACATGACTAGGTTCACTTTTCAACTTTAGAAATATTGGCATAAGATTCCATATGAGAGAATAGATTATTCCTTTAATTCTACATGAGGAATCAGCTAAAGATGTAGAAGGGTGACTCCAGTATAGAGTTAGAAGGTTGGGGGGGGGGGGGGTTATGGACTGAAATTTCACAGTAAAAAACATAACTTTTTTATTGTTTGTAAGGCCTCTTAATCCAAGATCTCACTCAGCTAACGCAACCAACAGGTGTGCGGAATCCACCCGATGATCAACCGATGAAACACTAGAATGCAAAGATTTGTGAGAGAAATCAAGAATACACAGAGTATTATTGATGAGGAAAATGAATGACGTCACACACACAGTAGCCGCCAGACAAACACACACACAATGATTAGGGTTAGGTGCACATAATTTCACACAGAATCGCCTCCTTGTCTATTCCACATAAAGGTATATATACAAGGCAAACCCCGGACTTCCAAGACAAACTAGAAAGCCCGGACAAAACATACTACACAAAACCCTGACTTTTGTCCTAAACAAAAACTCTGACAAAAGTCTAGCCTAAAACTTGGACAAAATGTCCAAGGTTAAAACTTGGACTAAGTTTCAATACATATCCAATAAAGACCCCACAAAATAGAAGGCATGCACTTATCACCCAAAGTGCATTAACAAAATCCCCCTTGATCAGTGCATGGTCTTCATTGGTCTTTGAGATCTTCATCCTTTCTTCGAGTACTCGCTTCCTGCCCATACCTTGTTCTTCACAAAGAATTGAACTACCTTGATGAACTGATCAGCTAGCTCACGATCTTCTTTAAGGTATTTCAGAGGCAGGCGTCGAAGCTTCTTCAAATCTTCCATCTTGAGATGAACGATCCAGACGCACACAGCTTCTTCAAATCTTCCATCTTGTGATGAACGATCCAGACGCACACAGCTTCTTCAAATCTTCCATCTTGTGATGAACGATCCAGACCTGAAACAGTTAACACCAGATTAAGAATCTTAACCCCGGAGACACTCAGCCCAAATCTGGATCCCAAAAATAAATTCCAATACCCCAGAATCAACAATTGAAATATTAAACAACCAACATTTAATAATTTGTATTTCAAAACACGATCATTCAGAACAAGTTACTTCAAAACTTATACTTTTGGAAAAATATCACAACTTGGAACCAAATTTTATCGAACCCTTCAAAATGACGAAATTTCCCACACACACTTAGATTTATCTTGCACGACCGACTTTCATGAGAAAGACTTATTTGAAGTTACCGAACATGATGTTTAACATCTTATTAAATAATTTTCACAACCCTTAGAGTATTCTTAAGAAAGATAACTCGCACATAGAAACAAGAAAGCAAAATCTTTTTGTTGTTTTTCAATTTTTTTTGACTGAAATGGAGGTTAAACCTGCGAACGTATTTACATTAATTATCTTTTTGTGAAGTCGGAGCAAAGGAATCATATCGGTTTTTCTGTCAGTATCCGACACAAGAACCATAGCATTTAAGCTTAATCTTTTAGAATGATATTGACAGATCAAGACGTTCAACGGTATTATGGTCCACTTAAGTTTTAGCACGCTTTCGAACACTGTTTTCGAGATATGTGATTAAGTGTATTAATAGCTGACAGTAACTATGTTTACCCACCTCAGAATATACTCCCGTATCAAGGTACGCACGAGAGATCATCTTACTGGTGAGTATACCATTTATCATATGTTTTGACGTATAAACTGATGTGAGATACTCACTTATTTTGTCATGAAAGCAAGCCCTTTGTGATAGAATCACTTATTGATGAGAAACTTGATTTACAGATGCATGAGAAACTTGACTCCCGCATAATTTTGTGGGACATGTGATTGTTTATCACTTATTGAGGTTGAATGCATCATGTATTAAGGATATTTACACGTATGTATTGTATCATGGAAGATCTAGACTTGCGTCCCCGTTATTTTCGGTAAAAGAAACAACCATGATACCCAGATGATAAACAGCATAAAGACCACGTATCTCAGAACCTCGGCAATCTATCAAACGAAATTACGGTACCAAAACCATATATCCGAGAGATGTGCCACACAAGTTACGCAGTTCATTATGTTTATATACCAAAAACAGGTTCTTATTGACGCGTAAAACCTACCGAAGCAACGTATAATGAAGCTGTCACAGTTAACGGTTAATTTTATATATTGTAGGTCCCTAAATCGGAGGATCGATTTTCACTACCAAAGCCTTGTTTATAGCAAACAAAGTTAAGTGTGCGGAATCCACTTAACTAAGCAAATCAAACATAGAACAAAGTAACACACAATGGTTAACCAAAGAAACACACTCGTTTGATTAACTGGATGAGAACAAACTGATACAAACACAATTTACAGACTTGCATGGTATTCTCTCATCTCTACTTCTAAACTGTGACTATCTGTGCCTATTTATAGCAGCTGGGCTGTTAACATCGGTGAAACAAGAGTTGGGCCGACGAAACAGAAGTAAGCCCAAAACTAAGCCCAACAGACGACGAATCACATGTGATTCGTCGTTGACTTTGACGAAACAGGAACAACATATCAAAGGTCTGTTTCGTCGACATGAGTTCGACGAAACAGACCTGTTTCGTCGAATGCTGCAAAAGTTAATCTGTTTGCTACAAACAGACAGCAAACAGATGGCGCAGACAACACTTACATAATTGACAGAAATACCCTTAATATGCGACACGCATTGTTTTACGACTATTACATAACAAGAGACAAATAAGTCAGACACAAGTGGATAGGAGGATATCCGACTTGTTCGACTGCGATTACAGACTCGATAAACTATAAACGACCGTACAAAATACAACGTTAAGTACAAGACTAGTGACAGACACCAAAAATGCATCAACAAACTCTCCTTTGTCTGTTACTCGTCTTCGGTCTTCATATCTTTCTTCTTCAGTGACGTTCGGACCAGGAACTGCCTGAATGGATTCCCCTGTAGTAACAGTAGCAGGCGACGCGCTGAAACTTTAGTGCCTGGTGTGCGTCCCTGTCTTCATAAAAGATGTCATGCCGGTACAACTTGGTGATGTCGGATGCAGACATATTGACTAGCCACATTGGATCCAGCATCCTGAAGTTCTCCTTATCACCGTTAAACACAATAACTGCCTCATGAGAGTCGGAATCATAGCACCATAAGCGCATATCACCAAGAAAATCTTGTTTCATCGGCATTAACGGAATTTTGTCTACCACTCTCGCCGGCTCGTACACAAGCTTGTATCTCCCGGTGTTGGTTTCCGGATCAAGAGTGAACTTTATCTGTTGATGCCTGGGGAACTGAGGCTTGTAAGATTTGTCTTTCCACCATGATTTCTTGTTCATTCTAATCAATCGTTCAAATAACGTCGCACCATCATATTTTGAATGATTTATGAGATCTATCTTTGTCAAAGCGGCCACATCATAAAATGGCAAAGATAGGATGCTCAGTAAAGATCGAAAGTATTGGATCCCAAACTCCCGCTTGATTGCAACACAATGTATTTCCTTCACAAACATCCAACACAGGGTTCGCCCACTAGGCTTAGCCTTTTCCATCTGTAAGTAGTCAACCTGAGTAGCCTCTGGAACGGGCTTCGAAACCCTAGACAAGAACCGTTGGCGCCACGCAGCGAACGCATCCGTGGCATTCTCTGAAGTATCACGGTTCTTCAGATGTTCATCAATATCCTCTACATTGTCTTTCAACCAATCTTCGTCAAACGGGGCAAACTCAGTACCATCTTGTCTAACATACGACGACTTCTTCACTTCACCCTCGAAGACAATCTCATCGATGTTCTCCACATTTGTAGATTCCGGCTCACTCGGCATCTTTTCAATTTCATCATCATTAACGTCTCGCATTGCTTTCAAGGTGATCAACTATTGAGGCGTGAGATCCTTAACAATCTCGCCTTCTTCAAGAGATTCTCCGGTAACCGGATGGACAACCTGTAATGCCAAGTCAGCTGAACTAGGGACAGAGGGTGTACCAGCTAAAGCTTCAAGCAATTGTTCTTCACCAACTGTTTCGCTGGATGTTCCTTGAGATGACCCTATCACTGATGGCTGATAAACGATTATAGCAGATGATGTACCAGCTGGGGGCTGTTGTGTTGTAGCAGCTGGATCAGGATTTCCTTGATCCTCAGGGTCTTCATCCCTCTTCTGCATGATTTCTTGTTGTTTACACCTGTCTTCCCACAGAGTCGCAACTCGCTTTCGTAGGAAGTCATACCCACCAGTTATCTTTCTCACACCTTCAACTATAGTTGTGTTTCGTGACTCATACCATTCCTTCATGTAGTCACATCGACCTTTCAGGTCTTCAGCCAGCTTTTGGAGAACCGAACTCCTTCTATCTCTTTCTGCTTCGGTAGCTTTCAACCGTACATTTTCAGCCTTAAGAAAATCGATCTCTGCTTGTTGGCGTTGGATTGTAGCTTGTTGTTCGCCAACCGTGGACTTCAACCTATCAATGTCCACCTGATGAGTGATTTGATCGTTCTTCGTAATCCGAATGAAATCAGTCTGTCTCTGAATACGGTCTGCTGCAGCCTCATATTGAGAGAACATGAAGTTATTCTTTTCTTCTTGAGTCATTTCCGAGAAGATCCTTTGACGTTCACCACTAGGTTGAGAAGTGGTTGCTCTGATTGCAGCAGCCATGGATCGTTGTGGAATAAACTAAGGAGATACAGTTTGAGCTGCAGGAGGTGAAGATACCACAGGTGGTTCTGGAACAGGAGTTTGTGGCACAGATCCTCGTGAGGAGGTACTTAAGTATCTTCGAGACTTCTTCTTTTTATGATGTGCTGCAGACTTTTCTGGTTTCCTTTTCCTTGCACGTTCCGTTTCAGGATCAGAAGGAACGTATTCCGGATCATCTTCTTGTCTGATCTTCCTGTATCTTTTTACACCGCGTTCATCCAGATACATCTCGTATCCCGGTTCGAGCAAAAGATCATCATCAGAGTCAGAATCAGCCTCATCATCACCACCGGCTGATGTGTCACCTGCTAACACTCCCCCTGCTGAGGTACCACCCACAGATGTACCACCAGCTGATGTGCCACCAGTAGTTCCAACACTTGATGCACCAACGGCACCAGCATCACCACCATCACCACCTTCATCACCACTATCACTTTCCGATTCATCAGGCACATCCGGTTCAGGACCAAACTTCTCACTCATCAGCCTTTTTAGCTCAGGCTCTTCATCATCAGACTGACTATCCTCATGACACCACTTGTCATCTGCAGGAGCAACGTATGCTGTGTTATCAAGAGCACCAAATAACTTTCTTGGAGGAACGCTCTCCTTGTATCTTTTGTGAGCTAGATTCTTGATGATTCTTAACGAATTGAAGTTCATAGCGTCTATTTTCAGAAGATCGTTGTCTGCTTTTGAAAGACTCGGATGTTGGACATTCATTATCATTTGTAGAAAACGTGGATACATCCAGTACTTGTTCCCAATGGTCCTGTTCTTCCCAGTTCTTGTCAAGTTCTCTTTCATGTTCCCAAAGATGTACCTTGAAATGCTAAACGGTTTGTTTAGCACTAAGGCCACCATAAGACCCACTAGATCGTTGCCAGCCATGTCATAACCGGCCCGTCTATTGCTCAGACACTGGATTAGAACGTGTAGCAGAAATTTGTATCTCAACGGCAGATCACCTTTATTAATGTGCGTGCTAAAGATATCTCCGGTGCATTTCATGCGTAATAAACAGCCTCGCGTACACACAATCGGAACAGAATTTGGAGCGTCCGGACTATCTTGTAATTGAAGAACTTCATTTAGAATATCCGGGGATACGATCACATCCACATTTTCCACACGTCCACTGATAACGTCTTTCCCATCAACTTGAACAACGTTTGCTGAATCCCAGAAAGCCTTGACGAGTGACTTGTACACCGGCGTTGCGAACGTAATAACATAGTTTATATGAGACTCCCTGATCCACTTAGTGATGTCTTTTAATTCAGTAAGTTTCTCATCCGGATCCAAGTAGGCAATCTAATTATGGCGTTTTTCGGACATTATCTCCTCCTCCGTTTTGTTTTCCTTCTTTGTTGCCGGCTTCCTTTTTCCTTCTTTCGGTGCCATCTGCAATTTGACAACGTCCACAATAAGCGACAATCACTTACATATGCATTTAGACATGTATGAATACAAGTTCATGTATCCACTTGACAGACAGACTATCAAAACATGTCTACTGTGAACAATTGCCAACTGTGAAGTTTTCTAAGGCATGGACGGCGAAACAGAAATCATTCGACGAAACAGAAGTTGGCTTGACGAAACAAAATCTGATAGTTGACCAAATCTGATTTGTTGACCACTGTGATTCGTCGATTAAACCTTCGACGAAACAGAGATGAGTTTGACGAAACAGAACTTGGTGGTTGACCAGTTCTGATTCGTTGACCATTCTGTTTCGCCAATCATAACATCGACGAAACAGAAGGATGTTTGACCATCTCCATTTCGTTGACTATTCTGATTCGCCGACCGTCTGTTTCGCCGACTATCTGATTCGCCGGAGTTAGGGTTTTGAAATTTTGGGCGTTTCGCCGTGTGGGTTTTAGAACAAGAACAGATCATCATTACTTGTAAACGGTTACATGCCTAACCTAAACCAAGTAAAGATTATGCCCATAAACTTATAGAGATGTGATTTTTGGTCAAAATTCCGTCCAAAACGTTAATACCCATCACAAACAATCATCCCCTGTTTTTCAATACAACCCAAACCCCGAATCAAAGTCAAGCAAAACATACAAGCACTTAGTTATCAAAGTTACAAAAACAAATCACAACAGGTTCAATATCAAACATCAAATATCAAAGAAAAACAGGTCTCAAAGGGGTCTCCGACGGTTTCCGGTGAAAACCGACGGTGCACAATACGAAAATCATAAACATAAACATGTTTGCACCTTTGAAATATGTGAGATTCTGATGAAAATCGGATGATTTGAGAGAGAAATGGTGTAACCGAAAGTATGGGTTTTGAGTGTTTGGAGAGAACATGAACAGTTGAGAACTTGAGTGGTTTGAAAAAGTGAACAAGAAACTGACAGATTTGACTTATATACACCGACCCACTTTATCGGCGAAACAGATCTCGACGAATCGGAATCTTGGGGTTTGACGAAACAGAAACTTGGGCCTGCTCCTGGGCCTGTAAATTTAGCCCATGACGAAACAGACTTGGGCTACCCGTTTCATCATCACCTCGGCGAAACTGTCTGTTTCGTCGAACCCCAAAACATGTTTGACCAAGGTTAACCGAAGTTAAACATTGACTTTGACCAGAATCTGTTTCGTCGAAAGGATCTGTTTCGTCGACTATGTTTTGATTCGTCGACATCCTTTTCAAAATCACCAAGGCATGAAACATTTTGCATACTGAACACAGGTTTTAGCAATTTACCACTTTGACATTCAGTTTGAGTTTTTAAATTACAAGGACGTTTTATGAAGTAGGTTTTGGCTTCCGGCATAAACACCAAGCAACAACTTTGGCATAATCAAAACCGAACAAACACACTACACTACAAGCAAGGTTAAAACGCGAAAAACTAAACTAAATTCTATTAAAAAGATAAACAACTGTACAAGTGCAACTTTTGCGAGTTTCAAGGATAAGGAATCATACCAGCTTACGGTCTTAGTCAACATGATTTGATTTCTGTTTAAAATTCTTGATAAGTATACTACCTCGATTATCGGTATTGTTGTCCACATAAACTCATGCTTATCAAACGTAATCACACTTAGGAGATACGCTTTACGGTAAGGATTATACTTACAAGTCGATGTGAATCCACTTCACGACACATTCCCATATCAAGGTATGCACGAGAATTCATCTTACCGGTGAGTATACCGATAATCATCTGTTTGACCGTATAAAGATGTGAGATACTCACTTATTTTGATTTGAAAATGAAGCCCTATGTGATAGAATCACTTATTGATGAGGAACTTGATTTTCGATGCATGAGGGCACAAAAGCAAGTCCGTGAACAGGTCAGTACTTTCGTACAGCAGAGAGACGAACTTGACTCCCGGATAAATGTGATATTTTATCACTTATTTGTTTGGACATGTGATTGTTTATCACTTATTGAGGTTGGATGCAATATGTACACGTATGTATGGTATCATGGAAGATCTAGACTTGCGTCCCCGTTATTTTTCGATAAAAGATACAACCATGATACCCAGATGATAAGCAGCATAAAGACCGAATATCTCAGAACCTCGGCAATCTATCAAACGAAATTTCGGTACCAAGACCATATACCAATGAATGGTTCCCACCTGACTTGAAGTCCGTTAGGTTTGTATCATCCTGCACATTTTAGTTTGATTGTGAGCCTACCGATACATCGTTAGAAGAGATACTTATCATTTGTTTAACGTTTTTAAAACATGTTGACCGACCACACCAGTGAATATCATCACCTTCCTTTTTCCAAGAAACTCATTTTTGGGTTTTCTATTGTTTTTTTTATTTTTGAATTTTTCAAACGAAAGGACAGAACATAAAGACATCTTTTTGGATTTTTGAGTTTTTCCAATGTTTTTGTATTTTCTTGAAATTTTCTCCCCCTAAAATGCTAAAAGATTACGAAAGTGAAAATCTTTTTGTATTTTTTTTGGAATTTTTGAAAGAAAATATTTACAAAAACGATTAGCCAAAGAGGTTTACTCGGGTATCACCTTAATGCCATTGACCAAAAGTAGATAATCAAACCGTGATTTATCAAATGCTTTTGTAAACAGGTCGGCATGTTGGTGATCGGTGGGGATATGAACGACATCGATTAATCTTTTATCAAAACAATCACGTATGAAGTGATATTTAATTTCGATGTGTTTAGTCTTGGAATGCTGCACAGGATTTCTAGTGATCTGTAAGGCAGCATTGTTATCAACAAAAATAGGAGTAGATAGGAATTCAAAACCGTAGTCGCGCATTTGTTGTTGTATCCACAAGACTTGGGAGCAACAACTGGAGGCAACAATGTATTCTGCTTCACAGGTTGATGTAGCAACACACGTTTGCTTCTTGTACTGTCACGTAAGCAGGCGATTTCCTAAGAATTAACATCCTGCTGTTGTCGATTTGCCGTCAATTTTGCAACTGCCGAAATCAGAATCACTGTATGCAGTCAAATCAAAGCTATCATCCCTAGGGTACCAAAGACCGGTGTCTGGGCATCCCTTCAAATAGCGAAAAATACTTTTAGCAGCTGACAAATGAGAGGCCTTCGGATTGGCTTGATATCTTGCAAGCAAGCACGTTGGATACATGATGTCAGGCCTCGAAGCAGTAAGATACATGAGAGATCCGATCATGGCACGATAATAGGAGGAGTTGACGCTTTCACCCTTCAAATCCAGAGTGATCCCGTGATTCTGCGGAAGTGGGGTACCAATGGGCGTTGCATCTGACATCTGGAACTGGCTCAAGATGTCACCAACATATTTAGTCTGATGAATGAATATCCCAGACTCTGTTTGTTGAACTTGTAGGCCCAAAAAGAAACTCATCTCCCCCATAGCGCTCATCTCGAATTTTTCCTGCATAATACGTTCGAATTGCCTGCACAAAGAATCGTTAGTAGAACCAAATATGATATCATCAACGTATACCTGCACCAGCAGAAGATCTCCATTTTGTTCCTTGATAAAGAGAGTGCAATCAATAAGACCTCGTCGAAATCCATTCTCCAGAAGATAGTTGGATAGGGTTGCGTACCAAGCTCTAGGTGCCTGATGTAAAGCATAAAGAGCTTTGTTGAGCAACCAAACCTGATCGGGATGGACAGGATCTTCGAAACCTGGAGGCTGTTCGACATACACCTCTTCTTGAACTATCCCATGAAGAAAAGCACTTTTGACATCCATCTGGTAGACTTTGAATCCTTTAAATGAAGCATAAGCAAGAAAGATCCGAATAGCTTCCAGACGTGCAACTGGTGCATAGACTTCATTGTAATCAATCCCCTCGATCTGACGAAATCCCTGAACGACCAATCTTGCCTTGTTACGTATAACCACTCCACGATCGTCCTTCTTGCATTTGAAAACCCATCGAGTGCCAATTTTCTTGTAGTTCTCCGATCTTTCAACAAGCTTCCAAACACCAAGCTTTTGAAATTGCTGCAGTTCCTCCTGCATGGCTTCAACCCAAGCATTATCTTTCAAAGCTTCTTTCCACGATTTCGGTTCTTCTTGTGAAACGTAAAACGCGAAGGACCAATCATTTTGAAGACCAGATTCTCTAATGGCTGAATATAAACCAGCATTCTGGTTGTTTCTCAGCTGATTACGCGTCTGCACACCGCGATGGACATCTCCTATAATATTCTGCTGGGGATGGGTATCATGAACCCTCATTTCAGGAGTTTCAGGAACACGAGTATTGATACCCAAATTGTTAAGATTAAGATCAACAACCAACTCCACACCAGGAATGTGTGTAGAGGTGGATGCATTCCCTTTAGCAGTATCTACATTCTGCACATGAGGCGTATCAACAGAGGCACCTTGAACAGGAGCAACTGGAGCTGAAGATCCTTCTGCTGCATCATGATATTCATCATCTTCCGAAGACTCGTTGTAATCAGCAGCATCTTCAAATACCTCATTTTGTACCGTGTTGTTAACCGATGAAGAACTTTGTGGGTCAACAATAACAGGTCGAACCAATGGTGAGTCAGCAGCGTTGTCACTTTCAAATAACATTCTTGCAGCTGCTGATTCTTCGTCAAAGGTCGGCAGATTAAAGGAGTCAAACAGTCCATCATAATCGAACATCCAAGGATCACCCGGAGCCCTAACAGGACTTGTGTTATCTTTGAACCCTTACTTCACTCCATAGTTCAATCTTTTTGGTTGCCAGATTCCATACACGAAAATTTGGAGTTGCATATCCAAGGAAGAAACCATTGATAGCTTTCGCGCCAAACTTTCCATCCGGCTCAATCATAGTACATGGAGCGCCAAACGGTTCTAAGTAAGAAAGATCCGGTTTCCTTTTCTGTAGAAGTTCGAAACAAGTTTTGCCATGTCTCTTAACTGTAAGAACTCGGTTTAAAGTGTAGCATGCGGTCGACACAGCCTCCCCCCAGAATTGAACACGGAGTTCCGACTCTACCAGCATTGTTCTTGCAGTTTCAATAATCGTCCGATTCTTCCTCTCAGCGACGCCGTTTTGTTGTGGAGTGTAACGAGAACTGTATTCATGCAGAATGCCCTTTGAAGTACAGAACTCATCCATCACATGATTCTTGAACTCCGTTCCATTGTCGCTTCTAATCCTCTTAACATTCAACGTGTAGAGATTCTCCAACATTGTAAGAAGATCTTTGAGGATGCCAGGAGTTTCACTCTTGTGTGCCATGAAAGATACCCAAGAAAATCTACAATAGTCATCGGTAACCACTAGACAATAAGCATCTCCGAATGTTGTCTTGTGCTTCATAGGTCCAAAAAGGTCCATATGAAGACGTTCGAGAGGCATGCTGACAGTGTTGATTTTCTTCAAAGGGTGAGACTTCTTTGTTTGCTTCCCTTTCTGACACGAGACACAGATATCTTGTAATGAAAACTTCTCACAGGCACACCATTCACAAGATTGTTTCTCACCAAATGGTTCATCTTCCTCAAGTGAATGTGCCCCATTCTTCTGTGCCAAGATATAGACTCCTTTTCTGTGGCTTTCGAGACAAAGCAAGTGACTTGTGCAGATGTTGTAATCGCTTGGCTCATATCGAGAATATAAAGATCATTAACTCTCGGAGCCGATAAGAGAATCCATTCTTGTGGAATTTTGAACCCAGGTTTAAGCACACAACAACCGGCATCATCAAAATGCACGGTGAACTTTTTATCGCAGATTTGCGACACACTGAGAAGATTATGATCAATTTGACGAACATAATTGATCTTATCGAAGCACACAATACCATTGGAGATACTTCCCTCTCCAGTGATGTATCCGCCTTTGTCTCCTGCAAATGCGACATAGCCTCCTCTAATATTTCTCACGTCATATAGAAGCCGTAAGTCGCCTGCCATGTGCCTGGATGCTCCACTATCAACAATCCAATGACTATTAATAGTTCCTCCTGGAACACCCTGCACATGTTGTTCAAAGATCAGTTGAGGATGGGGACCCAAGCCTTAGTGGTCTTGGGTCGTCCCTGAGCATCACGAAATGTGATCTCAATTTCTTGATGATTCTCAAACACAGTAGCTCCCCCTGAACTATCACCCGTCTTAGGTTTCCAAGTTTGTTTTTGTCTACCAGATTGAGTGTTGTAAATAGATTTTGAAGCTTCTTGTTTTAAAGGTTGTAAAACACTTGGTTCCCTTTCTACTGTTTTGACTTCAGATTTTAAAGCCTTTTCCATAGCTTTGATGTTCTTACGTCGTTGTTTCATTTCTTGTTCTTTAACTGTTCGTTTACCATGTTTTGGTGAAACTGAACGACGTTGCGGGTGAACCTTTTCAGGTGGTGCTTTCTCAACAAATTTATCTTTTGGAGCGTTTGGGCAATTTTTAATGATATGTCCAAACTCCCCACATTTAAAACATGTTCTCTTTTCCACGTACTTAGGAGAATTAGATTGACCAACAGATGTCGAATTCGTAGAGCCTGAGGTACTTGCCTTTTCATCACACCCGTTTGTGTGTTGGGTGTAATTGTTATCACTATTACGTTTTAAAATCGTGACTTGTTGTACAAAATCGGTGGTTGATTTGTTTTCAAAAGTCTCAGTTTTATCTGTACCCTTTGATGCTACGAATTTAACATCTTTTGCTTTCTTTTGATAACGAGCCCCTTTTGTTTCAGATTTTGATTGAGAGACATTAGGCTTTTGAGCTCGCCTTTCTGGTTGTTTACCCTTAGAAGCAACAGGTTGTTGTTTTGTTGGTGGTTTTTGATTTCCAAATTGTTTTCTAATTTCAGCCTTAGGAGCCTTAGGAACTGGATCACATTGAGTTACAACAACTCCTGGGAGTGTTTTTCCCAAAAACTTGTTGGTATTATCTTCAAAAACTTTATCAATCAAAGATGGATTGACATTTTTAATTGGAAAATCATGGTCTGAATAGATTCTTGAATCACCAACCAAAGTGTACAACACATTACTGCTCTTAATGGTAGACACAGATGTCTTGTCATTCTTGACAGGATCTATCACTTGTTTGACCACAAGAGTATCAGGATTACAAAGAATATGATTTTCAAGTGGAATTTCTACTCCTTTCATCTTGTTGAGTGATTTATCCTGATCACTAACATGTGATTCTGATTCATCATCTGACGACTCATAGTCCTCAATGATTGGAGAACTTTGTTTCGTACATGTCGAGGTTTCTGGTTGCACAGATGATATGTTTGAAGAACTGTCCGGTTTGAACCCTAGGCCAGTAGAAAATTCCTCATAATCAAGAGGCACACTGGGTTCATACCGTGGCATATCTTCTTCATCAGGCATTTTGGTATAGTTATGTCTCAAAGGGGGCGGACATTTCTCATACCCTACGCCTTTCTTGTTTCCCTTTAGTTATTGAACATCAATGATGTGATCAAGCACAAATCGGAAGTTAGAATAACTTTCCAACTTTTGCTTGATAGCATCATGCTCGCATTTGGCTATGGCTAGTTCCTTTTTGGTTTCCTCAACAATATTTATGTAATCGTTTATGCTAACTTGTTTGTGATAAACCACTTTGTTAACTTCGGAAACACTTTTCTTTAGGGTTTCAATTACAGATTTAAATTCTTTTTCGTTTCGAACTAAAGCCATATTAGCCTCTTTGCACTTTGATAGTTCAATAACCAAACTTTGGTTATGACTATGAAGCTTTTCTGATTCAAGCTTCATATCTGCACAAGATTTACAAACACTAGGAGCAAGAGTTTCAGAATTTACCTGACTCGAAGAGGCTGAGACATTTGCCATAAAGGCAGTTTGAAAAGAAAAAGAGCCATCTTCAGAAAAGAACTTCTCCATTTCCTTAGATGCAGCAGCAGCCTTCTTGATCAGAATTGATTTATGACATTTTAACTCCTCAGCTTCATTTAACAAGTCTTCAACATCAGAACTTGCTTCCTCCTTCACATCTGACTCAGATTAGGAGTGATTATCCCCAGAAATAGAACCTTCTTCATCAGAACTCCCAGAATAACCAGAACTGTCGTCACTTTTCAGAAAACTCTTCCTTATGAACATGCTTAATGTGATTGATGATCTTTGCATAACATGTTGTTCCTCTACCTTGATCACCTTCCCCAAACTGTACAGACCAGTCACATCCTTCATCAGCTTGAACAGTCAAAGCCCGATTGGGATTTGATGGTCCAGACTGGCTCTGATTGTTGTTGACTGCTACAATCCTCCTGTCACGATTATCTTGTTGGGCATTCACATTTGAAGTACTCGTTTGGTTTCTGAATGGGTTATGATTGCCTTGTTTTGTTGGTCGGGTGCACTCACGTTTGAAATGCCCCCTCTCGCCACAATTGAAGCATGTAACAGCATTGATATCAAACCCATACTTCGTATCCTTCTTGCCTTCCAACGAAGTTCTTCCAGTTCGAGCCATGAAGTCTTTTGCCCTTCTAACTGCACTAGCAAAAGCCCATTTTATATCCATCAACTCCATTTCATCCTTGTCGATCTGTTGATAATCTTCGTGGGTCATGTTGATGTTTCCAATTTGACCTGCCACCAACCCGCAAAAAGCACTGACCATTGTATTAATGATTTCCATATGCTCCTTTGCTACTTCAATGCTAACTTGTGAGAGGTTTGAAGTGTCGACTCGGACAGTGTTAGGGTTTTGAGGTTCAGGATTGTTGGTATAATGAGCTTGTTGTTGTGGTTGGACTTGTGGTTGTGATGGAACAGGAACGTAAGCCCTCGGATCGAATTGAGGTTGTGCAGAATTAACTTGAGGTGGAGGTTGTGGTGTTGGAATATAAGCCCTTGTATCGAAAGTCGGAGTAGTAGTTGATTGAGGAAACGGAAAGGAACTTGTATTGGACACAAATGCAGTTTGCAATTTTGGTTGCTGGGCTGCACTGGATCTGGCCAAGGTGTCGAAGCCTGGAAGGTACATTTCTATATTCTGAGGAGCGGGAACTCGTTTAGCTTTCCAATTTTTTCATCATTCTTGTGTTCCAGCTTCTGAATGAACTCATAGATGTTAACTGTGTCTAGAGTACCCGTATGCTTCAACAGCTCAATAAACGAACTCCACTTTGGAGGTAAAGCATTAGCAAACCTATTCACTATATCCTGTTGAGTAGCCAAAACCCCACAAGCACACATTTCACTAATCAAATGATAAAAACGTGTAGTCATATCATTTAGGGTTTCATTTTCCAAAAACTGAAATGATCCAAACTCTTTCTTTAACAGATCATGGCGAGACTTTCGAGTAGCTGCATTGCCTTCTCCTCTTGCAACCAAGGCATCCCATAATGTTTTCGTGTCTTTGCAGTAGGAGAACTGATGATAGATTTCTTTGTTGAGCGCTTGTGTAAGAATAGCAAAAGCCTTTTTCTCCAAGTCATAGGCTTTCTTGTCATCTTCAAGCATATTAGCATAACCCGCTGAAGTGGATGCTGCTACTTCGAGATTAGAGTTGAATGCATTGATGAAACACGTCCAAAGTTCGGTGCTTTGCCCTTGAACATAGGTGTGAAAGCGGTTTTTCCATGATGGAAAGTCGTTCATGTGATTCAACTTGGGTGGGCGATTGTTGCTGCCCGTTTCACTTTTGCTAAGCAGAAGATTTTGAATACTTTGATTCTGATTGGATACCAACGCCCATTGACTTGCACTGATCGCTGGTTGAGGAAACATACTTCTTGCCCATGCGGCTGCGGAAGTTTGATCTTGACCGGGTTGTGGGTCCGTACTCCAGTCCCACGGACTTGTGCAACTCATTGTTGATGTATATTAGCAGAATACATGATCAAACACTTGAAAACACACTGTTATGATGAACTTGCAAACCTTCTGTTGAAAAATGACAACACTTACGACGAAACACTTTCTACGAAACAGAATGTTGTTTTGACGAAACGACTAATGACGAAACAGATTTTGTTTCGTCAAAGTAGTTTGGTGAAACAGATTTCTGATTCGTCAAAGGGACCTTTGGCGAAACAACCTTTGATTCGTCGAAGGGACCTTTGGCGAAATGCTTTTGATTCGTCGAAGGGATCTTTGGCGAAACACTTTTCTGTTTCGTCGAAGAGACCTTTGGCGAAATGCTTTTCTGTTTCGTTGACTTTTGTTTCGTCGGAAGTTTGATTCGTGGAGGTCTGATTCGTCAAAAAGGTTGTCAGGGGTTGGTAAAGTAGGTGAATTGTTTATACTCAAGCTGTCAACTCAACACGACTTTTTAACCCATGCTTCTACCAACTTAAAAGTATGGTGGACAATAGATTAATCTATTACAAATTTCCAAGCAAGATAACCTTATCAGATAGATTAAAAAGTGAGTTTGTCAAGAACACTTTGAATACTTTATGAAGATATGAAGAACACAAGAAGAAACCGGTAAACTTGATAATTTCCGAACACAAATTTTTGTCTAAAACTTTCAACAAAAACCAACAGTTTGCATGTAAACACTTAAACAAGCATGGTTTTCGGTAAAACTCTTAACAAAACAAACAACATCCACTGTTTTTAAAGCCCTTTTCCATAAAATACTTAGTTTTAAGAACAAATTTCTGTGAAAAACACACAAACACTTGACAACCAACCGAACTATGTTTGATTTTAAACAAGGATAAGAGCCACTGCTCTGATACCACTTGTAGGTCCCTAAATCGGAGGATCGATTTTCACTACCAAAGCCTTGTTTATAGCAAACAAAGTTAAGTGTGCGAAATCCACTTAACTAAGCAAATCAAACATAGAACAAAGTAACACACAATGGTTAACCAAAGAAACACACTCGTTTGATTAACTGGATGAGAACAAACTGATACAAACAAAGTTTACAGACTTGCAGGGTATTCTCTCATCTCTACTTCTAAACTGTGACTATTTGTGCCTATTTATAGCAGCTGGGCTGTTAACATCGGCGAAACAAGAGTTGGGCCGACGAAACAGAAGTAAGCCCAAAACTAAGCCCAACAGACGACGAATCACATGTGATTCGTCGTTGACTTTGACGACACAGGAACAACATATCAAAGGTCTGTTTCGTCGACATGAGTTCGACGAAACAGACCTGTTTCGTCGAATGCTGCAAAAGTTAATCTTTTTGCTGTAAACAGATAACAAACAGATGGCACAGACAACACTTACATAATTGACAGAAATACCCTTAATATGCGACACGCATTGTTTTACGACTATTACATAACAAGAGACAAATAAGTCAGACACGAGCGGATAGGAGGATATCCGACTTGGTCGACTGCGAATACAGACTCAATAAACTATAAACGACCGTATAAAATACAACGTTAAGTACAAGACTAGTGACAGACACCAAAAATGCATCAACAAAAGACACCAAAAATGCATCAACATATATGACCATAGTCCTGCACCAGATACGACTAACCGACGTACTATCATTTCCCTTATATCTCAACATGACTTCATTTTGAATTTTTCATATGTTTTTGTATTTTTCTGAAATTTATCCTACAACTAAGTAAAATATTTTTGGATTTTTTCAATTTTTCAAAAGCGGTAAGAACTGTACAGAAAACATAAGATAAAGTTTCTATGCTAGTTTAGAAAAGCGTTTTACTCGGGGTTGATCATGCCAATCATTCGGACCAGATTTTCAAATCTAGCCCGATCGAATGTCTTTGTAAACAGGTCGGCAAGATTATCCAAGGTGTCTACCCTAACCACTTCTATTAAACCCTTCTCAGCACAGTCGCGAATAAAATGATGCCTAACATCTATGTGCTTAGTGCGTGAGTGATTAACTGGATTGTAAGTTATGGAAATGGCAGAGTTGTTATCGACAAGAATAGGAGTTCAAGTAAAATTCAAACCATAGTCCCTTATTTGCTGCTGAATCCACAAAACCTGAGCACAACAGCTTGATGCAGCAATGTACTCGGCCTCGCACGTGGATAGAGAAACGACAACTTGCTTTTTGCATTGCCAAGAGACAAGACGATTCCCAAGAAGTTGTGCGCCGCCAGAGGTTGACTTTATGTTCATTGGGCACCCTCCGAAGTCTGCGTCAGCATACGCCATCAAATCCAGACCACCTTCAGCTGGATACCATAATCCAAGCTTAGGCGTCCCTTTCAGATATCTGATATCTGAAGATACGCTTGACCGCTTTCAAGTGAGACTCCTTCGGAGTTGATTGGAACCTAGCACACAAACAAACAGAAAACATAATATCTGGTCGTGAAGCAGTAAGATACATTAGTGAACCTATCATTGCTCGATATAGAGTCGGGTCCAATTGAGGATCTTTCTCCTTATCGGGTGAAAGCTTGTGATTTGTCGAGAGAGGCGTGTCATAGGGTAAGCTATCTTCCAATCCAAATCTTTTGAAAATCTCGTGGACATATTTTGTCTGATGCACGTACGTCCCGGTTTTTCCTTGACTCACTTGAAGACCTAGAAAGAAGGATAACTCGCCCATCGCGCTCATTTCAAATTTTGACTACATCACCGCTTCGAACTCACGACACAATTCTTCATTTGAAGAACCAAAAATCATGTCATCAACGTAAATTCCAAAAATTATGTCATCAACGTAAATTTGCACGATCAGAAAATCTCCCCCTTTCTTCAAAATGAACAGTGTGGATTCAATCGCACCACGCGAGAACCCATGCTCCAATAGATGCTTTGACAAAGTCTCGTACCATGCCCGAGGAGCCTGATGGAGACCGTAGAGAGCCTTGTCCAACAGATAGACTTTGTTGTCTGACCCTGGAGCTTCGAAACCCGGTGGTTGGGATACATACACAGTTTCATGCAATTTCCCGTAAAGGAACACGCTTTTCACATCCAACTGATAGACTTTGAAACGCATGTGTGCAGCAAAAGCTACAAACAAACGAATAGCTTCCAGTCTTGCCACCGGTGCATAAACCTCTGTATAATCAATCCCTTCCTCTTGATTGAAGCCTTGAACAACCAACCGTGCTTTGTTTCTGACGACGAAACCCTTATCGTCTTTCTTGCACTTGAAAACCCATTTCGTGTTGATTGCATGTTGGCCCTTTGGAAGATCGACCAAATTCCACACCTTTAACTTGTCGAACTGAGCTAACTCTTCTTGCATCGCCTCACACCAAGAATTATCCTTCAGAGCCATTTGATAGTTCTTCGGCTCTATTTGAGAGATAAAACATTCATGTAGGCTAAGATTGTAGATTTCTTTTTTCTTGATAGCAGAGAACAGACACTGCATCTCTGAAATACTCCTTCGCGTTTGCACTCCCGCATTTGGATTCCCAATAATATTATCAACAGGATGATTAATATTTGTTCTTGGAACTGGAATAGCCGGAGCTTGAAGATTGTTTCCCAAATTCGATTGAATCTCCCCCTCAACATTTGCATTACTACTAGAAGCTTGATCACTTCCAGAAGACGCATTAACATTTGGATATGCTGAAAAGTCAACGTACAAATCACCCACTTGTAGTTTAAGCAGCTGCATTGGGGATCTGCTCAACACCAACTTCATTTACGATCGAAGAATCAGCGACTGGAACATTCGAAGACACATTAGTAGGAATACTTGCTCTCCAGCTCGCATCCACTTCATCTTTGTTCACAAGATGTGTGTATACAACCTCCGAATCTTCTTCTGAAACATCAGGAAGATCAAATGAATCAAATAATTTATTATAATCATAACCGCTTTTGGGACCGAATTCGGACGGTGGAGGATCGAAACTCAAAGGAGTTATATCAAACACGATCTCCACTGTTCGCTTCTTGATGTTATAAACGTGTTTGGTTGGAGTTCCATTGGCATATCCCAAAAAGAACCCAACTTCACCAACTTCCCCCATTTTAGGAGTATCTTTGGTGCGTTTGATAACACACTTAATCCCAAAAGGTTGAAAACCAGATAAGTTCGGTTTCCTGTTTTCAAGCAATTCATAACACGTTTTATCTTCCTTTTTGACCATAAGCACATGATTTAACACATAACATGCAGTGTTTACCGCCTCAGCCCAGAAGAAAATTGGCAATTTAGATCCAGAAAGCATAGTGCGGGCCGCCTCAATTAGGGTACGATTCTTCCGTTCTGCAACTCCGTTCTGTTGAGGAACATATGGAGCGCTGAACTGATGAACTATTCCCATTTCCCAACATAACTCATCCATATAATGATTTTTAAAGTCAGTGTCGTTGTCACTTAGGATTTTCTTAATAGGAAGTGAATAATTTTTCTCAAGTTGTTTGAACAAGTCTCTTAAGATACCAGCAGTTTGGTCCTTTGTTTTTAAGAAAAATACCCACGAGTATCGTGAGAAATCGTCAGTGACAACTAGGCAATAAGACATCCCACAAATGCTAGCAACATGGATTCGGCCGAAAAGATCCATGTGAAGTAATTCAAGTGGTTTTTGGATTGAGTTAACAGTTTTCGGTTTGTGAGGCTTTCGTTTGATTTTTCCTTTTTCACATGATTCACATTTGTTGTGCATATTGAAACTACGTAAAGGAACCCCCGACACTAAGTTGTTTTTCACTAAGTGGTTCATTTTTCGCAGATGCACGTGGCCCATTCTACTATGCTAGAGATACGATTGATCTTCAGTCGCCTTCGAAAGTAGACATGTCACTGGAGCAGACGAGTTAACCAACGGGCGCATGTCCATGACATATGTGTTATTCACCCTTGGAGCCCACATAACGATCCAATCTTCAGGAACAACAAATCCCGGACGCAAAACGAAGCAAGCTTTATCAGTGAACAACATTGTGTACTTGTTATCACAGATTTGAGAAACCGACATCAAGTTATGCTTCAATTCTTCAACGTAATTCACTTTATGCAGCGTAATTTTTCCATTTGACATTGGACCTTCACCGGTGATGTATCCACCCTTCTCACCGTCAAAGTTCACATAACCACCACGAATTTGTTTAAAATTGTTCAATAACTCTTTATTTCCTGTCATGTGTCTGGAACAGCCACTATCAATATACCAAATATAGATAGCCCTCTTCAGCTGCTCCTACACTCCCCAACAAGAAAATTTAGTTAGAGTGTGGGACCCAAGCCATGATGGTCTTGGGTCGTCCCGATTCATCAACATAAGAAAACTCTTTGAAATAACCATCATTGCCTTTGTGTCCTCCATTTCCATTTCGGAAATTGTTGGAATGAGTCCCCGCAAATCGTGGATTATACAGAGTTGACGATCTGTTGGTATAACCAGAGTTTCCATAACCTCGGCTTCCATAGTTTTGGTAACTGTAATTTTGATTCCTGGGTGGCTCAAAATTCCTACCAAATCTAGGAACATCATCGTGTCTTGAGAATGATCGTGGATGATTATCCGAATGCGGTCTTTGATTTGGAAATCGGGGGGGGGGGGGGGTGACGCATTTCGATCATTCACGAATCTGTTCTGTGCATGAGGTCTAACATAGTTGTTGTTCGAACCTCCAGAACGTTGGTCATTCTCAAGTGCTTGGAAAGTAACATGATTTTGTCGTCTGTGAGGGGTTTTCTCACGAGTATCATGTCTTTGAGATGAACTTTCCGATCTTTCCCCACGGTTAATAACAACCTGTTTCTCCCCATGATCCCGATTTTGTTGTGATTTAACATTTGTTTTGACAACTGGTTTTACTTCTTGTTTAATCACTTTGTTTTTCACAACCTTCTGATTTTTACCGTTTTTCTTTTCAACATTAGCTGCTTCATTTTGTGTTTTTTCAACAAAAGGTTTCTTTTGATCAGGATCAACGAGAGATTTACCCCTGTCATCTGGACAATCTGCTGCTAAGTGTCCTTTCCCACGACACTTATAACATTTGCGAATTTTTGCAGCATTCTTTGGACGTTCCTCATGACTGGTCGAAGATGATGAGGCGTTAGTGGGATTTTTCAAAATTTGGTTGACAAACTGAGAGTTTGAACCTGTTTCGATTTTCTCTTCTTCTTTGACAAAATCTTCCCCTATAACAAACTCAGTTTTAGGGATATTTTTAAAATGCTTTTTAGGTTTCCCACGTGACTTTGGTTTTGACTTCACATTTTGAACTTGATTAAAAATTTCCAAAATTTTATTACTTATCAAATTCTCAATGTTATCAAAATTTAGCTCGATTTTCTTTGTAACTTCACTCACCTTCGACTGTTCTGAGTCAGAAGCCTCATCTGGCTCAGATTCTGACTCACTTTGCGGTTCAACCGTCAGAGGGGTCTTTGGCACAAAATTTGCCAATTCAGGATCAATGCTTGGCATCGATGTATAATTATGGTTTACCGGTGGAGGCACTTTCTTATTACCGATGCCGAACATTTCTTCCTCAGATTCTTTGAGACGTTGGCTGTTAATACAGAAATTCATCACTTCAGATGAATCCCCAAACTTTTCAATTTTTCGTTGCAAATCTAAAATCAGATTATCCTTTTCCAAAATGATTTTGTTCTTTTCCAAAACACAATTTTGGTTCATTTCAAGTTCAGATTTTAATTCCTGATTTTTAACAGTTCCCTGAGCCACAAGTCTCAAATTCAGAGATATCATTTTCAGCGCTTTTATCTTAATTCGGTGTTCTTTATCCGAATTTGACAAAACAGCAATGAGTTCTCTAGATTTTTCTAAATCTGCAATTAAGTTTGTGTTATGAAGTGCATATCTATCAATCTTGGTGACAAACTCAACGCATCTAGCACATCGCTTATATACAGAAGATGATTTTACCTCAATGCCAACCATGAATGCACACGCTTCGTTTTCTCCGGAGTTTTCTTCTAACCTTTTAGCTTCTGCATCCGCAAATTGCTGCATTTCCGCTGTGGAGATGTTGAACTCAAAGCATTCTCCCTTTTCTTCATCTTCTGTTTTGTTAGATTTCTCAACAGACTCTTCATTCAGGTTATCTTCATTCTCAGCAACATTCCCCGAATCCAACTCTTCCCCAAAAACCTCAGCTACAACTGCAAATTCCTCAATGCTAGTCTCTTCGACAACCTCTTCACATACTTCTTCGTTCACAATTTCAACTATAAATGCTTGTGACACAATAGCTCCTGAAATGTCTTCCAAAGCACAACCCTAGTCATAAGGCTCAGTCACACTCTGTAGAGGTTGAGCCACCATAGCATTGTTTGTCGAAGGTGTAAGATTTTCAGACCCACTTGAACGAGTACTTGAGTAAGAAGTAGCAGTTGATGCATTGTTGTGAGGTCTTGAATTGTTTCCTCGAGAGTTGCTTTCTCTGTCAGTTCTTTCAATATTTTTGGCTTTCGACAATCACGTGCGAAATGCCCGTAGATGCCGCAGTTGTAACATTTTACCTTTGACATGTCGACTCCCATTCGAGTCTTTGTCTGACCTCCTATGAACTTCCTACCCGTTCTCAACAGAAATTTCTTTGCTCTACGTACTAAGAGTGCCATATTGAGTTGTAGATCAAGTTCTTCCATTTCATCTTGGTCTATCTGGTCAAAGTCCTCATCGAGACTTGACGGTTCAACGAGCTTTCCAAGACAGAAGTTCTCGTAGGCAGTCATGAAGGACGCCAAAAGACTCATGTTTTCTTCAATCAACTTCAAGCAGCTTGCATCTACTTTTGGAATGTTCAAGCTTGTTCCGTGAGATTTCTGGGCTCCACTCGAAGAGTACATTCCTTGATTAGAATTGGTTGTTCCACTTGAACTGACATTGTTGCTTATAAAGGCGTGTTCACTTGCAGGAACTTCATTCTCTTAATATAGGGCAACACCGGCTCCACCATTACTACCTTTATCCGACGGTTTTGAAGCTTTATATAACTGAGGATCTTGGATCTTCTCAAAATCAGATGCTTGATCTTCCATATTCCAAGCATAACCCTTTAGTTTTTGAACAACTTCTTCCAATAAGAGCTCTTCGTAGAGAACACCTTCTCGAGTCAACGCGGTGTACATATTCCATTCTTTGGAAAGGCAATTCAGAAACTTCTCAGCCTTCTCAAATTCAGTGTAGATACCCTCTTGAGTTCTATCAAGTTCGCTCAACAGATGATAAAATCGGTTCACTGTGTCATCAAATGATTCATTCCTTAACGCTTTAAACACAACGAATTGAGTCTTCAAACGTTCGAGTCGTCGTTTCTTGTACATTGCATTTCCTTCATAGCGCTCGATCATACTATCCCACAACTCCTTCGAGCTACTTCTCTTACGGAAAGTATGAAGTATCGATTGTGTCATAGCCATCGTAATCATTGACATAGCTTTCTCTTCACAATCATAAAATTTCTTCTGGTCGTCAGTGAGTGCCAAATAAGTATCAATCGTCAACATACGTACTGGAGTAGCCCCACATCCTTTAACGATACACAACCAGATTTTGATGTCTTTCGCTCTTACATACCTTTTGAAACGCTCCTTCCACTCAGGAAAATCAAGCTCGTTTATCAACAAAGGAGGTTTGTCGTTACTCCCTACCTCAGCATTGTGCTTGAGGTTTTGCACCATTGCAGTCAGATTGTTGTTTGCCATTTCTAGGTAGTTGTGAAAGAAACAGTGAGTTTAACAGAAAACAAAAGTAGGTTTCCAAGCAAGAACTGTGTCACTGGGAAGGTTTTCTAAATCCAAACTCGGAGAGAAAACACGGAGTGAAATGTCTGAAGAGTGTAAAACCCGGATCAAGACCTGAAATGAAACACAAACCTCGGACACAACACTGGAGTTTTTAAAATCGGACAAGTAGATTTAAAACTCGGACTACCTAGCACATAAACTCGGACCAAAGAAGGTGCACACTTAAACTCAGACCTAGTAAAGATTCTTAAACTCAAAGTTGGATTTGTAAGGTTTCTCAAACTCAAACTCGTACCAAGTAAAGGTTCTTAGACTTAAACTCAGACTCAAGAAAATATAAAGAAATTCGAATAAAAGACTCAAAACTCGGACTCAAGAAATGTATAAAGAAACTCGGATGAAAGGACTCAAAAACTCGGACTCAAGAAAAGTATAAAGAAACTCGGATGAAAGGACTCAAAACTCGGACTAATAAAATGATCTAAAATTCGGATTGATGAGATGTATAGAAAATTCGGACTCAATAAGCCCAGTAATCAGTCTCCGGACTATCTCCCCAATGTGACCTCACACTGGTTCAACAATACCTCGGAAACACAAACACAAAATTTAAACTACGGACAATACTTCCAAAGATCAAACTTAGGAATCTTTTTCAACCTTCAACACAGTATGAACAAGAACCAAAACCCCTGTAAAAACCCAGATGAAGATCAACACTAAAAATCACCAAACTACTCAAAATCCATCATCAAATCACTAGAAATGAATGAAGAATCATGAATAAAACACAAAAACTCACTAAACACTCACTAAACCCTATCAAAGTTTGAACTTTTCTCACAAAAACCTTCAAACTAAGAAACACCTACAGTAGTATGAGCACACTGCTCTGATACCACTTGTAAGGCCTCCTAATC
Organism: Helianthus annuus; assembly: GCF_002127325.2. Taxonomy (NCBI): domain Eukaryota; kingdom Viridiplantae; phylum Streptophyta; class Magnoliopsida; order Asterales; family Asteraceae; genus Helianthus; species Helianthus annuus. The sequence continues at coordinate 187,011,400 of NC_035448.2, forward strand.
CAAGATCTCACTCAGCTAACGCAACCAACAGGTGTGCGGAATCCACCTGATGATCAACCACTGTAGATGAAACACTAGAATGCAAAGATTTATGAGAGAAATCAAGAATACACAGAGTATTATTGATGAGGAAGATGAATGACGTCACACACACAGTAGCCGCCAGACAAACACACACACACACAATGATTAGGGTTAGGTGCACAGAATTTCAAACAGAATCGCCTCCTTGTCTATTCCACATAAAGGTATATATACAAGGCAAACCCCGGACTTCCAAGACAAACTAGAAAGCCCGGACAAAACATACTACACAAAACTCTGACTTTTGTCCTAAACAAAAACTCTAACAAAAGTCTAGCCTAAAACTTGGACAAAATGTCCAAGGTTAAAACTTGGACTAAGTTTCAATACATATCCAATAAAGACCCTACAAAATAGAAGGCATGCACTTATCACCCAAAGTGCATTAACAAAATCCCCCTTGATCAGTGCATGGTCTTCATTGGTCTTTGAGATCTTCATCCTTTCTTCGAGTACTCGCTTCCTGCCCATACCTTGTTCTTCACACAGAATTGAACTACCTTGATGAACTGATTAGCTAGCTCATGATCTTCTTTAAGGTATTTCAGAGGCAGGCGTCGAAGCTTCTTCAAATCTTCCATCTTGAGATGAACCATCCAGACGCACACAGCTTCTTCAAATCTTCCATCTTGTGATGAACGATCCAGACGCACACAGCTTCTTCAAATCTTCCATCTTGTGATGAACGATCCAGACCTGAAACACTTAACACCAGATTAAGAATCTTAACCCCGGAGACACTCAGCCCAAATCTGGATCCCAAAAATAAATTCCAATACCCCAGAATCAACAATTGAAATATTAAACAACCAACATTTAATAATTTGTATTTCAAAACACGATCATTCAGAACAAGTTACTTCAAAACTTATACTTTTGGAAAAATATCACAACTTGGAACCAAATTTTATCGAACCCTTCAAAATGACGAAATTTCCCACACACACACTTAGATGTATCTTGCACGACCGACTTTCATGAGAAAGACTTATTTTAAGTTACCAAACATGATGTTTAACATCTTATTAAATAATTTTCACAACCCTTAGAGTATTCTTAAGAAAGATAACTCGCACATAGAAACAAGAAAGCAAAATCTTTTTGTTGTTTTTCAATTTTTTTTTGACTGAAATGGGGGTTAAACCTACGAACGTATTTACATTAATTATCTTTTTGTGAAGTCGGAGCAAAGGAATCATATCGGTTTTTTTTTTTTTTTTTTTGACTGAAATGGAGGTGAAACCTACACCGATTCAGTGAGAGGGAGGGAAGGGGGGGGGGGGGGATGGGTGTGTGGTGGGGTCCATTACTTCTCAACCAATCACACATTTTTTTCCTTTTTTTAAATAGTTTACCGAAACCCATTAGGTAAACCACCGCGAACGTTTTTGAGCATTAGATAAATTATTTAGATGAATTGACATGACAATGTGTGATTGAGTGAATTTGGAGTTTACCTATTTGGAATAGGTAACCACTCCCTTCACCCTCATCTACCTTCAATTCACAAATCTCCACAAGACTTACCATTAGATAATTATCTACACTTTATTCCCATTTTTTCAGCCACAATATTTTCATTATTTTGAATTTGTAAGTCAACATGCAAACTACCTGAAATTAGTGGAACTCCCAAAGTCGACTCATCACCTCCGGGTGCATCATCACCCTAACCGCAACCATGTCGCCACCATTGATGTTCGTTGCATTAACTAAGAACTCACCAAATAGAGTCGCAGAAGACCTTTGTGTATTGATCATATATTGCTTCGGTTTGGTGTGTTTACTTGGATTCGCACTAGTTTACACATTTACAACAAGAAATACATTGTTCAAGATCAAATCTCGACCTATAAGTGGTAGCAGAGCATTAGGCTCGATTTCTTTTCGAAAACCAAGCATTTTGGGTGATTTTGAGAGGTTTTTGAGTGATTATTGAACTTTTATGGACAAAACCCTTAAAACTTGTAGACAACTGAAAAATGAACTATAGGACCTTAAAATGATGTTGTTTGATGTTAATGGTGATTGAAAACTTGTTAAAACTGATGGAGACAATCAAAAACATGTTTTTTGTTCAATTTTGAGCATAAAAACCATTTCACCATTATTTCCGGTGACCAAGCACGCTGGAATACTCGCTAGAAAAGTACAAGTTCGTTTTGGAAGGTGATTGGTGCTCCTACACGTTTGAAAAAGTGTTCCTTTTTGTCTGGTTGTTAGCTGCAAACGACATATACTTGTCGTTTGAAAGTCTCTTCAAACCATGTGTAGCATATCGTTTGACTTGGTGTGTCGTTTGTAGGGATGAGCAAATGGTACTCGTTTGACCACCAATGGGTGTTGTTTTACTTTAGGTGTTGCTTATAAATCTGGGTGCTTTTTGACCCGAATAGGTGTTGTATGACTAGAATAGGTGCTGTTTGACTTCGCCGTGTCTTTTGAAATTTTGTTGTCATTTAGAACACAACACCCTAAGAACAAAGAGTTGAGAGCTATTCATTGTAAACCTTGTGTCGAACCTCTGTTGAAATCAAAATACGAAAACTTTTGAGTACCATCTTATTGTGTATTGATCGTATATAGCTTCAGTTTGGTGTGTTTACTTGGATTCCGCACTTGTTTACACATTTACAACACCAAATACATTGTTCAAGAGCAAATCTGGACCTACAATCACCCTTCTACATATTTAGCCGATTCTGCATTTAGAATTAGTTAGGTATATTCCATTCCAGTGTGGCATCGAGTTATATTTAGTTTACATCAGTACCCACATATGGAATCATATGCCAAAGTTTCTAAAGTTGGAGACTGAACCTAGTCATATTTAATGGATGAATGAAGAAATGAGTATATAATTCATCTCTTCACCTGGTCCTCACCAGACAAGACTTTTTGATTTCATATCTTTTCATCCTTTTGCGAAAAATGAAAACTACCACTCTCCTAATACAGACTCATTGCCAACCAAGTTCAAAGTTCTAATGCATCATGCAGGTTAATAAACCAGACACTCCGCACAACTCATGCTTATATATATGTAAACCTAAGACATATTTAATAACCAAACAGTTCAAGTAACTACAAAGGTATACAACAAGAAGGGAAAAGCCAAGTGTCCCTAAGGGATCCTCCGAACACTTCATTGGGATATTTTATTAATTAAGACTTCCTACTGAAGTGTTTGGGGGAACTCCAAGTGCCACTTGACAACCAGCAAAGTAGAAGTGTTGGACATCGCTTATCATATGTCGTAAGTGATCTTCTAAGTACATTAGTCAAGCTGGGTTTCAATGCGTGTGAATAAAATTGTTTAAAACAAAACTCATTGTTTTTTTTTGATATATCATAAAAAACCAGCAATCATCTAATTCTACCTGTATCTTTACTTACGCGGCTGGTTAATTAGTGACATTATCTAAAAGCATTGTGATCTAGGGCAGAAACGATTTAAACTCGAAGAATATACGCAAATCAACCAACACGCAGGAGCAAAAGGAGTGGAGGAATGTTATTTTGGCAGAGTGAATGCGCAAAGATAGATTGCATGGATTGATCAGTTTTTGCTATAAACTGAACCCAAACTTAGACAGACACTTTGTTGATTACGTGATAAAAAAAGTACATGTATGATGTGTTTTGATATATTAAGTAAGTCTTGTTGTAAATTCTTTTTTTAACCAGGAAAATAGCCAGAAACACATAGCCTTTGATGGAATTTCTACTCATAAATGCACAAATACCTATTTGGAAAATCAACTTTGGTACCTGAAGATGGCTTGTATATACCTGAACTATGTCATATTTAATAATGAACCACGTCACATAAGTACAATGGAATTCATAGCAGTAACGACCCAGTAAAAACCACAACTTGTAACCGTTAGCCGTTGAAAATGGTGACCACCCGCAACCAGTCACTACGTTAATTGAGTCAACATATCCACAAGGGGCAAATAGGTAGATTGCAGTGTTGGGTTTTGAAGGTTTTAATCACACAAAGCTCAAACTCACGTACAAATTAAGATGTGTTTGCTGCTCAAGAAAAACCCGAATTTCATTCATGCTAAAACTTACATTATATAGAATAAAATAAATACCCACTAACTAATAATTAGGGCCACTAAGGGGCTGTTTGGCAACATCTGAATGGTAAAGTGCTGAATCAGTAAGAGGTCTGAACCATTAAGTGCTAAACCAGTAAGAGGTCTGAACCATTAACAGCCTGTATAATGTTTAACCGTTCAGAGGCAAATGTCTGACCAATTCAGATTAGAGGTCTTAACCATTCAGACTCTGTATAAATCTTGTTAGATATTTTAGTGTAATCGGGATTGACTTGGTGGTCAAAGCGAATAATAATATGCATCAAGCAAGTTAGGAGGTGCGGGAGTGCACGCTTGTTTGAGTTACTATAATTCGAAGTATACGGGCAGCCCGTACTCTACGGGGGTTCCAAGGGGGCAGCGCCCCCTTGGCGGGGGTCTGGGGGCAGCACCCCTGGGAGCAGGGTCCAAGGGGCGGCAGCCCATGACGGGGTCCAAGGGGCGGCAGCCCATGACGGGGTCCAAGGGGCGGCTGGGGTCGAGCTGGAAAATTTATTAAAATTGCTTCAGAAAAATTTATTTTCTGGAAAATGCCATAATTTCGAAACTTCAAATTATGGCAGTTAATAGGCAATTTTGAGGCAGTTGTGTCTTAAAAAAAATTGGAGATAACTGCCTAATGGCAGTTAATGATCCCTAACCCCAAAATTCGTATTCAGTTTTTGGTCACAATTCTCTGGTTCAATTAATTTCGCAGACAAACATACACTCTGGTTCAATTTCTCAAATCAGAGTTGTATCCGATTGAATTATTCGGGTGAACCACCGAAATAATTTGATCTGAGAGTGATTACACGCCTCTCTAATCATCCGGTTTCTGAAATTCCCCAACAAATCTTAATCATTCAGAGGCAAATGTCTGAACCATTCAGATATCTGCTCGTGAAACAAACAGTCTGAACCATTAAGTGCTGAACCAGTAAGAAGTCCGAATCATTAAGAGCCTCATTAAGAGGTAAACGAACAGCCCCTAACTCATTAACCCCGCTAACTTAATCATGCTAAACACTTCAACATAAAAAACACATGACTAATTAAAAATACTTGACCCATAAAAAACATACTTTTATCGATCCGACTTGACCCGTCAAGATTAATCCAACATGCAGTACTTGCATGCAAAAAGCCACCATGCAAGTTACCTAGAAGACCGACGGATGCATTATCTCAATTGATAATTTCTTTAATCCATGTTTTATGTTTTGTTTTTGTTTTTACTTCCGTATTTGTAAAGCCCAAACTTTAAAACCTTCGACCAACATGACAAATTAAGTAAAATACAAATCTCTTTGATTATAAGATCTACCTTTGTCAAGGAAAAAACCCCAAAATAGTGATGTTGAATATAAAATTATCAAAATAGCCATGAAAATTGTTAAATTACCACTTAAATAGAGATAGACGCAAAATAGTGTAGGGGAAATGGTGGCATGGGATAGAATGGTGACGGAGAAGAGGGCGCGACGCAGGAGGCGAAGGGTTTGACGTAGGAGATGAAGGGTTAGCGCAGGAGCAGAATTGCATATTAAAGATGGCGCGTGAGAGTAATGTGCTACGCCATTGTTGATACATATATGTGGACACGACTCGTCTCGACGCAACTCAGCTTGAGCAACGACATTCCTCCGTCGTGTGCTATAACAACAAAGTGGGCCAAGACAAAAAAGAACTTGACATAATTCTTGGGCTGAAACAAGATCGGCGATACAAGTAACCGGGCCTTCATTGTTTGGGCCTAAACCCAACTCGACGAAACACAAGGGGTCGACGAAACAACTCAGTTTCGTCGATATCAGTCCTGTTTCGTTTCCAAAGCCACAGAAAAAGACTCAATCTCTTGGCACAGACGAATGGGTCACATTCACTTACGCAAAATGAATCATTTGGTGTCAAATGAATTGGTGAATGGTGTTCCTCTTAAAAACTTCCATCTTTAAGACGTCTGTGTTTCGTGCCAGAAAGGAAATCAAACAAAGAAGCGACATCCTACAAAGAAAATCAACACGGTGGCCGTTCCGCTCGAACGTTTGCACATGGATTTGTTCGGTCCTGTCAAGCACAAAAGTATCAGGAACGATCAATATTGCCTCGTGATAACTGATGATTATTCAAGAATTTCTTGAGTGGCGTTCATGGCACACAAGAGTGAGATGTTCGGCATTATCAAAAACTTAATCATTCAGATTGAGAATTTGTATAAGTTGAAGGTTAGACGGATACGTAGCGACAATGGTACTGAATTTAAAAATCATGCCATGGCGGAGTTTTGCACTTCAAAAGGCATTCTTCATGAATTTAGTGCAGCTTATACTCCTCAACAGAATGGCTTCGCTGAACGTAAGAACCGTACATTGATTGAAACTGCTAGGACTATGTTGGTAGAGTCACAGTTGCCGATTCCATTCTGGAGTGAAGCTGTGGCCTCTGCATGTTACACATTGAATCGAGTCCTTACAGTCAAAAGGCACAACAAGACCTGCTATGAGCTTCTTCACAAACGGAAACCAGATTTTTCATATCTTGAACCGTTTGGAGCTCCATGCACAATAATCGATCCTAATGGAAAGTTTGGGGCAAAAGCAATTGAGGGATACTTTCTTGGGTATGCCACCCCGAACTTAAGAGTCTGGAATCTAGAGACTAAAAGGGTCGAGGAATGGTCTGAAGTCAGAGTACAAAGGCACACACTGCCAGTTAAATATCCTGGTCAGCCTTGGATGTTTGAGTACGATGACTTTTTCAATTCGCTCAATGTTAAAGCAATTGAGGAAAATGTTGCGGCAAGGATGTTTTTCGAGAGTGACAACGCAGCAGTTTCATCGGTGGTTCGTCCAATTCTTGTCAATCAAGAACCATCTTCAGTGAACAACAATGCTCTCGACAATGAGGATTTTCACGATGCTACCGAATTGAACGAATCTTCAGAGGATGATGAATTTCTAGATGCAGATCAAGAAGCTCCAACAACAGCAGTTCATGGTACTTCAGAGGGTACACCTCCAGTGGACGCCCCTAGAACTGCTGAAGCTACTGCATCTTCCTCTTCGTCAATTCTGGGTATTGAATTGGTTGTTGATCTCAATCTCAACAATCAACAATCTGGGTACAAATATTCCAGTTCGAGATAATCCAGAAACAAGGATTCATAATACCCATCCTCAACAAAACATCATCGAAAATGTACAAAGTGGCATTCAAACTAGAAACATGTTGCGGAACAACAACAATGCAGGCTTGTATGCAGCTATTCGAGAATCTGGTCGACAAAACGATTGGTCTTTCGCGTGTTATGTCTCACAGGATTAGCCAAGAACTTGGAAAGAAGCTTTGAAAGATAACTCATGGGTTAAAGCAATGCAGGAAGAACTACAACAATTCCAGAAGCTTGGTGTCTGGAAACTCGTAGAGAAACCTGCTGGTTACAAGAAGATTGGTACCCGTTGGGTGTTCAAATGCAAAAAGGATGACCGTGGAGTAGTTATCCGAAACAAAGCACGATTAGTCATTCAAGGTTTTCGTCAGATTGAAGGGATCGACTACAACGAAGTGTATGCACCTGTTGCACGTCTTGAAGCAATTCAGATCTTTCTAGCCTATGCGTCCTTCAAAGGATTCAAGGTTTATCAGATGGACGTCAAGAGTGCTTTCTTACATGGTGTGGTTGAAGAAGAAGTGTACATCGAACAGCCTCCAGGTTTTGAAGATCCTATCCATCCCGATCGGGTTTGGTTGCTCAACAAAGCTCTTTATGGTCTACACCAAGCACCACGAGCTTGGTACGCAACCTTATCTAATTATCTGCTGGAGAATGGATTTCGAAGAGGTCTAATCGATTGTACTCTTTTCATCAAAGAACAAGATGGAGATCTTCTACTGGTACAGGTATACGTTGATGATATTATTTTTGGTTCTACTAATGATGTTTTGTGTAGGAATTTCGAGCGTATTATGCAGGATAAATTTGAGATGAGTGCTATGGGGGAAATGACTTTCTTTTTGGGCCTACAAGTGCAACAAACTGAGTCTGGGATATTCATCCATCAGACTAAATATGTTGGTGACATCTTGAGCCGGTTCCAGATGTCTTATGCAACGCCCATTGGTACCCCACTGCAGCAAAATCACGGAATTACTCCAGACTTGAAGGGTGAAGCTGTTAGCCCCTCATACTACCGCGCAATGATTGGATCTCTTATGTACCTCACAGCATCAAGACCAGATATAATGTACCCAACATGCCTGCTTGCCAGATATCAAGTCAACCCGAAGGCCTCACATCTTGCAGCTGTAAAAAGGATTTTTCGTTATTTGAAGGGTTGCCCTGACACCGGTCTATGGTACCCTAGGGATAATAACTTTGACTTGATCGCTTTAAGTGATTCTGATTTTGGCGGATGCAAAATCGACGGCAAATCCACAACGGCTCGATGTCAGTTTTTGGGAAATCGCCTAGTCACATGGCAGTGCAAGAAGCAGACTTGTGTCGCTACATCAACATGCGAAGCTAAATACATTGCTGCCTCAAGTTGTTGCTCCCAAGTCCTGTGGATCCAACAACAATTGCGCGACTACGGTTTTGAGTTCCTAACTACTCCTATTTACGTTGATAATTCTGCTGCCTTACAGATCACTAGAAATCCTGTGCAGCATTCAAAGACCAAACACATCGAAATCAAATATCACTTCATACGTGATTGCTTTGATAAAATGCTAATCGATGTTGTTAAGGTCCACACCGATGACCAACGTGCCGACCTTTTTACCAAAGCATTTGACAAATCAAGATTTGACTTTTTATTATTGGTAAACGGCATTAAGGTCAAGCAAGAGTAAACCAACATCGGAAAATCATTTTTGTACATATCTTTGTGTCTTTTAAATTTATCTTAGTTTGTTGATTTTAGGGGGAGTAAATCCAAAACTTGAAAATCCAAAAACATCGAAAAATTTCAAAAACACAAAAACAATAGAAAAACAAAAATGAGTTTCCTGGCGAGCAAAAGAGAAAATGATAGTACATCAGTGGTCTATCCAAACCTCTTTAAACCTAAACTGAAAAACGATAAGCAGCTCTATATAAGATGTATCGGTAGGCTCACAATCATTTTAAAGTGTGCAGGGTGATATAAACTTAAATCGACTGAAGACCAGGTGCGAACCATTCATTGGCGTATGGTCTTAGTACCGAAATTTCGTTTGAGAGATTGCCGAGGTTCTGAGATATTCGGTCTTTATGCTGCTTATCATTTGGGTATCATGGTTGTATCTTTTACCGAAAAATAACGGTGACGCAAGTCTAGATCTTCCATGATACTATAAATACGTGTACATACTGCATTCGACCTCAATAAGTGATAAACAATCACATGTCCAAACAAATAAGTGATAAAATATCACATTTATCCGGGAGTCAAGTTCGTCTCTCTGCTGTACGAAAGTACTGACCTGTTCACGGACTTGCTCCTGTGCCCTCATGCATATGAAAATCAAGTTCCTCATCAATAAGTGATTCTATCACATAGGGCTTGTTTTCTGTAGGTCCGGCTAGGGGAGGATCTAGTCGCCTAATCCTTGTGTACAAACACACCCGGTTGTGCGGAATCCAACCGGAGATGCAAACCGAGTTAGAACACGACAAGAACACGAGAAGGAGACCGAGACTCAACAATTAACACCAATGTATTAATACTTGAAACTGTTACAAATCAATGTTTACAAATTAATCTTTGCAAACTCTCACTAGTTCACTCGGTTGGATGTTCTTGCTTGTGCACTCCTTCTTTTATCAATGTATATACGCCGAAATCACTTGATCTCCTCTTTTATATTTTCTTCACATGTGGTTTCATATGCGGTTCGGCCCATGTGAGTTGTATCAGCCCAAAATTAATTTGATTGGCCCAAATTCATTTCCCATGCACGTCTATTGTGACCAAATATGCAGATTGTAGATATTAGACAACACATGACATCATCATGATGATGTCATGATGATGTGGCAGCGGGAATCGGCTCGCGGCGCTTCGTGCTTCGCGTGTCGAACTCTGGGACGCACAGCCGAAGCTAACCGGGTCGAATCGAACCGAGTTGAACCGAACCTAGTCGCGACCACATAATATGTATCAACAAACTCCCCCTTGGACGCTACTTGGGAGGTTCATCCTCCATGCCATCCATGTCGGAGGATCTTCAAAGTCTTCACGCGTCATAAGTAGAAAGTGTATCAACAAACTCCCTTTTCATTTAGGTAGTGTGTCAATAAACTCCCCCTTTGATTATGCTTGTGAATCTTTTGACTTCAATGCTTGAGATCCTTGTGGTGTTGGTGATGATCAGCGGCAACTCGATCATCTTTATCATTTGAGTGCCTTCACGTCGTGTCTTCATTCCAATGCTTGTCATCGAATATGTTCTCCTTGCCTTTAGAATCTGCACATGCAAGAAATCTAAACGCGTAATGAGAACAACTGCTTGGAATATAGGTTAACATAAACAAATAACACACATGTGACCATATCTCAATCAACTACCATCCGACAGTTTGAAAGTTTAACAAATTTATCGATTTTAGTTTTTCACTTTCAAAACTTGCAACTTCTGACCATTTATGAAGATTTAGTCGATTTTGGTTTTCAATCAGGTTTCAGGCAACGAAGACTCGAGATCCAACATCGTACAATCGAAAATAAGATAGAAATAAAATCTTTTTGGCTTTTATAAAGTTTATATTAAAACACACCTAAAATCTTTTTGGTATTTTTTGAATATTTCGAAATGTAAAGACTGAAAGCAGTAAATAAATGTATACAAAGATGCAGAAACTGAAAGCATTAAATAAATATTTACAGACATTCTTTTTGTGAGTTTCGAGGGTAAGAGAATCATATCAGTGTACGGTCACGACAAACACTCTTGTTGTTCAATTAGTTAACATTTAGATAAGCATCCTATAACAATTATCGGTATTGTTGTCCACATAAGCTCAACTTATCAGATGTAATAATGCTTAGGGGATACGTTAAGGTATGATTAATACTTACTGACCGGTGTTCATCCACATCACGACACATTCCCGTATCAAGGTATGCACGAGGATTCATCTTACCGGTGAGTATACCGATTATCATCTGTTTGACCGTATATGATGTGAGATTCTCACTTATTTCGATTGAAAACAAGCCCTATGTGATAGAATCACTTATTGATGAGGAACTTGATTTTCAGATGCATGAGGGCACAGGAGCAAGTCCGTGAACAGGTCAGTACTTTCGTACAGCAGAGAGACGAACTTGACTCCCGGATAAATGTGATATATTATCACTTATTTTGAGGGACATATGATTGTTGATCACTTATTGAGGTCGTATGCAATATGTACACGTATGTATGGTATCATGGAAGATCTAGACTTGCGTCCCCGTTATTTTTCGGTAAAAGAAACAACCATGATACCCAGATGATAAGCAGCATAAAGACCGAATATCTCAGAACGTCGGCAATCTATCAAACGAAATTTCGGTACTAAGACCATATGCCAATGAATGTTTCCCACCTGATCTTCAGTCGATTTAAGATTTATATCACCCTGCACACTTTAAAATGATTGTGAGCCTACCGATACATCTTATATAGAGCTGCTTATCGTTTTTCAGTTAAGGTTTAAAGAGGTTTGGATAGACCACTGATGTACTATCATTTTCTCTTTTGCTCGCCAGGAAACTCATTTTTGTTTTTCTATTGTTTTTGTGTTTTTGAAATTTTTTTGATGTTTTTGGATTTTCAAATTTTTGGATGGATTTACTCCCCCTAAAATCAATAAACGAAGACAAGCTTAAAACACAAAGGTATTTACAAAAATGATTTTCCGATGTTGGTTTTACTCTTGCTTGACCTTAATGCCGTTTACCAATAATAAAGAGTCAAATCTTGATTTGTCAAATGCTTTGGTAAAAAGGTCGGCACGTTGGTCATCAGTGTGGACCTTAACAACATCGATTAGCCTTTTCTCGAAACAATCACGCATGAAGTGATACTTGATTTCGATGTGTTTGGTCTTTGAATGCTGCACAGGATTTCTAGTGATCTGTAATGCAGCAGAATTATCAATGTAAATAGGAGTAGTTAGGAATTCAAAACCGTAGTCGCGTAATTGTTGTTGGATCCATAGGACTTGGGAGCAACAACTTGAAGCAGCAATGTATTCAGCTCGCATGTTGATGTAGCGACACACGTCTGCTTCTTGCACTGCCATGTGACTAGGCGATTTCCCAAAAACTGACATCCAGCCGTTGTGGATTTGCCGTCGATTTTGCATCCGCCAAAATCAGAATCACTAAAACTATCAATTCAAAGTTATTATCCCTAGGGTACCATAGACCGGTGTCAGGGCAACCCTGCAAATAACGAAAAATCCTTTTTACAGCTGCAAGATGTGAGGCCTTCGGGTTGACTTGATATCTGGCAAGCAGGCACGTTGGGTACATTATATCTGGCCTTGATGCTGTGAGATACATAAGAGATCCGATCATCGCGCAGTAGTATGAGGGGTTAACAGCTTCACCCTTCAAGTCCGGAGTAATTCCGTGATTTAGTGGCAATGGGGTACCGATGGGCGTTGCATCAGACATCTGGAACCGGCTCAAGATGTCACCAACATATTTAGTCTGATGGATGAAAATCCCAGACTCCGTTTGTTGTACTTGTAGACCCAAGAAGAAAGTCATTTCCCCCATAGCACTCATCTCGAATTTATCCTGCATAATGCGCTCGAAATTCCTACACAAAACATCATTTGTAGAACTAAAAATAATATCATCAACGTATACCTGTACCAATAGAAGATCTCCATCTTGTTCTTTGATGAAAAGTGTACAGTCGATAAGACCTCTTCGAAAACCATTCTCCAGCAGATAATTAGATAAGGTTGCGTACCAAGCTTGCGGTGCTTGATGTAGACCATATAGAGCTTTGTTGAGCAACCAAACCTGATCGGGATGGATAGGATCTTCAAAACCTAGAGGCTGTTCAACGTACACCTCTTCTTCAACCACACCATGTAAGAATGCACTTTTCACGTCCATCTGGTAAACCTTGAATCCTTTGAAGGACGCATAGGCTAGAAAGATTCGAATTGCTTCAAGACGTGCAACAGGTGCATACACTTCGTTGTAGTCGATCCCTTCTATCTGACGAAAACCTTGAACGACTAAGCGTGCTTTGTTCCGGATAACAACTCCGCGGTCATCCTTTTTGCATTTGAAAACCCAACGGGTACCAATCTTCTTGTAGCCAGCAGGTTTCTCTACGAGTTTCCAGACACCTAGCTTCTGAAATTGTTGCAGTTCTTCCTGCATTGCTTCCACCCATGAGTTATCTTTCATAGCTTCTTTCCAAGTCCTTGGTTCTTCCTGTGAGACATAACACGCGAAAGACCAATCATTTTGTTGCCCGGATTCTCGAATAGCTGCATACAAGCCTGCATTGTTGTTGTTTCGCAACATGTTTCTCGTTTGAATGCCACTTTGCACATTTCCGATGATGTTTTGTTGAGGATGGGTATTATGATCCTTGTTTCAGGATTATCTCGAACTGGAATATTTATACCCAGGTTGTTGAGATTGAGATCAACAACCAAATCAATGCCCGGAATTGACGAAGAGGAGGATGCAGTAGCTTCAGCTGTTCTAGGGGCATCCACTGGAGGAGTACCCTCTGAAGTACCATGAACTGCTGTTGTTGGAGCTTCTTGATCTGCATCTAGAAATTCATCATCCTCTGAAGATTCGTTCAATTCGGTTGCATCGTGAAAAACCTCATTGTCGAGAGCATTGTTGTTCACTGAAGATGGTTCTTGATTGACAAGAATCGGACGAACCACCGGTGAAACTGTTGCATTGTCACTCTTGAAAAACATCCTTGCTGCAGCATTTTCTTCAACTGCTTCAACATTGATCGAATTAAAAAAGTCATCGTACTCAAAAATCCAAGGTTGACCAGGACATTTGACTGGCAATGTGTGCCTTTGTACTCTGACCTCAGACCATTCCTCAACCCTTTTAGTCTCTAGATTCCAGACTCTTAAGTTCGGGGTGGCATACCCAAGAAAGTATCCCTCAATTGCTTTTGTCCCAAACTTTCCATTAGGATCGATTATTGTGCATGGAGCTCCAAACGGTTCAAGATAAGACAAATCTGGTTTCCGTTTGTGAAGAAGCTCAAAGCAGGTCTTGTTGTGCCTTTTTACTGTAAGGACTCGGTTCAATGTGTAACATACAGAGGCCACAGCTTCAGTCCAGAATGGAATGGGCAGCTGCGACTCTACCAAAATAGTCCTAGCTGTCTCGATCAATGTGCGGTTCTTACGTTCAGCGACACCATTCTGTTGAGGAGTATAAGCTGCACTAAACTCATGAAGAATACCTTTTGAAGTGCAAAACTCCGCCATGGCATGATTTTTAAATTCAGTCCCATTGTCGCTACGTATCCGCCTAACCTTTAATTTATACAAATTCTCAATCTGAATGATTAAGTTTTTGATAATACCGAAGGTTTCACTCTTGTGTACCATGAACGCCACCCAAGAAAATCTTGAATAATCATCAGTAATCACGAGGCAGTATTGATCATTTCAAGGGGAACTGCCACCGTGTTGATCTTCTTTGTAGGGTGTTTCTTCTTCGTTTGTTTTCCTTTCTGGCACGAAACACATACGTCTTGAAGATGAAAATTTTTAAGAGGAACACCATTCACCAATTCATTTGACACCAAATGATTCATTTTGCGTAAGTGAATGTGACCCATTCGTCTGTTCCAAGAGATTGAGTCTTTTTCTGTGGCTTTGGAAACGAAACATGTTGCTTGTGCAGACGTAGTAATAGCTTGGCTCATATCAAGGACGTACAAATCATTTATCCTTGGAGCTGACAAGAGAATCCATTCTTTTGGAATTTTGAAGCCTGGCTTCAGCACATAACATCCATTAGCATCAAAGTGTACTGAAAACTGCTTGTCACAGATTTGAGAAACACTAAGAAGATTGTGATCAAGTTGTTGCACAAAGTTGATCTTGTCAAAGCTGACAATCCCGTTGGATATCATTCCTTCACCCGTAATATATCCGCCCTTATCTCCAGCAAAAGCAACATAACCTCCTCTAATAGATTTGACGTCGTAGAGAAGCTTCATGTCGCATGTCATGTGCCTGGATGCCCCACTATCAACAATCCAATGACTACTGATAGTTCCTCCTGGAACACCCTGCACATGAACTCACTTGATTAGTTGGAGATGGGGACCCAAGCCATTGTGGTCTTGGGTCTTCCATTTTCATCTACAACAATAACTTCCACCTTTTGATGATTTGGAAATTGTGATGGCCCCCCTGATTCAGTAACCGTTTTTGGTTTCCAGGTCTGTTTTGTTTTACCAGTGTTATTCTTTAAAATTTTAACTTCATGGTTGTCTGAAGTTTTTGAATTATCTGGTTTTACAGAAACAGATGTTTTGTTAACCACATCGGTTTTAATGGCTTTTTCAATTTTCTTGACCTGTTGGCGTTTCTGTTTCTTTTCCCTTTCTTTTACAAGGCGGGAATCTTGTTTTACAGAAACAGATCGCTTACGGTCAGTTTGGTCACAGGGAGCATCAACCTTTGCTTTCAACTTATGAAGATATGGACAATTTCGAATTATGTGTCCAATTGTACCGCATTCAAAACATGATCTTCGTTCAACAAACCCCGAAGTATCATGTGATCGTCTTGCCGATGATTATGAACTTTGTGATCCCGAGGTACTAGGTTTTGAACTGGTTGGTTCATTTCTTTTCTGAACAATTGCTTTCTTAACAAAATCTAAGTTAGATTGGTTTTCAAATGTTTCGATTTTGTCCGTTCCCTTAGATTTCACAAAGTTCCAATTTTTGTTCTTCTTTTGATTTGGCTTCTTTTGACCTTGAGCCGGTAATTTTCCTTTTGGCTTGGTGTGACTTTGCTGTTTTTGCACTGTTGTTAATTTCTTATTGCCAAATTGTTTTCGAACTTCGGCCTTTGGAATAGGAGGGCATTGTGTTACTGTAACACGTGATCCTGTCTTTTCCAAAAACTTACTTATCGAATTTTCAAAGACTTTACTGATTAAAGATTGATTAACATTCTTAATAGGAAAATCTTTGTCTGAATAAATTTTATCATCACCAACAAGAGTGTACAGCAAATTCACACTCTCCGACTCTTTTTCAGAAGAGGACTCGATCGCAACAATCTTAGCGGTTTTTGCAGGAGGATCGCATAAAATATAATTCTCAAGAGGTATGTCCTCATCTTTGATTACCGCATCAGACTTTGCTAGGATAGCATCATCAGATTCATCATCAGAAGAATCAACATCCTCAATAATGACAATAATGACTGGAGGATCCTGATTCAGTTCAGAAGAAGACACACATGTATCTGATGATACATCTGAATCTGATGATACTTCTTTCTTGTATCCAAGTCCTGTTGCAAATTCCTTAACGTCTAGAGGAACAGATGGTTCAAAGAAAGTTCTATCCTCCTCGTCAGGCATTGCATCATAATTGTGTCTCACAGGTGGTGGACATTTCTTGTAACCTATGCATGTGGCATCCCGTTTTTCTTTCTGAACGTCAATGATGTGATCCAACATATAGCTAGAGCTCAAATAACTGTCTAGCTTAAGTTGGATCGCCTCACTTTCAGTTTTCACGCAAGCCATTTCCTTTTGCATAGTCTCAAGGCGAGTTATATACAAATTAATGTCAGTTTGTTTTCTGGAAACCATTTTTGTTAACTCGGTTTTATCTTTCTTTAACTTTTCAATTACCGACTTAAACTCCTTTTCATGGTTTCCATAAAACATATTGGCTTCAGTGCATTTGGAAAGATCGACGGTCAACTTTTGATTGTGGATGAATGTCACATCATATTTCTCTTGCAAAGCCTCGTGTTTGCCTTGCAACTCACACCACTTAGCATTTACTGAAACATGTTTGTCTTGCAAGTCAAACAAACTAGCTTGTAAAGCATCATGTTTGCCTTGCAACTCAGACATGTTTGCTTCTAACTCAGCACATTTAACAGTCAAACTATCACAATTATCACAAATAACAGCAGTGGGTTCATCGACACATACCTGACTTGATGAACTGTCGACATTAGCCATAAAGGCTGAATGGAGAGAAGACGAAGAATAAGCAGCTTTATCCACCAAGATAGATCTTCTTTGAGTTCCTGCTGCAGCTTCTTCCAAAAGCTCATTAATATCTGCATCAACTGACGCACTTGATGTGTCATACACCTGATCATCGCCTGAACTCGAGGATTCTTCATCTGAACTTTTACTGTAACCAGAAGAGTCTTCATCTTCAGAAGATTCACCACCATTGGCGGAAGATTCTCCACCACTGGCGTGATTTAAAGCCTTGACAACCTCAGCAAAACAGGCTGTTCCATCCGGAGCATCACTACTCAACTGGATTGACCAATCACAACCCTCATCTACTTGAACCACAAGTGCCTGGTTGGCATTTGATGGTCCAGCTTGGCTTGGGTTGTTGACAGGTATCAACGTACGCTCATTGTTCCTGTTCTGGTTCTGCTGGTTGCCTTGGTTCCTGAAAGGATTCTGGTTCCCATGCTGTGCCGGTTTTGTGCATTCCCTTTTAAAGTGACCCCGTTCACCACAGTTGAAGCACTTCACTGCCTGTTTATCGAACCCATACTTGGTGTCTTTCTTGCTCTCCAAGCTGGTTCTGCCTGTTCTCTCCATGAAATCCTTTGCCCTCCTCACAGCACTAGCAAAGGCCCACTTGATGTCCATCAAATCTGTCACACCCCCAAAATCCACACGCGGAGTATCACCGCTGGGGAGCGTGACATGACCAGGATCAAGCCATCAATCATATCGAACCTGTAGTTAATGTTAAGTATAATAAAGGTAAACCAATTATTCAATACGATTGATGTTCCAACAAGACATAATTTAAGTAGCGGAAGCGTAATAATGATATCCAATGTATGTAAATAGTTCAAGTGTTGTAAGTATAACATAACATCCACGATCCAATCTCCACAACGACCTGCTCCTCCCTGCGCAAGCTCTATATGTACCTAATGTCCTGCAAGGCATGTAACAGAGGATCAACAACTAGTTGAGCGAGTTCACAGTTAACAGTTCAGTAATAGTATAGTGTGAGTAGTAGTATGTTCGTTCGTTATGTCGTGTATCGTATCAGTTTCCATCGCGGCCTCCCAGGCAGGTATGCGAAGATATTAGGGGGATGTTCATCCCGTGTATTCTAGACTAGGTTTATCCGTATCGCGGCCTACCAGGCAGGTGTGCGAAGATTAGTAAATTACAGTTCGCGGCCTTCCAAAGGCAGGTGTGCGAAGTCAGTCATAATATCGCGGCCAACCCTTGGCAGGTGTGCGAAGATCAATTCAATAAGTGTTACTAGTCTAGCAGTAGTTCTAACAGTGGAGTATGTACCATAGTTGATCCCATAACATCACTACGTTCCATTATAGACAAGTACCAGTAAATAATCAAAATCCCATTCCCACCCTGGGAACCCCATGCCTTGGCTGTGTGAACTCACCTTGGTTTGCTCGGTATGTTATTGCTTCTAGGGTTTATGAATCTCTAAGTCCGTTACACACGACCTAGGATATATTGCACATGAATCGTTCCATTAGGGTTTACAATTCCTCGATATTCAAACAACGGTGCTTTGTGTGTTTATTGTGTACACGACGATATTACATATAATGTTCACACATGCAGAATCATACCGTTGCACACAATTATTCACATAGAATCATACGTCATGCAAGCAGTCAATTCTATTCACGTAGTTCATGCGTAGCGTCCCTGATTTCATGGTTTAATCTTACGTGTACATCATTCTAGTGGCCATCATTCTAGTGGCCACTGTTAACACTCTTTATACCTTTAACAGTGTAAATACTTCGCATGTTTAACGGAAACAAGGAATCAAAGTGTCATACAGGCTTTACAGGACTAACATAATATATCATGCAGCTACTTGTTTCAATTTGACAATTACACAGCATCATACAGTTACACAATATCAGACAAGTGTGGGGGGGGGGGGTTTCCCCTGTTTGAAACTCGGATAACACATGACATATCATACAACCTCGGACATATAATCAACATACAAATTCGGACATGTATGATCATATTAAACTCGGACACAACACCATCATTAAACTCGGTCCACATGGTAATCCATTAAACTCGGTCCAATAGATAATCCATTAAACTCGGTCCATGTGTTCATCAAATAAACTCGGGCATGTGTTCATCAATTAAACTCGGTCATGATATCTTATTAAACTCGGACATGCTTCATTTCATTAAACTCGGACCCAAGTTCATTATAATAAACTCAGTCCACAATACACTATAATAAACTCGGTTATCTTCACTCTTGAACAAAGTCGGACCATGTGAACTCATTAAAGTCGGATCATGTGTGTTTCTTATACTCGGACTCTTTAATCATTCAATAAACTCGGTCCTTCAATAATCAATCAAACTCGGACATCACATTAAACTCGGGCATGATAACATTTTATAAATAAACTCGGGCACTTGATGTTTTCATTATAAACTCAGACGTTTTCATTGTAAACTCAGACATATGTTAATCATTAAACTCAGACGTTCAACTATGCACAGAAAGTCAGACAACAACTTAAATCCTACGATCTTTGTGATTCAAGCAGTTACGTATATCATTCTTCAGTTACGTTCTTATAATCAAGCAAATCTCAAAAGCCTAACTTTATACGTTTGTACAGTGCAATAATCAATCATCAATCTATCATTCAACCTATCTTGCTTCTAAATCATCAAGCAATGATTCCACAACAACTCAAATCATTTTCATGAATCAGAAACAATCAAACATGCAGAGATTATCATATGAGAAACTAGGGTTTTGACACCAATCAATCAATCAACAATTAACATCACACAATGATTAAACAATTACCTTGATTCGATTCTAGATGGATTTGCAATCAACCTTGATGCAAAAGACTTGTCATTCCAAGAATGATAAGAAGATGGTTGTAGAGGAGATTAGGGAATGTGGGTACGTGTTTTGATTCTTGTGATGATTAGTGAATGATTAGTAAAAGAGATTAGGGTTAAGTATGGTTTATTTTCACTAATTACACTATACACCCTGAATTTCCATATTCTACACAAGTACACCATCCCCTAATTATTTCACAATTCCACCACCATGTTCATATATTTACTAATTTCACAATTTACAAACAATCATGCACATTCACACAATTAAAACATATATAATTCCATGTCAATCAATTGCACAAATAAACGACTAGTCACTACATGAACGTGCAATAAATGCGAAATAGAATCTTGGAATTTCGAGTTGTCACATTATCCCCAACTTAAAAGAAATTTCGTCCCGAAATTTGGTACGCACTCACTAAGGAAGCTAGGTAGGTTATATCGTTCACTGGTTAATAAACGACTAGTCACTACATGAACGTGCAATAAATGCGAAATAGAATCTTGGAATTTCGAGTTGTCACATTATCCCCAACTTAAAAGAAATTTCGTCCCGAAATTTGGTACGCACTCACTGAGGAAGCTAGGTAAGTTATATCGTTCACTGGTTTTCCTGGGGTGTCACATCATCCCCCCGTTGATTTGGAATTTCGTCCCGAAATTCAGTAGTAGTAGCTTCAGCCTCAGTAGTGGTTGCATTGGTTTCGAATAACTGGGGGTACTTTTCTGTCATCTGGTATTCGCGTTCCCAGGTGTACTCTGGGCCACGTTTGGAGTTCCAACGAACTCGGACAAGAGGGATTCTCTTGTGCTTGAGGACCTTAACATCCTGGTCCGTGATTTCAACTGGTTCCTCGACGAACTGCAACCGCTCGTCGATAGTGAGTTCCTTAAAAGGAACTATGAGGGTCTCATCTGATAGGCATTTCTTCAGATTCGACACGTGAAATACATTGTGAACTGCACCGAGTTCAGCTGGTAGGTTTAATCTGTAGACTACTTTGCCTATTCTTTCAGTGATTTCGAACGGTCCGACATACCGTGGATTGAGTTTGCCTCGTTTACCAAATCGAACCACACCCTTCCAGGGTGAGACTTTAAGTAAAACCCGGTCCCCGACCTGAAATTCCAATGGCTTCTTACGCTTATCCGCGTAGGCTGTCTGACGGTCACGAGCTGCCGCCATGCGTTGTCGTATCTGTGCAATTCGTTCAGTAGCTTCAACTACCATTTCTGGGCCTGTAATCTAACTATCCCCCCCACCTCTGCCCAACCGAGAGGTGACCGGCATTTACGTCCGTACAATGCCTCGAATGAAGCGGCTTGAATGCTGGTGTGGTAACTGTTATTGTACGAAAGCTCCACTAAAGGAAGATGTTTTTCCCAGCTGTTGCCGAAATCGATAACACATGCACGAAGCATGTCTTCTAGGGTTGTATCGTTCGCTCAGACTGCCCATCCGTCTGAGGATGATATGCTGTGCTCATGTCTAAATGAGAGCCAAACGCTTTGTGCATCGCTTGCCAAAGTTCTGAGGTGAATCGTGCATCCCGATCCGAAATGATGGAGGTGGGCACCCCGTGCCTCGAAACAACTTCTTTAAGATAGATGTCTGCGAGAGTGGAGAACTTATCCGTTTCCTTTATAGCCAGGAAGTGTGCAGACTTGGTGAGTCGATCCACGATTTCCCCATATTGTATCATTCCCACGCTGGTATCTAGGTAAGCCCGTAACAAAATCCATGGAAATTTCTTCCCATTTCCACTGTGGTATCCTGGGTTGCTGAAGTAGACCTGCGGGTTTCTGATATTCAACCTTGACTCTCGCACAAGTCAAGCACTTGCCAACATAGGTGGCGATGTGGGCCTTCATGCCAGGCCACCAATAAGTAGTTCTGATGTCGTGGTACATTTTATCTGACCCTGGATGTACCGTGTAGCGAGACTTGTGTGCTTCGTCCATCACAAGCTCTCGTAAACTGCCATAAATTGGGACCCAGATACGCCCCGTTACATAGTAGGCGCCGTCTTCCTTTTGTTCCATTCGTTGCCTTGAACCGCGTAAGGCTTCAGCCATGACATTTTCAGGGTTTTAAAGCTTCTATCTGAGCAGTTCGTATCTGAGCAGGAAGGCTAGACTGAATCGTAAGCTGGAGTGCTCGCACGCGCTTCGGTAAAGTGTCCTTTCGACTGAGGGCGTCAGCCACAACATTGGCCTGGACTGGATGATACTTGATAGCGCATTCATAATCATTGAGTAGCTCGACCCATCGTCGTTGACGCATGTTCAATTCCTTCTGCTTGAAGATATGCTCGAGACTCCTGTGATCGGTGTAAATAGTGCACTCGGTACCGTACAGGTAGTGTCGCCATATCTTAAGCGCAAAACAACAGCTCCCAGCTCTAAATCGTGCGTCGTGTAGTTCCGTTCATGAACCTTGAGTTGACGAGAGGCGTAGGCAATAACTTTATCCCGCTGCACCAATACACCACCAAGCCCCTGTATCGATGCGTCACAATAAACCACGAAGTCATCCGTGCCCTCGGGCAGTGAGAGGATAGGTGCGCTGCATAGTCTATCCTTCAGGTACTGAAAAGCAGTTTCCTGCGTACTACCCCATCTGTAAACGACACCTTTCTGTGTCAGCATAATAAGCGGCTGCGCGGTCTTAGAGAAGTCTTTGATAAACCGCCTGTAGTAACCCGCCAAACCCAAGAATTGGCGTATTTCCGTTGGTGTACGCGGTGCAGGCCAGTTCCTGATCGAACTTGTCTAGATAGGGTTTGCACACCCTGTTCATAAAATCCATGAAAACTGCAGGTGCGTTCGTAAGCCCGAATGGTATGGCAAGAAACTCGTAATGGCCGCAGCGAGCTCTGAATGCTGTCTTGGAGACGTCCTCATCCTGGACTCTCAGCTGATGATAACCAGACCTTAGATCAATCTTGGAGTACTAACTTGACCCTTGCAACTGGTCAAATAAGTCGTCAATGCATAGAAGAGGATAACGGTTCTTCACTGTGACCTTGGTCAGTTCACGGTAATCAATTTCACATCCTGAAGGTGCCATCCTTCTTTTTCACCGATAATTGGTATCTAATAGTTCTTGTAGCTCCCCAAGGCGAAGAGATAGGTCGGTTAAATCCCTTATCCAAGATTCCTGGTAGCTGCGTCGATAGTTCTTCCGATTCTAGTGGAGCTAAGCGATACGGTGCTCGAGCTATGGGTGCTGCTCCTGGAGCGAGCTCGATTTGAAATTCGTCCTGATGATGCGGCGGTAGACCAGGTAAATCCTTGCGAGACACCTGAGGAAAGTCGCGTACAACTGAATGGTCTTCCAACTTCTTTTCTTTCGCTGATGTGTCAGTAACGAGAGCCAAAATTGCGGTGTGGCCCTTCCGCAAACATTTCTGAGCCTTCAAGAAAGAGGTGATGCCAACCACAGCACCACTCCTGTCGTCTTGAACTTCGAGAGGTTCTTGACCTGAACGAGGAATGCGAACAATCTTTTCTTTGCATAGGACTTCTGCTGTGCTCTGGTGATCACTATTCTTGCGCTGCTGCTGTGCTTGAGACTGAACGGTAGCCGAACCCTTGCTGGAATACCCATCCCATTTCCGCTTGTTGTCACTAGGAGTAGCGGGGGTAGCAGAAGTGGTAGCGGTAGTAATAGCGCTGATACCACTAGGCAACATGTTCTGTTCCACTGCCTGATCCGTGAGGCGATAAGCAAGATGCTGAATGTCTTGGATATTGTCGTGGTTAGCCGATGAAGCATGGCTCTGAATCTCTGAGGCTAGACCCTTGAGGTAAAATTCGATACGCTTGCTTGAAGGGTCCACCATGGTTGGACACAAGATGGCCAGTTCGTTCGACCGTTTCGTATAAGCATCAGTTTCCTGACCCCGTCATTTTCAAATGGTAAAGTTCCACTTCCAACTTGTGGATGTCATCACGCGTGCGGTATTCCCTTTTAATGCGTTCTTTTGAATTCGTTCCAGGGGTGGCGTTAGCAATTGCCAGCCCTAGGATTTGTACTTGCGCGTTCCACCAAGTTAACGCGTTTTCTTCCAACGTGCCAGTGGCGTACTTAACCCTGCGAGCCTCAGGGCATTCACACATCTCGAACACTGACTCGAGCTTCTCAAACCAATGGAGTAGTCCCACTGCTCCTTCCATGCCACTGAATGTGCTTGGACGACAGTCCATGAACTTCTTGAATGTGCAGACAGGTTGCTGTGCGTTCTGACCCGTTGCGCGAGAAAGATAGGTCAAGGTTAAGCGCGAGAGTTGGGTCACGAGAGTAGGATCTAACATTCTAGGATAGGTCTGGAATAGCAGGTTATACCTCCTGCTTGTGCGGCTGTAAGTGCCGCAGCAACTTGTTCGTTAATGAGAGCCGTCAACCGGGATTGAGTCATGTCAACACGTCCAGACATGATCGAACAGTAAAGGTAGCATAAGTATGAATGGTCCGCGAGTAGTGCGATGACAGAAAAGTGTAGGCACATAGGTGTTCTCAAGCAATTACAAGTAGTGAGCAAAGTAATGTGAGCATACTACGAGCAAAGTTCTATGCAATTCTAGCATGTAGGCAATAAACATAAACCTTATTACCTAGGATGTCGAGTCTTGCACGTGGAGCGAAGCGTCGTTGTGGATCGTTGAGAGCACTGTTCTGGTTATAGTCTGGTTTTAATAAAAACATTTTCCCCATATTAAAACCAAGTTCTCTATAACCAATGGCTCTGATACCAATCTGTCACACCCCCAAAATCCACACGCGGAGTATCACCGATGGGGAGCGTGACATGACCAGGATCAAGCCATCAATCATATCGAACCTGTAGTTAATGTTAAGTATAATAAAGGTAAACCAATTATTCAATACGATTGATGTTCCAACAAGACATAATTTAAGTAGCGGAAGCGTAATAATGATATCCAATGTATGTAAATAGTTCAAGTGTTGTAAGTATAACATAACATCCACGATCCAATCTCCACAACGACCTGCTCCTCCCTGCGCAAGCTCTATATGTACCTAATGTCCTGCAAGGCATGTAACAGAGGATCAACAACTAGTTGAGCGAGTTCACAGTTAACAGTTCAGTAATAGTATAGTGTGAGTAGTAGTATGTTCGTTCGTTATGTCGTGTATCGTATCAGTTTCCATCGCGGCCTCCCAGGCAGGTATGCGAAGATATTAGGGGGATGTTCATCCCGTGTATTCTAGACTAGGTTTATCCGTATCGCGGCCTACCAGGCAGGTGTGCGAAGATTAGTAAATTACAGTTCGCGGCCTTCCAAAGGCAGGTGTGCGAAGTCAGTCATAATATCGCGGCCAACCCTTGGCAGGTGTGCGAAGATCAGTTCAATAAGTGTTACTAGTCTAGCAGTAGTTCTAACAGTGGAGTATGTACCATAGTTCATCCCATAACATCACTACGTTCCATTATAGACAAGTACCAGTAAATAATCAAAATCCCATTCCCACCCTGGGAACCCCATGCCTTGGCTGTGTGAACTCACCTTGGTTTGCTCGGTATGTTATTGCTTCTAGGGTTTATGAATCTCTAAGTCCGTTACACACGACCTAGGATATATTGCACATGAATCGTTCCATTAGGGTTAACAATTCCTCGATATTCAAACAACGGTGCTTTGTGTGTTTATTGTGTACATGACGATATTACATATAATGTTCACACATGCAGAATCATACCGTTGCACACAATTATTCACATAGAATCATACGTCATGCAAGCAGTCAATTCTATTCACGTAGTTCATGCGTAGCGTCCCTGATTTCATGGTTTAATCTTACGTGTACATCATTCTAGTGGCCACTGTTAACACTCTTTATACCTTTAACAGTGTAAATACTTCGCATGTTTAACGGAAACAAGGAATCAAAGTGTCATACAGGCTTTACAGGACTAACATAATATATCATGCAGCTACTTGTTTCAATTTGACAATTACACAGCATCATACAGTTACACAATATCAGACAAGTGTGGGGGGGGGGGTTTCCCCTGTTTGAAACTCGGATAACACATGACATATCATACAACCTCGGACATATAATCAACATACAAATTCGGACATGTATGATCATATTAAACTCGGACACAACACCATCATTAAACTCGGTCCACATGGTAATCCATTAAACTCGGTCCAATAGATAATCCATTAAACTCGGTCCATGTGTTCATCAAATAAACTCGGGCATGTGTTCATCAATTAAACTCGGTCATGATATCTTATTAAACTCGGACATGCTTCATTTCATTAAACTCGGACCCAAGTTCATTATAATAAACTCAGTCCACAATACACTATAATAAACTCGGTTATCTTCACTCTTGAACAAAGTCGGACCATGTGAACTCATTAAAGTCGGATCATGTGTGTTTCTTATACTCGGACTCTTTAATCATTCAATAAACTCGGTCCTTCAATAATCAATCAAACTCGGACATCACATTAAACTCGGGCATGATAACATTTTATAAATAAACTCGGGCACTTGATGTTTTCATTATAAACTCAGACGTTTTCATTGTAAACTCAGACATATGTTAATCATTAAACTCAGACGTTCAACTATGCACAGAAAGTCAGACAACAACTTAAATCCTACGATCTTTGTGATTCAAGCAGTTACGTATATCATTCTTCAGTTACGTTCTTATAATCAAGCAAATCTCAAAAGCCTAACTTTATACGTTTGTACAGTGCAATAATCAATCATCAATCTATCATTCAACCTATCTTGCTTCTAAATCATCAAGCAATGATTCCACAACAACTCAAATCATTTTCATGAATCAGAAACAATCAAACATGCAGAGATTATCATATGAGAAACTAGGGTTTTGACACCAATCAATCAATCAACAATTAACATCACACAATGATTAAACAATTACCTTGATTCGATTCTAGATGGATTTGCAATCAACCTTGATGCAAAAGACTTGTGATTCCAAGAATGATAAGAAGATGGTTGTAGAGGAGATTAGGGAATGTGGGTACGTGTTTTGATTCTTGTGATGATTAGTGAATGATTAGTAAAAGAGATTAGGGTTAAGTATGGTTTATTTTCACTAATTACACTATACACCCTGAATTTCCATATTCTACACAAGTACACCATCCCCTAATTATTTCACAATTCCACCACCATGTTCATATATTTACTAATTTCACAATTTACAAACAATCATGCACATTCACACAATTAAAACATATATAATTCCATGTCAATCAATTGCACAAATAAACGACTAGTCACTACATGAACGTGCAATAAATGCGAAATAGAATCTTGGAATTTCGAGTTGTCACAAAATCCATCTCTTCCTTGTCAATCTGCTGATAGTCTTCTTGTGTCAGATTAATGTTGCCAATCTGACCATCCACTAACCCACAGTATGCGCTCACCAAAGTGTTAAGCAGCTCCATGTGTTCCTTTGCTACTTCCACACAGACCTTTGAAAAGCTTGAAGTATCGAGCCGTACTGTATTTGGCTTAGATTGCTGACCTGCAGATCACGTGCTTCCATAACAAGCTTGTTGTTGAGCAGGAAGTGGATTCCCATAGAGATCAGTTGCTACGGTAGATGGGCGATAGGCTTGCTGTTGAGGAACTGGTTGTAGAGGATTTCCATACAAGTCTGTTGTTGGAGCTGGCTTGACATGAACCTGTATCGGGTTGCCATATAAGTCTGTGCTCGTGACAAATGCCGTCTGAAGAGGAGCATGAGAGACTGGTCTTGCAGAAGAGGTGCTTGAGGTTCCATAATACATCTCTGGATTCTGTGGCACTGGAACTTTCTTTGCCTTTAGAGTTTCTTCCTGATCTTTATTCTCTAAAAGCTGCATGAAGTCGTTGATGTTTGTTGTAGCCAAAACCCCGTTGTATTCCAGAATCTCCAAGAAGCTATTCCACTGCGGTGGCAATGCATCAACAAACTTCTTTACTACCTCCACTGGAGTCGTCACAACCCTAAAATTACCCAACTCTGTAAGCAAGTGATAGAACCGACTTGTCATGTCTCCCAACGATTCCTTATCCATACACGTGAAGCCATCGAATTCTTTCTTGAGTAGATCGTGTCGCAGTTGACGTGTTGCTTCATTACCTACCCCTCTGGTCTTCAACGCATCCCACAACTTCTTCGTTGTTTTGAAACTAACAAACTGATGGTAGATATCTTTGCTTAACGCCTGAGTAAGAATGGCGTATGCTTTCTTTTCCAGATCATACGTCTTCTTTTGATCTTCAGGAAGATCGGCAAACGTAGCAGCAGATGAAGCGGCAACCTCTATCGTTTGATTGAAATCTGTGGTGAACCGTAACCACAACTCTGTATTTTGACCCAACACGTATGTGTAGAACCTACCAACCCATCCCGGATACTCATTTAAATGCATCAACTTTGGAGGTCGATTCAAACTTCCGGTTTCGCTCTCGCTTAATAAAATACTTTGAATACTCGGAGTTTGATTTGATACGAATGCCCATTGACCGGTAGAAATTGCATTAGCTTGCGAAGATACCGGTGCAGGAGACTTTCGACCCACGAAGGAGACAAACCCGTATTTCTATATTTTCCTTCATCTATAGACGGAGTACCCCACCAACTTGGATTCATTTTAAACGTTTGATGATGAATACCTGATCAACACACTTGAAACAAACAATTAAACCACTTATAAAAAAATATTATTTTTTTATTGAAAGTATCTTGACAAAACAAAATCCCACGAAACAAAAATCCTTGAAGTCGACAGAACAGCTTAAAAGTCAAAGCAGATGTTGAATGTCGATGAAACGAGAGTCCAAACAGAATCCCAAATCTATGTTGTGCGAGCCCAGTTTTCTTATGCGACTATCAGATCTTGTGCGAGTGAATATGTTGTGTAACTAAGTCATCTTGTGTGAGCAAGAAAGCTTGTGCGACTGATACAAATCTTGTGCGACTAATAAGAAGCCCAAATATAATTTAAATGATGCCCAAATAGAAGTCCAACAGAAGCCCAATTCTTGTTGCGAGCCCACTATCTTGTGCGACTAACTGAAACTTGTGCGACCAATATCTTGTGTGAGCTAATCAAATTGTGTGATCCAACTTATCTTGTGCGACTATCAAATCATATCTGACAAAAAGGTTAGCTTCCTTTTTTTAACTTAACTTTCGGCACACACCATTCAATGTACCAACCAAATGATGGCCTTGTAATATTTTAATCAAACAACAAGTTCCAAGACACAAACAACTAAGACAAATACTTGACCAAAATCAAACAGTTGAAAAACACAAGAATACTTTGAATATGATATGAATATATGTAGAACAACCCAGAAAATTTGAATTTTCCGGCAAACTTATGAGTTTTCCGGTGAACCGACAAATTTCCGAACACAAATTTTTGCTTGAAACTTCACTAAAAACCAATTTTTAACATGTGAAAATGAGAAATAAAGAGGTTTTTATAAGAACTTTCAGCAAAATACCAGAATTTTCGAGGTTTAAGGCTAATTTTCAGAAAAACATGAACTTCAAAAATCTGAAACACACCCGAAAACAACTCGGTTTTAACAAGGAGAAGAGCCAAGGCTCTGATACCACTTGTAGGTCCGGCTAGGGGAGGATCTAGTCGCCTAATCCTTGTGTACAAACACACCCGGTTGTGCGGAATCCAACCGGAGATGCAAACCGAGTTAGAACACGACAAGAACACGAGAAGGAGACCGAGACTCAACGATTAACACCAATGTATTAATACTTGAAACTGTTACAAATGAATGTTTACAAATTAATCTTTGCAAACTCTCACTAGTTCACTCGGTTGGATGTTCTTGCTTGTGCACTCCTTCTTTTGTCAGTGTATATACGCCGAAATCACTTGATCTCCTCTTTTATATTTTCTTCACATGTGGTTTCATATGCATTTCGGCCCATGTGAGTTGTATCAACCCAAAATTAATTTGATTTGCCCAAATTCATTTCCCATGCACGTCTATTGTGACCAAATATGCAGATTGTAGATATTAGACAACACATGACATCATCATGACATCATCATGATGATGTCATGATGATGTGGCAGCGGGAATCGGCTCGCGGCGTTTCGTGCTTCGCGTGTCGAACTCTGGGACGCACGACGGAGGAATGTCGTGACGTCGGGCTTGAGCCGAAGCTAACCGGGTCGAACCGAACCTAGTCGCGACCACATAATATGTATCAACATTTTCAAATCAAAATAAGTGAGAGTCTCACATCTTTTATACGGTCAAACAGATGATAATCGGTATACTCATCGGTAAGATGAACCCTCGTGCATACCTTGATACGGGAATGTGTCGTGATGTGGTTGAACACCGGTCGGTAAGTATAAATCATACCTTAACGTATCCCCTCGCCATGATTACATCTGATAAGTTGAGCTTAAGTGGACAACAATACCGATAATCGTTATAGGATGCTTATCTAAGTGTTAACTAATTGAACAAAAAGAGCGTTTTGGCATGTCCGTACACTACACTGATATGATTCTCTTGCCCTCGAAACTCGCAAAAAGAATTTCTGTAAATATTTATTTAATGCTTTCAGTTTCTGCATCTTTGTATATATTTATTTACTGCTTTCTGTCTTTACATTTGAAATATTCAAAAATACCAAAAAGATTTTAGGTGTGTTTTAATATAAACTTTCTAAAAGACAAAAAGATTTTATTTCTATGTTTTAATATAAACTTTCTAAAAGACAAAAAGATTTTATTTCTATTTTATTTTCGATCGTACGATGTTGGATCTCGAGTCTTAGTTACTGTAGGTCCCTTTCCGGAGGATGACGAACCTAAACCTTGTTATACAAACCTACTAGCGAGTGCGGAATCCAAGCTAGCAAGCAAACCGGGATGAAGCAAGTATAAACACAACACACAAGGTTCACCGATTAACACCAATGTATTAATACGTATGAAGGTTTCGGTTACAAGCACAATGTTTACAAATCTAATTTGCAAACTCTCAAAGTGTGTGTGTGTGTTTCAGACAGAATGCTCTCAAAGAAACTCTCTATCTCTCGGTGTGCAACTGTCTAAGTGTCTCTCTGTCTTTTTGAAACACAACACACTGCATGGGTATTTATACCCAGCCCATGATGTCTGGTCCGAAGGATCCAATAGTTGGTCCGAAGGATCATCTATCGATGACAAAGCATTCGAAGGATCAGCAGGGACCTCGAAAGATCACCTTTCGAGATCTATCATTCGAAACATATCTTTCGATGAGATCGAAGGATCCACATTATCCTTCGATCTCTTATCCTTCGACACAGAACATCTTTCAACATTTACAAACTGTTGTCCAAGTCAAACCGGAGGATGGTTGACTTGGTCAACTTACAACACTAATCAGGACATCGTTTACATACAGACCGAATACAGACAAAGTACAGACACAAGTGCACCAACAAACTCCCCCTTGGCTGTAGCTTTGTCTTTATCTTCTATAGTTGTAGACTCGTCTCGAACTTCGATGGTCTTTGGTCTTCGAGTTCTCAAAACTCTGATGTCCTTTCAAGTCTTCAATGTCGGAGGATCTTCAAAGTCTTCACGTCTTGAAAGCAGAGAGTGTATCAACAAACTACCCGTATCATGTAGGAAGTGTGTTGACAAACTCCCCCTTAACATAAGCTCCCCCTTGAGTTATGCTCGTGAATGACTTGATCTTTATGAAGTGAGATCCTTGTGGTGTTGATGATGGTCAGCGGCAACTCGATCATCTCCTTCGATTGAGCGCCTTCTCGTCGTGTCTTCATTCCAAAGCTTTGTCATCGACCATGTTCTCCTAGCCTTTAGAATCTGCACATGCAAGAAATCTAAACGCGTAATGAGAACAACTGCTTGGAATAGTTAGCATAAACAAATGACACACGAATGACCATGTCACAATCAAACACCGTCCGACAGTTTGAAAGTTTATGAAGATTTAGTCAATTCGGTTTTCGTTCAGGTTTCAGGTAACGAAGACTCGAGCTCAAACATCGTACGATCGAAAATAAAGTAGAAATAAAATCTTTTTGGCTTTTATAAAGTTTATATTAAAACACGCCTAAAATCTTTTTGGTATTTTTGAAATTAAAAGACAACAATTTAAAATCCTTTGAGTGTTATCAAACGACATCACCGCTAATGTCGTGCTGATATGCACCAAACGACGAAACTGTTTAAAAGAAGACAATAAAGGTTAAGCAGCAAATAAATATATACAGACTTTCTTTTTGCGAGTTTCGAGGGTAAGAGAATCATATCAGTGTACGGTCATGCCAAAACACTCTTGTTGTTCAGTTAGTTAACATTAAGATAAGCATCCTATAACAATTATCGGTATTATTGTCCACTTAAGCTCAACTTATCAGATGTAATCATGGCGAGGGGATACGTTAAGGTATGATTTATACTTACCGACCGGTGTTCATCCACATCACGACACATTCCCGTATCAAGGTATGCACGAGAGTTCATCTTACCGGTGAGTATACCGATTATCATCTGTTTGACCGTATAAAATGTGAGGTACTCACTTATTTTGATTTGAAAACAAGCCCTATGTGATATAATCACTTATTGATGAGGAACTTGATTTTCATATGCATGAGGGCACAGGTGCAAGTCCGTGAACAGGTCAGTACTTCCGTACAGCAGAGAGACGAACTTGACACCCGGATAGATGTGATATTTTATCACTTATTTGTAGGAAATGTGATTGTTTATCACTTATTGAGGTCGAATGCAGTATGTAATATGTAATATGTACACGTATGTATAGTATCATGGAAGATCTAGACTTGCGTCCCCGTTATTTTTCGGTAAAAGATACAACCATGATACCCAGATGATAAGCAGCATAAAGACCGAATATCTCAGAACCTCGGCAATCTATCAAACGAAATTTCGGTACTAAGACCATATGCCAATGAATGGTTCCCACCTGGTCTTCAGTCGATTTAAGATTTATATCAACCTGCACACTTTAGTCTGATTGTGAGCCTACCGATACATCTTATATAGAGCTGCTTATCGTTTTTCATTTAAGGTTTAAAGAGGTTTGGATAGACCACTGATGTACTATCATTTTCTCTTTTGCTCGCCAGGAAACTCATTTTTGCTTTTCTATTGTTTTTGTGTTTTTGAAATTTTTCGATGTTTTTGGATTTTCAAATTTTTGGATTTACTCCCCCTAAAATCAATAAACTAAGACAAATTTAAAACACACAAAGATATTTACAAAAATGATTTTCCGATGTTGGTTTTACTCTTGCTTGACCTTAATGCCGTTTACCAATAATAAAAAGTCAAATCTTGATTTGTCAAATGCTTTGGTAAATAAGTCAGCACGTTGGTCATCGGTGTGGACCTTAACAACATCGATTAGCCTTTTCTCAAAGCAATCACGTATGAAGTGATATTTGATTTCGATGTGTTTGGTCTTTGAATGCTGCACAGGATTTTTAGTGATATCTAAAGCAGCAGAATTATCAACGTAAATAGGAGTAGTTAGGAATTCAAAACCGTAGTCCCGCAGTTGTTGTTGGATCCAAAGAACTTGGGAGCAACAACTTGAGGCAGCAATGTATTCAGCTTCGCATGTTGATGTAGCTACGCATGTCTGCTTCTTGCACTGCCATGTGACCAGGCGATTTCCTAAAAACTGACATCCAGCCGTTGTGGATTTGCCGTCGATTTTACATCCGCCAAAATCAGAATCACTGAAAGCGACCAAGTCAAAGTTATTATCCCTAGGATACCACAGACCGGTGTCGGGGTAAGCCTTCAAATAACGAAAAATCCTTTTGACAGCTGCAAGATGTGAGGCCTTCGGGTTAACTTGATATCTGGCAAGCAGGCACGTTGGGTACATTATATCTGGCCTTGATGCTGTGAGGTACATAAGGGATCCGATCATCGCGCGATAGTATGAAGGGCTAACAGGTTCACCCTTCAAGTCAGGAGTAATTCCGTGATTAGTTGGCAATGGGGTACCAATGGGCGTTGCATCGGACATCTGAAACCGGCTCAAGATGTCGCCAACATATTTAGTCTGATGGATGAATATCCCAAACTCCGTTTGTTGCACTTGTAGGCCCAAGAAGAAATTCATTTCCCCCATAGCACTCATCTCGAATTTATCCTGCATAATGCGCTCGAAATTCCTACACAAAACATCATTAGTAGAACCAAAAATAATGTCATCAACATATACCTGTACCAGAAGAAGATCTCCATCTTGTTCTTTGATGAAGAGAGTACAATCGATAAGACCTCTTCGAAAACCGTTCTCCAGCAGATATGTAGATAAGGTTGCATACCAAGCTCGTGGCGCTTGATGAAGACCATAGAGAGCTTTGTTGAGCAACCAAACCCGATCGGGATGGACAGGATCTTCAAAACCTGGAGGCTGTTCGACATATACCTCTTCTTCAACCACACCATGTAGAAATGCACTTTTGACGTCCATCTGGTAAACCTTGAATCCATTGAATGAGGCATAAGCCAGAAAGATCCGAATAGCTTCCAGACGTGCAACAGGTGCATAGACTTCGTTGTAGTCGATCCCTTCTATCTGACGAAAACCTTGAACGACTAAACGAGCTTTGTTCCGAATAACCACTCCACGGTCGTCTTTCTTGCATTTGAAGACCCATCGAGTGCCAATCTTCTTGTAGTTCTCAGGCTTTTCAACAAGCTTCCAAACACCAAGCTTGTGAAATTGCTGTAATTCTTCCTGCATGGCTTCAACCCAAGCACTGTCTTTCAATGCTTCTTTCCACGACTTTGGTTCTTCTTGTGACACGTAACACGCGAAGGACCAGTCATTTTGTTGGCCAGATTCTCTTATAGCTGAATACAAACCAGCATTCCGGTTGTTTCTCAGCTGATTTCGCGTCTGCACACCGCGATGGACATCTCCTATTATGTTCTGCTGGGGATGGGTATCGTGAATCCTCATTTCAGGATTATCTGGCACACGAGCATTGATACCCAAATTATTCAGATTAAGATCAACAACCAGCTCCACACCAGGAATGTGGGTAGAGGTTGATGCATTCCCTTCAGCAGTGTCTACATTCTGCGTATGAGGTGTATCACCAGAGGCACCTTGAACAGGAGCAGCTGGAGCTGAAGATCCTTCGGCTGCATCATGATATTCATCATCTTCAGAAGATTCATTATAATCAGCAGCATCTTCATAAACCTCATTTTGAACCATATTGTTGACAGATGAAGAAACCTGAGGGTCAACAACAATAGGTCTAACCAATGGCGAGACAGCAGCGTTGTCACTTTCCAACAACATCCTAGCCGCTGCTGATTCTTCGTCAAAGGTTGGCAGATTGAAGGAGTCAAATAGCCCATCATAATCGAACATCCACGGATCACCCGGAGCCCTAACAGGACTCGTGTACCTTTGAACCCTAACTTCGCTCCAAAGCTCAATCTTTTTGGTAGCTAGATTCCAAACACGAAAATTCGGAGTAGCATATCCAAGGAAGAAACCCTCGATAGCTCTTGCTCCAAACTTTCCATCCGGCTCAATCATAGTACATGGAGCACCAAATGGTTCAAGGTAAGAAAGATCCGGTTTCCTTTTCTGAAGGAGTTCGAAGCAAGTCTTGCCATGTCTCTTTACTGTAAGAACTCTGTTC
This sequence comes from Helianthus annuus, assembly GCF_002127325.2. NCBI lineage: Eukaryota > Viridiplantae > Streptophyta > Magnoliopsida > Asterales > Asteraceae > Helianthus > Helianthus annuus. Next base: position 187,047,409 of record NC_035448.2, read on the forward strand.
AACGTGTAGCATGCAGCCGATACAGCCTCCCCCCAGAATTGAATAGGGAGTTCCGACTCTACTAACATTGTTCTTGCAGTTTCTATAATTGTTCGATTCTTCCTCTCCGCGACACCATTTTGTTGTGGAGTATAACGAGAACTGTACTCATGAAGAATGCCTTTAGAAGTACAAAACTCATCCATAACTTGATTCTTGAATTCAGTTCCATTGTCGCTTCGGATCCTTTTTACTTTCAACGAATAGAGATTCTCCAACATTGTAAGAAGATCCTTGAGGATGCCAGGAGTTTGACTCTTGTGTGCCATAAAGGATACCCAAGAAAATCTAGAGTAGTCATCAGTAACTACTAAACAATAGGCATCACCAAACGTTGTCTTGTGCTTCATAGGTCCAAACAGGTCCATATGAAGACGTTCGAGAGGCATGCTGACAGTGTTGATTTTCTTCAAAGGGTGAGACTTCTTTGTTTGCTTCCCTTTTTGGCATGAGACACAGATATCTTGCAAATGAAAACTTCTCACAGGCACACCATTCACAAGATTATTTTTCACCAAATGGTTCATCTTTCTCAAGTGAATGTGTCCCATTCTTCTGTGCCAAGATATAGACTCCTTTTCCGTGGCTTTTGAGACAAAGCAAGTGACTTGTGCAGATGTTGTAATCGCCTGGCTCATGTCGAGAATATAAAGATCATTAACTCTCGGAGCCGATAAGAGAATCCATTCTTGTGGAATTTTGAATCCAGGTTTTAGCACATAGCAGCCGGCATCATCAAAATGCACGGTGAATTTCTTATCGCAGATTTGCGACACACTGAGAAGATTGTGATCAATTTGCTTCACATAATTGATCTTATCAAAGCACACGATGCCATTGGAGATACTTCCCTCTCCAGTGATAAAACCGCCTTTGTCACCCGCAAAAGCAACATACCCTCCTCTAATGTTTCTCACATCGTATAGGAGCCGTAAGTCGCCAGTCATGTGCCTGGATGCTCCACTATCAACAATCCAATGACTATTAATAGTTCCTCCTAGAACATCCTTCACATGTCATAAAAACATCAGTTGAGAATGGGGACCCAAGCCTTAGTGGTCTTGGGTCGTCCCTTAGCATCACGAAACGTGAGCTCGATCTCTTGATGGTTTTCAAGAACAACTGCTCCCCCTGAATTGTCACCCGACTTAGGTAACCAAGTTCGTTTTTGCCTACCAGTTTTTGAAGAATCTGGTTTTATAGGTTGTGACACACTTGGTTCCTTTTGAACTGTTTTAACTTCAGATTTTAAAGCTTTTTCAACAGTTTTTATGTTCTTACGTGGTTTTTTAGTTTCTTGTTCTTTTACAGTTCGTTTATCATGTTTAGGTGAAACTGACTGACGTTGAGGGTGAACTGTTTCAGGTGGAGCTTTCTCAACAAATTTCTTCTTTGGAGCATTTGGGCAGTTTCTGATGATGTGCCCAATTTCTCCACATTTGAAACAAGTTCTCCTTTCAACAGACTTAGGAGAACTTGATCGACTAGCAGATGTTGAACCTGTAGAACCTGAGGTACTTGCTTTTTCATCACACCCGTTTGTGTGTTGGGTGTAATTGTTATCACTGTTACGTTTCAAAATCTTGACTTGTTGTACAAAATCAGTGTTTGATTTGTTTTCAAAAGTCTCAATTTTATCTGTACCTTTTGATGCTACAAATTTAACATCTTTTGCTTTCTTCTTGTAACGAGCTCCTTTTGATTCAACCTTAGCCTTTGGCTTTGGAGCTCGTTGTTGTTGTTTACCCTTAGAAGCAGTAGGTTGTTGAGTGGTTGGAGATTTTTGATTACCAAACTGTTTTCTAATCTCAGCCTTAGGAATTGGATCACATTGTGTTACAACAATTCCCGGAAGTGTTTTTCCCAAAAACTTGTTTGTGTTGTCTTCAAAGACTTTATCAATCAAAGATTGATTTACATTTTTAATTGGAAAAACTTGATCTGAGTAGATTTTATTATCTCCAACCAGTGTATACAACACATTACTGCTTTTAACAGTAGACACACATGTCTCATCAACTTTGACAGGATTAATCACTTGTTTCTGAACAGGTTGCACAACAGGAGTAGGAGGATCACAAAGAATATGATTCTCAATTGGAATTTCTACTCCTTTTGTTTCATCAAATGATTCATCCTTGTCATTCACATCTGGTTCATCATCTGAAGAATCATAGTCCTCAATGATTGGAGGACTTTGCTTCACGGATGATGACGTTTCTGGTTGCTTAGAGGATGAATTTTCCGGCTTGAACCCTAGGCCAGTAGCAAATTCCTCAACATCTAGAGGCACACTGGGTTCATACCGAGGCATTTCCTCCTCATCAGGCATCTTGGTATAATTGTTCATCAAAGGGGGCGGACATTTCGTGTACCCTATGCCTTTCTGATTTCCCTTTGGTTGTTGAACGTCAATGATGTGATCAAGCACAAATTGGGAGTTAGAATAACTATCCAATTTTTGTTTGATCGCATCATGCTCACATTGGGCAATGGCTAATTGCTTTTTAGTTTCTTCCACAATGTTAATATATTCATTTATACTTACTTGCTTGTGGTAAACTACTTTGTTAACCTCGGACACATTTTTCTTTAATGTTTCTATTACAGATTTAAATTCCTTTTCATTCCGAGTTAAAGCCATGTTCGCCTCTTTGCATTTTGACAGTTCAATAACCAAATTCTGGTTATGACTATGAAGCTTTTCTGATTCAAGCTTCATATCAGCACATGATTTACAAACACTAGGAGCAGGAGGTTCAGAATTTACCTGACTAGAAGAGGCTGAACCGTTTGCCATAAAGGCAGTTTGAAAAGAAAAAGCTCCATCTTCAGAAAATAGCTTCTCCATTTCCTTTGATGCAGTATCCGCCTTCCTAATCAGAATTGATTTCTGACATTTAAGCTCATCAGCTTCATTCAGAAGATCCTGAATATCTTCACCTTCTTCTTCCTTCACATCAGGCTCTGAGTGATTATCCCCAGAAACAGAGCCTTCTTCATCCGAACTTCCAGAATAACCAGAACTGTCATCACTTCCAGAAGACTCTTCTTTATGAACATGCTCGATGACCTTAGCATACAAAGCTGTTCCACTTCCCTGATCACCTTCACCAAACTGCACTGACCAGTCACATCCTTCATCAGCTTGAACAGCCAAAGCTCGATTGTGATTTGTAGTTCCAGGCTGTCCCTGATTGTTATTCACTGCCACCATCCTCCGTTCACGGTTTTCTTGTTGGGCATTCACATTCGTCTGGTTCCTGAAAGGGTTGTGATTGTCGTGTTTTGTTGGTAGAGTGCACTCACGTTTGAAGTGCCCTTTATTACCACAGTTGAAGCATGTAACGGCATTGATATCAAACCCATACTTCATATCTTTCTTTCCTTCTAACGAAGTTCTACCAGTACGAGCCATGATGTCTTTGGCCCTTCTAACCGCACTTGCAAAAGCCCACTTGATATCCATCAACTCCATTTCTTCCTTGTCGATCTGTTGGTAGTCTTCATTGGTCATATTGATGTTTCCAAGCTGACCTGCTACCAAACCACAGTAAGCACTGACCATGGTATTAATAATTTCCATATGCTCCTTAGCAACTTCAATGCTAAGGTGTGAAAGATTTGAGTTGTCGACTCGGATTGTGTTAGGATTTTGGGGTTGAGGTTTAGGATTGCTTGCATAATGAGCTTGCTGTTGTTGAGGTTGTGGTTGTGGCTGTGTTGGGACAGGAATGTAAGACCTCAGATCAAATTGAGGTTGTGGTGGAGCAGCTGTTGATTGAGGAAATGGAAAGGAACTTGTGTTGGAGACAAATGCAGTCTGCAGTTTAGGTTGCTGGGCTGCAGCTGCTCTAGCTAGAGCATCGAAACCCGGAAGATACATTTCTGTATTTTGAGGGGCGGGAGCTCTCTTGGCTTTCCTGATTTCTTCATCATTTTTGTGTTCCATCTTTTGAATGAACTCGTAGATGTTAACTTGATCTAGAGTTCCAGTATGCTTCAACAGCTCAATGAAAGAGCTCCACTTTGGAGGTAAGGCGTCAGCAAACCTGCTCACCATGTCTTGTTGAGTAGAGACAACTCCATAAGCACACATTTCACTAATCAAATGATAGAAACGTGTGGTCATATCATTCAGAGTCTCGTTTTCCAAAAACTGAAAAGATTCAAACTCTTTCTTCAACAAATCATGCCGAGACTTTCGAGCAGCTGCATTGCCTTCTCCTCTAGCTACTAAACAATCCCACAATGCTTTCGTAGTCTTGCAGTATGAGAACTGATGGTAGATGTCTTTGTTGAGTGCTTGAGTAAGTGTGGCAAAGGCCTTTTTCTCCAATTCATAAGCCTTCTTGTCTTTTTCAAGCATATTGGCATAACCCTCAGAAGTGGACGCAGCAGTCTCCAAATTTTCATTGAATGCATTGATGAAACACGTCCAAAGATCGGTGCTTTGCCCTTGGACATACGTGTGAAAGCGGTTTTTCCATGATGGAAACTCATTCATATGATTTAGCTTTGGTGGACGATTGTTACTGCCCGTTTCGCTTTCACTGATCAAAAGGTTTTGAATGCTTTGACTTTGATTGGATACCAAAGCCCATTGACTTGGACTGATTGATGGAGAAGGTAACATACTCTTTGCCCAATCTGCAGCAGTGACTAACTCTTGATTGGATCGTGAGTCCAAACTCCAATCCCAGGGACTTGTACAGCTCATTTTGATCAAATATTAATTGAAGATCTACACAAGCACAAACTGTTAAGTGTACACAGACACAAATCGAAAGATACAAGACTTGTTCGAAGGATCAACACTTGTTCGAACGATCAACAAGGTTCGAAAGATCCCTGTTGAGTTTCGAACAATGATTTCGAAGGATTGACTTCGAAAGATTGACCACACGAAGGATCCTTATCTCTCGAAAGATGATTTCGAAAGATTCTCCTGATATTTCGAACACAGATCTCGAAAGATTCACCAACACGAAGGATCCTTATCTTTCGAAAAGATTCCCTGGTTCGAAGGATAGATCTCTGACTTCGAAGGATGGGTCGAAAGATGATTATCTATCGATCCTTCCTGATCGAAAGATGGTCTTTCGATGTCGAAAGATATCCTTCGAATCCTTCTGACACAACTGAAAAAGGTGACAGGTTGGTACGAAAGGTGATAGGTTGGTATACCAACTTTCGGCAGAAAGGATGTTCTGCCAACAACTTTTCACCAACTTGTTGACTTTTCAAAAATATGCTCAAAAAGGAAAGAACTTATCCAGATCCAGTACCGGAAAATATGACCGGAGATATGGCCGGAAAAATCAAAGTCACTTAAAAACAAGCTTTCAAGTTACCCAACCCAACCTTGAACACTCCCGAAAGTTTAGAACTCGTTTTTCAGTTTTAAGATGCAAGAAAAACCACCAAAACGGGTGCTAAACCTAGTGTCCAAACACACCAAGAACTCGAACAAAGCCGGTTTTAAACAAGGTAAAGAGCCAAAGCTCTGATACCACTTGTAGGTCCCTTTCCGGAGGATGACGAACCTAAACCTTGTTATACAAACCTACTAGCGAGTGCGGAATCCAAGCTAGCAAGCAAACCGGGATGAAGCAAGTATAAACACAACACACAAGGTTCACCGATTAACACCAATGTATTAATACGTATGAAGGTTTCGGTTACAAGCACAATGTTTACAAATCTAATTTGCAAACTCTCAAAGTGTGTGTGTGTGTTTCAGACAGAATGCTCTCAAAGAAACTCTCTATCTCTCGGTGTGCAACTGTCTAAGTGTCTCTCTGTCTTTTTGAAACACAACACACTGCATGGGTATTTATACCCAGCCCATGATGTCTGGTCCGAAGGATCCAATAGATGGTCCGAAGGATCATCTATCGATGACAAAGCATTCGAAGGATCAGCAGGGACCTCGAAAGATCACCTTTCGAGATCTATCTTTCGAAACATATCTTTCGATGAGATCGAAGGATCCACATTATCCTTCGATCTCTTATCCTTTGACACAGAACATCTTTCAACATTTACAAACTGTTGTCCAAGTCAAACCGGAGGATGGTTGACTTGGTCAACTTACAACACTAATCAGGACATCGTTTACATACAGACCGAATACAGACAAAGTACAGACACAAGTGCACCAACAGTTACCTGAAACCTGAACGAAAACCAGATTGACTAAATCTTCATAAACGGTAAAAATTTGCAAGTTTTGAAAGTTAAAAACTAAAATTGGCAAATTTGTTAAACTTTCAAACTGTCGGACGGTAGTTGATTGAAATATGGTCATACGTGTGTCATTTGTCTATGTTAACAATATTCCAAGCAGTTGTTCTCATTACGCGTTTAGATTTCTTGCATGTGCAGATGCTAAAGGCTAGGAGAACATGTTCGATGACAAGCTTCGGAATGAAGACACGACGTGAAGGCACTCAAATGATAAAGATGATCGAGTTGCCACTGACCATCATCAACACCACAAGGATCTCAAGTACTGAAGATCAAGTCATTCACGAGCATAACTCAAGGGGGAGCTTATGTTGAAGGGGAGTTTGTCAACACACTTCCTACATGAAACGGGGAGTTTGTTGATACACTTTCTGCTTTCAAGACGTGAAGCCTTTGAAGATCCTCCGACATAGAAATCATGAAAGGCGAATCTCGCGAGTAGCGTCCAAGGGGGAGTTTGTTGATACATATATGTGGACACGACTCGTCTCGACGCAACTCAGCTTGAGCAACGACATTCCTCCGTCGTGTGCTATAACAACAAAGTGGGCCAAGACAAAAAGGAACTTGACATAATTCTTGGGCTGAAACAAGATCGGCGATACAAGTAACTGGGCCTTCATTGTTTGGGCCTAAACCCAACTCGACGAAACACAAGGGGTCGACGAAACAGCTCAGTTTCGTCGACGTCAGTCCTGTTTCGCCGTGCTTTCTTCTGTTTCGTCGATGACCTTTTTGTTTCGCCATGACCTGTTTCGCCAAGTTCCGTTTCGTGGTGGATGTGAAGCTGGTGCTATATATAGACAGAAGACAGATAGAGAACAGAGAGAGCACACAGAACACACACACGAGAGAGAGAGAGTTTACAGAGCACATTTGTAAACATTGCATTGTAACAGATTTTCAAGTATTAATACATTGGTGTTAATCGTTGAAGTCTCGTGTCTATCATTTACGTGTTCGATCTCGGTTGGATTCCGCACAACCGGGTTAGTTTGTATACAAGGATTAGGCGACTAGATCCTCCCCTAGCCGGACCTACAGCCATGTGACACAGGAGACAATATCAATGCTATATTGACAACTTAGAAAAAGTCCAGGCTAATTTCATAACTCTATTGGTCAATGGGGCTTTTTTGTGATTTTCCCATTTATCAATTATTAAATATGTTCTAAAACCACATTTACACCTAACAATCATTTTTTCCATCTCATATAGATATCTTAGGCAGGAATAAAAAGGCTAATTTGAAGCGGTTAGATTGGATTTGTAACCCAAATCATATAAGTTCACATTCCTAGCAAATTACACATTGTCACTTTGTAATACGCAAGTTGTCGTTGTGGCATTTTTAATATATTATCCAGAGTAAAAAACTCTTAACATATAGTACCTGTTTTATAGAAGAGTAGGGTTGTCTAAAATGACTAAACCTTTTGATTAATTTGAAATTGTCCGCATGTGCCTTTTATGCAATAGCGTTAAGCTCCTAAAGAAACTCTATTGATGATCTAAAGTGAGGAAAACAATAAAAAAATAGGTTTTTTACTGTGAAGTATCTGTCCATACCCCCCCCCCCTCCCCAACCTTCTAACTCTATGCTGGAGTCACCCTTCTACATCTTTAGTTGATTCCTCATGTAGAATCAAAGGAATAATCTATTCTCTCATATGGAATCTTATGCCAATATTTCTTACGTTGAAAAGTGAACCTAGTCATGTTTGAGGGACAAATGAAAAAACGAGTATATAAAATACCTCTCCTCACCTGGTCCTGCTTTCATATCTTTTCCTGTTTATTTGAGCTAGAAAATTACCACTCTCCTAATAGAGACTCATTGCCAACCATGTTCATGCTTTTCATCCATCCACTCTTGTCTATATATACGTAAACCTAAGCTGTATTTAATAACCAAACACATCAAGCCATCAAGTAACTACAAAGGAATACACAGGAAGGGAAAAGCCAAGTGTCACTAAGGGATCCTCCGAACACTTCACTAGGATGGTTAAATAATTAGGATTTCCTACATGAAACGGGGAGTTTGTTGATACACTTTCTGCTTTCAAGACGTGAAGCCTTTGAAGATCCTCCGACATAGAAATCATGAAAGGCGAATCTCGCGAGTAGCGTCCAAGGGGGAGTTTGTTGATACATATATGTGGACACGACTCGTCTCGACGCAACTCAGCTTGAGCAACGACATTCCTCCGTCGTGTGCTATAACAACAAAGTGGGCCAAGACAAAAAGGAACTTGACATAATTCTTGGGCTGAAACAAGATCGGCGATACAAGTAACTGGGCCTTCATTGTTTGGGCCTAAACCCAACTCGACGAAACACAAGGGGTCGACGAAACAGCTCAGTTTCGTCGACGTCAGTCCTGTTTCGCCGTGCTTTCTTCTGTTTCGTCGATGACCTTTTTGTTTCGCCATGACCTGTTTCGCCAAGTTCCGTTTCGTGGTGGATGTGAAGCTGGTGCTATATATAGACAGAAGACAGATAGAGAACAGAGAGAGCACACAGAACACACACACGAGAGAGAGAGAGTTTACAGAGCACATTTGTAAACATTGCATTGTAACAGATTTTCAAGTATTAATACATTGGTGTTAATCGTTGAAGTCTCGTGTCTATCATTTACGTGTTCGATCTCGGTTGGATTCCGCACAACCGGGTTAGTTTGTATACAAGGATTAGGCGACTAGATCCTCCCCTAGCCGGACCTACAGCCATGTGACACAGGAGACAATATCAATGCTATATTGACAACTTAGAAAAAGTCCAGGCTAATTTCATAACTCTATTGGTCAATGGGGCTTTTTTGTGATTTTCCCATTTATCAATTATTAAATATGTTCTAAAACCACATTTACACCTAACAATCATTTTTTCCATCTCATATAGATATCTTAGGCAGGAATAAAAAGGCTAATTTGAAGCGGTTAGATTGGATTTGTAACCCAAATCATATAAGTTCACATTCCTAGCAAATTACACATTGTCACTTTGTAATACGCAAGTTGTCGTTGTGGCATTTTTAATATATTATCCAGAGTAAAAAACTCTTAACATATAGTACCTGTTTTATAGAAGAGTAGGGTTGTCTAAAATGACTAAACCTTTTGATTAATTTGAAATTGTCCGCATGTGCCTTTTATGCAATAGCGTTAAGCTCCTAAAGAAACTCTATTGATGATCTAAAGTGAGGAAAACAATAAAAAAATAGGTTTTTTACTGTGAAGTATCTGTCCATACCCCCCCCCCCTCCCCAACCTTCTAACTCTATGCTGGAGTCACCCTTCTACATCTTTAGTTGATTCCTCATGTAGAATCAAAGGAATAATCTATTCTCTCATATGGAATCTTATGCCAATATTTCTTACGTTGAAAAGTGAACCTAGTCATGTTTGAGGGACAAATGAAAAAACGAGTATATAAAATACCTCTCCTCACCTGGTCCTGCTTTCATATCTTTTCCTGTTTATTTGAGCTAGAAAATTACCACTCTCCTAATAGAGACTCATTGCCAACCATGTTCATGCTTTTCATCCATCCACTCTTGTCTATATATACGTAAACCTAAGCTGTATTTAATAACCAAACACATCAAGCCATCAAGTAACTACAAAGGAATACACAGGAAGGGAAAAGCCAAGTGTCACTAAGGGATCCTCCGAACACTTCACTAGGATGGTTAAATAATTAGGATTTCCTACTGAAGTGTTTGGGGGAACTCCAAGTGCCACTTGACATCAGGCAAATTAGAAGAGTTGGACATTGCTAATTTTAAGTCGTAAGTGATCTTCTAGGTACATTAGTCATGGTGGGTTTCAATGTATGTCGACAGGATAATTGTTTAAAGCAAAGCTCATTGATTTTTACTGTTAGACGATTAATTATAAGTTAGATTATTCTATTATTATTATTATTATTAGTTAAGTTAATATACTATCCTAAGTTTTTATTTGATGGCAGTTACAACATGTCTGTATATATACGATTGTAACATGACATTACAGATCTATCAATTCATTTTATGAACAAGAATATCATCGTTCTTCGAAACCCTAGAACCGGAAATCCAACATAGTGGTATTAGAGCCACATCGATCCAAATCCACATCCGCGAAATCACAAGTTACGATCAAAGCATGAATCAAGTTCAGGGAATTCAAACTCAAATTCCTAAACTTACTGGACAAAATTATTATCACTGGCATATTCAGATTAAAGTCTTGTTCGAACCGCAAGAATTATGGAATATTGTTAATGAAGGAATACAAGAATTGGGAGCGAATCCCACTGAAGAAGCAACGACGGCATATAAGGATGCAAGCAAGAAGGGGAATCGATTGAAAAATATTTCAATAGAGTAATCCTTATTGTTAATCAATTACGAATGAATGAAGAGAAAGTGAACAACGGATCGTAGAAAAGATATTACGTAGTTTGACTCGAAATTTCGAGTCTGTGGTGATAACAGTGGAGGAAACAAAGGATCTGGAAAATGTTACAACCGAAGAATTGATGGGCATACTTCAATCTCATGAACTGAGATTGAAACGTTATGAAGATAACCCAACAGAACATGCGTTTCAAGTACAGAATTCGAGTCAAGATCGATTTAAATCCTCAAGAAACGAAGGAGGAGGAGGAAAGGGCCGTAATAAATACAGGGACCGGAACATGAACATGATTCGTTGTTATAACTGTCAACGATTAGGGCACACGGCCAGATTCTGTCAACGTAAAGAAGAAAGTGAGAGGACAGACAGCGCGTTGATTCATCAAGACGAAGAGATCAACGAACAAGAAGATACAATGTTTATGATTTTTAATATGGAAGAGTTAGTAAATGAAGACTGTTGGTATCTGGACAGCGGTTGCAGTAATCATATGACGGGAAACAGAAGTTTATTCATCAATCAATCTGGATGAATCCGTGAAGAAAGAAGTACGGACAGGAGACGATAAAAGACTCGAAGTACATGGCTGCGGTGAAGTATCTCTAAAAATCAAAGATCAGGTTCATAAAATACCGAATGTATTTTACGTAGAAGGTTTGAAACACAACCTATTAAGGGTGGGGCAACTTATAAAGAAAGGATATAATGTTCTGTTTCATGACAATAAGTGTATTATCAAAGATACAAGTAAAGAGGTCATCGGAGATATCAAAATGACTAGCAATAAGATGTTTCCCCTTCGTCCAAATAGTGACTTAAATTTGCAATGACAATGACAGTGAAAGATATGTCATCACTTTGGCATAAAAGGTATGGTCATGTTAACATGGACACGCTAATAAGTATGGGAAACAAGGAACTAGTAGTCGGTTTACCTAAGATTATAAAAAATGAGAGAATTTGTGAAGGGTGCATCTCAGGAAAACAGCCAAGAAAGCCATTTTCAAAGAAGATCACATGGCAAGCTGACAAGCCCTTACAATTAGTACACTTAGACATATGCGGACCCATGAGGACTGAATCGATAGGAGGATGCAGGTATTTTATTACCTTTATAGATGATTTTTCAAGAAAAAACCTGGGTGTTCTTTCTCAAGTATAAATCAGAAGCACTACACTATTTCAAAATATTCAAGGCCTTAAATGAAAAGCAATCAGATCACTTAATTAAGACGCTGAGAACTGATCGAGGAGGAGAGTATTGTAGCAAGATGTTTCAAGATTATCTGAAGCAAAATGGAATACGTCATCAACTCACAAATAGTTATTCACCTCAGCAGAATGGGGTAGCAGAGAGGAAAAATAGGACATTGATGGAGTTAAGCAGGAGCATGATGAATGTCAAGCACTTACCAAATTGTTACTGGGCTGAAGCAGTAGCATGTGCAACCTACATCCTAAATAGAACAATTACGAAGACAAGACCCAACATAACTCCTTATGAAGCATGGAATGGAAATAAACCCAATGTGGAACATTTAAAGGTATTCGATTGTTTAGCCAATGTACACATACCCAAGCAACATAGAGACAAGTTAAACGAGAAAACTGAAAAGATGGTGTTTGTCGGGTATAGTGAACATAGTAAAGGATACAAACTCTACAATCCACAAACCAATAAGATTGTCATCAGTCGTGATGTTACCTTCGATGAGAAACAGGAGATGGGATATTAATTCCGAAATGAGTGATGTTCCCTTGGTTGTAACTGACTCTGATGATAGGGAGACATGAGAGGGCAGTGAAACAGACAAGATACAAGGATCAACAACAGCCAGCGATCAGCCGGAACATAGTGCTGCAATACCTCAAGAAGAAGAAGAACTGAGTCAAGAAACTACACAGACTCAACAGTATGATGACGTCTCCGCAGCCGAGCACGGACAACAGCATGAACACGAATTAACTTCTTCTGATTCTGAGAACGAAACCATCCGAACGAGAAGTCTCAATAACATATATCAAAATACACGAGAGCTTAAAATGCTGAAACTTTACAAAAGTATAATGAAAGACAGGTGGTGAACTTTGTACTTTATACCAGTACTGATCCTACATCATATGAAGAAGCTGAGAAAGACTCGAGAAGGAGGGAAGCAATGGACAAAGAAATGGAATCAATCCACAGAAATCAGACTTGGGAACTCGTAGATCCTCCAAAACATCAAAAACCAATTGGTGTTAAATGGATTTACAAAACTAAGTATGATGAAAAAGGCAATGTTGATAAATACAAAGCCAGACTGGTGGTGAAGGGATACAAACAAAAGTATGGGATTGACTATCAAGAAGTATTTGCTCCTGTGATCAGATTCGAAACAGTCAGACTAGTACTAGCACTCGCGGCTCACTATGAATGGCATCTTCATCAAATGGATGTTAAAACAGCATTCTTAAATGGAAAATTGGAGGAACAAGTGTATATAGAGCAACCTCAAGGTTACATTAAAAAAGGAGAAGAAAAGAAGGTATGTTTTCTCAAGCGAGCCCTATATGGTTTAAAACAAGCCCCTAGGGCATGGTATAGTCGAATAGATACATATCTTGTTCAAAATAGATTTAAGAAGTGCATATATGAACACACACTTTACGTTAAGGACACTAGTGAAGGAAAGATCATAATATGTCTTTATGTAGACGACTTGATCATAGCAAGTAGCTCGATGGAATTAATCTTAGAATTCAAAACGTCGATGAAAAGGGAATTTGAGATGACAGACATGGGTCGTTTACACTACTTCCTAGGAATGGAAGTGTCATATAACAATGGGAATATCACACTCTCTCAAAAGAAATACATGAGAAATTTATTGGATAAGTACAAGATGACACTGTGTAATACAGTGTCTACTCCAATGGAATATGGATTAAAACTATCCAAGGATGATCCAGAAGATTTTGTAAATGAGGGAGTGTATCGCAGCCTAGTCGGAAGCTTGATGTATCTCACCAATACTAGACCAGATATTATGTTTGCAGTAAGCAAAATAAGTAGGTTTATGGAATGTCCAAAGAAAAGTCATTGGGAAGCAGCAAAAAGGATTTTGAAATACATCAAAGGAACTCAAGATCAAGGAGTTACTTATTCTAAAGGAAAAGGAAAACATCTAGTAGGGTTTAGTGATAGTGAATATGCAGGAAATGTTGATGATAGCAAAAGTTCTTCGGGATATATATTTCACTTAGGCTCTGGTCCTGTCTCTTGGCAATCAAAGAAGCAAAAGGTAGTAGCACTGTCCTCAACTGAGGCTGAATACATAGCATTATCTATGACAGGATGTCAAGCTCTATGGATCAAAGGGATACTAAATGATCTACAGGGTAAAGAAGAATACTCGGTTTCAATATTCTGTGATAATAAATCAACTATCTGTCTAGCCAGAGATCCAGTGTATCATGGTAAAAGTAAACATATACGAGTCAAATATCATTTTATCAGGGACTTAATCAAGAAAAGGGAAGTAGAAGTTGTGTATTGCACAACGAAAGATCAGATGGCAGATATTATGACAAAGGCACTTCAACCAAAGGATTTCATACGCTTGAAGCAGCTGCTGCGCATGAACCAAGAATAATCCAACTTACGGGAGGGTGTTAGACGATTAATTATAAGTTAGATTATTCTATTATTATTATTATTAGTTAAGTTAATATACTATCCTAAGTTTTTATTTGATGGCAGTTACAGCCATGATGTCTGTATACATATATATACGATTGTAACATGACATTACAGATCTATCAATTCATTTTATGAACAAGAATATCATCGTTCTTCGAAACCCTAGAACCGGAAATCCAACATTTACATCATAAGAAACCAGTACATGGTATGTACTGATTCTATCTATATCTTTAGTACACGGCTAGCCTTACTTAGTGACGCCATCTAGAAGCTATGTAATCAGGGCAGAAACTATTTAAACTAGAAGAATATACATAGATAAACCAACGTATGTGGGAGCAAAAGGAATGGAGGAATGTTATTTTTGACAGATTGAATGCGCATAGATAGATTGGGTTCGGATTTTGCAATAAACCGAAACCAAACTGAGACAGTTGGTTTGTTGCTTACTTTATAAACAAGAAAATGTACGAGGTGTTGATCGGTTTACTAATTAAGTATTGTTATTATGTTTTTTAACCAGGAAAAGAGGTACAAACACATAATCTTTGATGCAATATCTGCTCATAAATGCAGAATTTCCTATTTCGAAAAACCTTGGTACCTGAAGATGGCCTGTATATACCTGAAACAATGCCATGTTAAATAGGGAACCACATCACATAACTACAATGGAATACATATGAAGGGAAAGGTAGGAACGGACTTAGGTACATGGGACGGCTGGCTCGCACCATATGAAATTGTATTTTATTTTAGTATATGCATACAATAAAATTCAAATGACCCAACATTTTTTCAAAAATATAAACTTATTATAAACTAAATTCCTATGAACGTGGGATTTGATGGAAATTTTTTCTTAAAGTTTGACCCACTTGCTAGTCACTCTAGAATGATTAAAGTTAAGAGGAAAAGAAAAGTAGAGATTTCCGCTAGAAGGAGGCAGTTCGCAAGCAAAAGATCCTAATGCAGTTACGAAAACAATCAAATGGCTCAAAAGCTTAATGATTATTCAAAGTCTATAAACGAACCGAGAGGTACAAGAACAAAGTTCTTTGTATTCAATAATCAACAAAATTGACAATTAAACAACACTTAACCCTAATTTTTACTAAACATAACAGGGATAAACATGGAAACAAGATAAACATAAGAAATAATAAAACATAAAACAAATGTGAACATTTGAAATTTTATTTTAGAGATAATATTCATCACACTTCCTGTTTCATTAGAAAAAACTCATCCTTGAGTTTTGCCTTCAAACCAAAGCCATCTATATCGAACTGAAAACCTACCCAATTAATATTAAGTTGGATTAACGCAAATTCAACTTGTTTAGAGTTGTTGGATATTTGAGTACAGTTACTCTTTTATATTTTGTTGGACCTTTCTACACTTAATTGGACAACTTTCCACCATTATGGGTTGTCACAATTGTTAGGCCAGATGAGCTAGTCACACCCATAGAAGTGTTGGGCCTTCCATGTGATTTCGAGCTGCCCAATTTATAAGATTGTAGTGTATAATCAACAACATGTACGTGAACTTCATTAGCATTCCAAAGCAAATCATTTAAGTCTTCCAAAATTGGCATGCAAATCCCTAGCTCAATTATCTCAAGCTTATCTATAGAAACTGAATCATCTATTCGTTCAATAATAAGGTAGTGTTTGGTATGTAGGAATGAGAAACGGAATTGAGTGGACCATTCAAAGGGAATGAACGAAAGAGTGTTTTGTTGGTCAATGGAATGGATTCGCCCATTACGCAAGACATTCTATTCCTTCAAAATCATTCCATCCACCCCCATTCTTTTTGATTTGATCCTCTCTTTCATCATTTGTTAACAGCAGAACCCACTACCGTTCCCACCACCACCACCCTTGACACTGCCGCAAACCGTCATTGCCACTACCCACTCCTGCCGCCCACCACCGCCCGTCGCCGCCCATCGTCGGCGCCTCCACCCACCACCGATTTTCACCCCCACCCACTGCCACCCATTGCTATCGCTACCGACCACTACTGACGTCAACCACCGCCCACCGTTGCTTCTGCCACCCACCACCGACATTCACCACCAGCCACCGCCACTACCTGCCGCCGCTACCCACCCCTACCACTACCATCGACAGACATGACGATTTCCTCCACCACGTACCACCACCGCCACTACCTACCCACCATC
The DNA here is from genome assembly GCF_002127325.2 of Helianthus annuus. Classification (NCBI taxonomy): domain Eukaryota; kingdom Viridiplantae; phylum Streptophyta; class Magnoliopsida; order Asterales; family Asteraceae; genus Helianthus; species Helianthus annuus. The sequence goes on from NC_035448.2 coordinate 187,063,986, forward strand.
ACCCCTGCTGCCGACAATGTCACAGATATTTTTACAAAACCGGTTGACAAAGCACGTTTTCTTGCTCTTTTTGAACTTCTAAAAATGGTCGATTTCGAGGATTGAACGCGGTTACACAAAAATATTTTTCTTCGTTTCTGTAATTTGGATGATGCCCAAGAACAGCAGTTTCAGGTGACGAAACAGATGGGTGGTGTGGTCTCTAAACTCAAGGAGTTGGTCAGCAAAATGCCCCAAGCTAAAGCCTAGCTTAAACCTATGGGTGCAAACTAGCCGAGCCGAGCCTGAGCCTTACCTTAATCGAGCTAGGCTCGTTACAACTTTCTGAAGCCCGAGCTCGAGCTCGGCTCGATTCGAGCCTTGGATTTTGGGCTCGAGCTCGGCTCGTTAGTAAAACTTAAAACTCGAGCTCGGCTCAAAAGCTCGATCTAAGCATCTATGGCGCGAGTTAAAACAAGCTAAAGCTCGACTCGAGCTCCTTTTTGGCAGTTAATGAGTCAAGGCTCAGCTCGAGCTCGACTCGATAGTTTGAGAACTCAATTAAAAAAGAACATCTAGATCATCCAAAAAGTCATACATAGTTTAAACCCTAAAGTATATACTAAGCTCGATACGACTCGTCGAGCCTAAACGAGCTGCACATACAAGGCTCGAGCTCGGGCTCGGGCTTCAGCTCAAGCTCGATAAGGCTCGGCTCATTCGAGCTTTTTATCGAGCCAAATTAGTAAGGGGTAGCGGTGCAGCTTGTTGCTCGTCTACCTGCCATTAATTTGTAATCGTATTGAGTTTGTTTTTTGTTTAACACATGATCCTAATATTGTTAGTCCTACGATCTGGTTTAATAAATTGGGTTTCATTCCGATTCAAAAAAAAAAAGTAAGAATTCAAACACTATAATATGTATAAATTATATATGGATATCAAAGCCATTAAACTGGTTGAGATGTCATAGTGATTTGTTTGAGATCGGCTGCCAATGTTTTATATTCTCCAACATCATGGCTAATGATTCTTTGATTTATCTACCCAATGTCTTTACGTTGTTTGTAGCTCTCACTGAGTGTCTTTACATTACCAACTGATCAATGTTCACCAGCAACTACGTAGTGCCCTTACACTTGTTCTTTAAGTGACAAATCTCCTTGTCGTTCGATAGTTTTCAAATATGTAGCATATCGTTTGACTTGGTTGAAGAACGTAACGTTAACCAAGTTCATCCGAGTTACAAGCAATGGGCCTCTCGGGCCGGTGATGTTTATATTTTATTGTCTAGTTTATTATGGGTCAAACAATGGTTATGTTATGTTTTTATTTTTTGGGCCGTAGGCCACATGTATGGGTCGAACAGAAGTCTTATGTCCAGTCCATTAAGTAGCGGTTAGAACATATGGTTTGGGCCGATAATCTTGAAGCGGTACGTCCACATCCCTTGGTAACTACCGAGCGGTTATTATGGGATAGACACATCCCTTCGTTGAACAGTTGTGACGTTTGGAGACGTGCCCCTTCACTTCGAATATATAGGGCTGCGAAACCATTGTTCAGTTAGTTAATCAGTTTCATTGTAATCAGAACGTGTGTTTGCAAGTTATTATTCAAGTTCTAGTCTGTTCAAGTATTTACAATTCGGTTAGTTTATCTTTGCAAATCTGTTTCGTTCAATTCATCATGAACACTTGTGATTGTTGTGGGTTGTTCAAAACCGATTGTGTTTGTGGTCACAATACCATCCGTTCCGATTGGTCCTGGGTTTCCGATGACGATGATACCAACATTGGTGTGTTGTTTGACCACCAAGGGGTGTTGTTTGTAAATCTGAGTGTTGTTTGACCCGAATAGGTAATCTGAGTGTTGTTTGACTTCACCTTGTCTTTTGGAATTTTGTTGTCATTTAGAACACAACACCCTAACAACAAAGAGTTGAGAGCTATTCATTGTAAACCTTGTGTCTAACGTCTGTTGAAATCAAAATACGAAAACTTTTGAGTACCATCTTATTGTGTATTGATCATATATAGCTTCAGTTCGGTGTGCTTACTTGGATTTCGCACTTGTTTACACATTTACAACACGAAATACATTGTTCAAGATCAAATCTGGACCTATAATCACCCTTCTACATATTTAGCCGATTCTGCATTTAGAATTAGTTAGGTATATTCCATTCTAGGGTGGCATCGAGTTATTTTTAGTTACATCAGTACCCACATATGGAATCATATGCCAAAGTTTCTAAAGTTGGAGACTGAACCTAGTCATATTTAATGGACGAATGAAGAAATGAGTATATAATTCATCTCTTCACCTGGTCCTCACCAGACAAGACTTTTTGATTTTGTATCTTTTCATACTTTTGCGAAAATGAAAACTACCACTCTCCTAATACAGACTCATTGCCAACCAAGTTCAAAGTTCTAATGCATCATGCAGGTTAATAAACCAGACACTCCGCATAACTCATGCTTATATATATGTAAACCTAAGACATATTTAATAACCAAACAGGTCAAGTAACAACAAAGGTATACAACAAGAAGGGAAAAGCCAAGTGTCCCTAAGGGATCCTCCGAACACTTCATTGGGATATTTTATTAATTAAGACTTCCTACTGAAGTGTTTGGGGGAACTCCAAGTGCCACTTGACAACCAGCAAAGTAGAAGTGTTGGACATCGCTTATCATATCTCGACGCAACTCAGCTTGAGCAACGACATTCCTCCGTCGTGTGCTATAACAACAAAGTGGGCCAAGACAAAAAGGAACTTGACATAATTCTTGGGCTGAAACAAGATCGGCGATACAAGTAACTGGGCCTTCATTGTTTGGGCCTAAACCCAACTCGACGAAACACAAGGGGTCGACGAAACAGCTCAGTTTCGTCGACAACAGTCCTGTTTCGCCGTGCTTTCTTCTGTTTCGTCGATGACCTTTTTGTTTCGCCATGACCTGTTTCGCCAAGTTCCGTTTCGTGGTGGATGTGAAGCTAGTGCTATATATAGACAGAAGACAGATAGAGAACAGAGAGAGCACACAGAACACACACACGAGAGAGAGGGTTTACAGAGCACATTTGTAAACATTGCATTGTAACAGATTTTCAAGTATTAATACTGTAAGGCCTCCTAATCCAAGATCTCACTCAGCCAAAGCAACCAACAGGTGTGCGGAATCCACCTGATGATCAACCACTGTAGATGAACACAAGAATGCAAGGATTTGAGAGAGAAATCAAGAATACACAGAGTATTCTTGATGAAGATGAATGACGTCACTCACACAAAGCGCCGCCAGACAAAACAGAATGATTAGGGCACAGAAATTCACACAGAAATCGTTACCTTGTCTATTCCATATTAAAGTATATATACAAGGTGAAACCCGGACTTTCAAGACTAACTAGAAAGCCCGGACAAACATAAAGCACAAAGCAAACTCAGAGCTTTTGCCACAAAACTCAGACAAAAGCTAATCTATACAAAACTCTGACTAAACATAAACTCTTCCAAACCTTGGACAAAGTTGTCCCTAGGAACTTCTTAGGGACAAATTTTCCCTAGGAACTTCTTGGGACTAAGTTTCCATAAAACTCTGACCAAGAGCTCCTTCCAAAACATGGACAAATTGTCCCTAGGAACTTCTTGGGACTAACTATTGGCATTTGTACAATAAAGACCCTAAATATTGGAAGACTTGCACTTATCACCAAAAGTGCATTAACAAACTCCCCCTTGATCAGTGCATGGTCTTCATTGGTCTTTAGATCTTCATCCTTTCATTGGAAACATGGGAGTCATGCACTTATCACCTAGGTGCATTAACAAACTCCCCCTTGATCAGTGCATGGTCTTCATTGGACTTGAGATCTTCATCCTTTCTTCGAGAACTGCTTCCTGCCCAGACCTTGTTCCTCACACAGAAACTGAACCACCTTGATGAACTGGTCAGCTAGAACACGATCTTCTTCATTGAATTTTAGAGGCAGGCGTCGAAGCCTTTTCAGATGTGTTTCCCTTAAGTTGGCAAGCCAAATCAGATCCAGCACTTTAGCAACCTCAACCGTCACTTTCTTTTCAGAAATCACTGCTTCCCCAGTCTTGAGATGCACGATCCAAACGCACACAGCTTCTCCAAATCTTCCATCTTGAGATGAATGATCCAGACCTGAAACACTTAACCCAGAATTAAGAAACTTGACCCTGGAGACATCGGCCCAAACCTGAATCCCAAAAATAAATTCTAATACCCCAGAATGGACAATTGAAACATTAAACAATCAATATTTAATAACTTATTTAAACAATTTTCACAACCCTAGAGTATACTTAATATGATAACTCGCACATAGAAACAAGAAAGCAAAATCTTTTTAAGGTTTTTTTTTTTTTTCAATTTTTGACAGAAATGGAAATTAAACCTACAACATATTTACACTAATTATCTTTTTGTGAAGTCGGAGCAAAGGAATCATATCGGTTTTACTATCAGTATCCAAACACAAGAACCATGGCATTTAGCTTTAATGTTTTTAGAATGATGTTGACAGTTCAAGACGTTCAACGGTATTGTGGTCCACTTAAGTTTTAGCACGCTTTCGAACACTGTTTTCGAGATATGGAATTAAGTGTCTTAAAGACTGACAGAAACTATGTTTACCCACCTCAGAATATACTCCCGTATCAAGGTATGCGCGAGAGATCATCTTACTGGTGAGTATACCATTTATCATCTGTTTTTGACGTATAAGCTAATGTGAGATACTCACTTATTTGGATTCCAGATGCAAAGGGCACAGGAGCAAGTCATTTGTGATAGAATTACTTATTGAGGATAAACTTGACTCCCGCATGATTTTGTGGGACATGTGATTGTTTATCACTTATTTGGGTCGAGTGCATCATGTTTTGAAGATATTTACACGTATGTATGGTATCATGGAAGATCTAGACTTGCGTCCCCGTTATTTTCCGGTAAAAGAAGCAACCATGATACCCAGATGATAAACATCATAAAGACCACGTATCTCAGAACCTCGGCAATCTATCAAACGAAATTACGGTACCAAGACAATATATCCGAGAGATGCGCCACACGAGTTACGCAGTTCATTATGTTTATATACCAAAGACAGGTTCTTATTTACGCGTAAAACCTACCGATGCAACGTATAATGACGCTGTCACATTTAACAGTTAATCTCATATATATATATATAGCCATAGTCCTGCACCAGATACGACTAACCGATGTACTATCATTTCCCTTATATCTCAACACGACTTCATTTTAAATTTTTCATATGTTTTTTGTATTTTTCTGAAAATTTATCCTACAACTAAGTAAAATATTTTTGGAGTTTTTTCAATTTTTTTTTTCGAAAGCGGTAAGAACTATACGGAAAAGATAAAATAAAGTTTCTATGCGAGTTTTGATAGCATTTTACTCTGGGTTGATCATGCCAATCATTCGGACCAGATTTTCAAATCTAGCCCGATCGAATGTTTTCGTAAACAGGTCGGCAAGATTATCCAAGGTGTCTACCCTAACCACTTCTATTAAACCCTTCTCAGCACAGTCGCGAATAAAATGATGCCTAACATCTATGTGCTTAGTGCGTGAGTGATTTACCGGATTGTTTGTTATGGAAATGGCAGAGTTATTATCAACAAGGATAGGAGTTCGAGTAAAATTCAAACCGTAGTCCCTCATTTGCTGCTGAATCCACAAGACCTGAGCACAACAGCTTGAAGCAGCAATGTACTCGGCCTCGCACGTGGATAAAGAAACGGCAACTTGCTTTTTGCATTGCCAAGAGACAAAACGATTTCCAAGAAGTTGTGCGCTGCCAGAGGTTGACTTTCTGTTCATCCGGCACCCTCCGAAATCTGCATCAGCATACGCCATCAAATCCAGACCACCTTCAGCTGGATACCACAATCCAAGCTTAGGCGTCCCTTTCAGATATCTGAAAATACGCTTGACAGCTTTCAAGTGCGACTCCTTCGGAGTTGATTGGTACCTAGCACACAAACACACAGAGAACATAATATCTGGTCGTGAGGCAGTAATATACATCAATGAACCTATCATTGCTCGATATAGAGTCGGATCCACTTCAGGATCTTTCTCATCATCGGGTGAAAGCTTGAGATTTGTTGGTAGAGGCGTGTCATAGGGTAAGCTATCTTCCAGTCCAAATCTCTTGAGAATCTCGTGGACATACTTTGTCTGATGCACGTACGTCCCGGTTTTTTCTTGACTCACTTGAAGACCTAAGAAGAAAGATAACTCGCCCATCGCGCTCATTTCAAACTTTGACTTCATCACCTTCTCAAACTCTCGACACAACTCTTCATTTGAAGAACCAAAGATTATGTCATCAACGTAAATTTGCACGATCAGAAAATCTCCCCCTTTCTTCAAAATGAACAGTGTGGAGTCGATTGCACCACGCGAGAACCCATGCTCCAAAAGATGCTTTGACAACGTCTCATACCAAGCTCGAGGAGCCTGATGGAGACCATAGAGTGCCTTGTCCAACAAATAGACCTTGTTGTCTAACCCTGGAGCTTCGAAACCCGGCGGTTGGGACACATACACAGTTTCATGCAATTTCCCGTAAAGGAAGGCGCTTTTCACATCCACCTGATAGACTTTGATACGCATGTGTGCGGCAAAGGCTAGAAACAAACGAATAGCTTCCAGTCTTGCCACCGGTGCATAAACTTCTGTATAATCAATCCCTTCTTCCTGATTGAAGCCTTGAACAACCAACCGTGCTTTGTTTCTGACAACGACACCCTTATCGTCTTTCTTGCACTTGAAAACCCATTTCGTGTTGATTGCATGTTGGCCTTTTGGAAGATCGACCAAATTCCACACCTTTAACTTGTTGAACTGAGCTAACTCTTCTTGCATTGCCTCACACCAAGAATTATCCTTCAGAGCCATCTGATAGTTCTTCGGCTCTATCTGAGAGATAAAACATTTATGCAGGCTAAGATTGTAGATTTCTTCTTTCTTGATAGCAGAGAATAGACATTGCATTTCTGAAATACTCCTTCGCGTTTGCACTCCCGCATTTGGATTCCCAATAATATTATCAACAGGATGATGAACATTTGTTCTGGGAACTGGGATTGCCGGAGCTTGAAGATTGTTTCCCAAATTCGATTGAATCTCCCCCTCAGCATGTGCATTACTACTAGAAGCTCCACCATTACCAGAAGACGCATCAACATTTGGATATGCTGAAAAGTCAACGTATAGATCTCCACTTGTAGTTTGAGCAGCTGCATTGGGGATCTGCTCAGCAACAACATCATTTACGATCGAAGAGTCAGTGACTGGAACATTCGAAGACACATTAGTAGGAATACTTGCTCTCCAGCTCGCATCCACTTCATCTTGGTTCACAAGATGTGTGTATACAACCTCCGAATCTTCTTCTGAAACATCAGGAAGATCAAACGAATCAAACAATTTATCATAATCATATCCGCTTTTGGGACCGAATTCGGACGGTGGAGGATCAAAACTCAAAGGAGTTATGTCAAACACGATCTCCACTATTCGCTTCTTGATGTTATAAACGCGTTTGTTTGGAGTTCCATTGGCATAACCCAAAAAGAACCCAATTTCACCAATTTCCCCCATTTTCGGAGTATCTTTGGTGCGTTTGATAACACACTTAATCCCAAAAGGCTGAAAACCGGATAAGTTCGGTTTCTTGTTTTCAAGTAATTCATAACAAGTTTTATCTTCTCTTTTGACAGTAAGCACATGATTTAACACATAACATGCAGTGTTCACCGCCTCGGCCCAGAAGAAAATTGGCAATTTTGATTCAGAAAGCATAGTACGGGCCGCCTCAATTAGGGTACGATTCTTCCGTTCTGCAACTCCGTTCTGTTGAGGAACATATGGAGCGCTGAACTGATGAATGATTCCCATTTCCCGACATAACTCATCCATATACTGATTCTTAAACTCAGTGCCGTTGTCACTTCGGATTTTCTTAATAGGAAGTGAATAATTTTTCTCAAGTTGTTTGAATAAATCTCTTAAAATACCAGCGGTTTGATCCTTTGTTTTTAAGAAGAATACCCATGAGTAACGTGAGAAATCGTCAGTGACAACTAAGCAATAAGACATACCACCAATGCTAGCAACATGGATTGGGCCGAAAAGATCCATGTGAAGCAATTCAAGTGGTTTTTGGATAGAGTTAACTGTTTTCGGTTTATGAGGCTTCCGTTTGATTTTTCCTTTTTCACATGATTCACATTTGTTGTGCATATTGAAACTACGTAAAGGAACCCCCAACACCAAGTTGTTTTTCACTAAGTGGTTCATTTTTCGTAGATGCACGTGGCCCATTCTCCTATGCCAGAGATACGATTGATCTTCAGTCGCCTTTGAAAGTAGACATGTCGCTGGAGCAGACGAGTTAACCAACGGGCGCATGTCCATGACATATGTGTTATTCACCCTTGGAGCTCTCATAACGATCCAATCTTCAGGAACAGCAAATCCCGGACGCAAAACGAAGCAAGCTTTATCAGTGAAAAGCATTGTGTACTTGTTATCACAGATTTGAGAAACCGACATCAAGTTATGCTTCAGTTCTTCAACGTAGTTCACTTTATGCAGCGTGATTTTTCCATTTGACACAGAGCCTTCACCGGTGATGTAACCACCCTTTTCACCGGCAAAGTTCACATAACCACCACGAATTTGTTTAAAATTGTTCAGTAACTCTTTATTTCCTGTCATATGTCTGGAACAGCCACTATCGATATACCAAATAAAGATAGCCCTCTTCAGCTGCTCCTACACTCCCCAACAAAAATTTAGTTAGAGTGTGGGACCCAAGCCATGATGGTCTTGGGTCGTCCTGATTCGTCAACATAAGAAAACTCTTTGAAATAACCATCATCGCCTATGTGTCCACCATTTCCATTTCCGAAATTGTTGGGATGAGTCCCCGCAAATCGTGGATTGTACGGAGTTGACGATCTGTTGGTATAACCAGAGTTTCCATACCCTCGGCTTCCATAGTTTTGGTAATTGTAATTTTGATTCCTGGGAGGCTCAAAATTCCTACCAAATCTAGGAGCATCTTCGTGTCTTGAGAATGATCGTGGATGATTATCCGAATGCGGTCTTTGATTTGGAAATCGGGGGGGGGGGTGACGCATTTCGATCATTCACGAATCTGTTCTGTGCATGAGGTCTAGCATAGTTGTTGTTCGAACCTCCAGAACGTTTGTCATTCTCAACGCCTTGAAAGGTGACATGATTTTGTCGTCTATGAGGGGTTTTCTCACGAGTATCGTGTCTTTGACGTACATTTTCTGATCTGTCCCCATGGTTAATAACAGTTGGTTTCTCCTCTTGATCCTGATTTTGTTGTGATTTAACATTTGGTTTAACAACTGGTTTTACTTCTTGTTTAATCACTTTGTTTTTCTCAACCTTTTGATTTTTACCATTTTTCTTTTCAACATTACCTGATTCATTTTGTGGTTTGTCAATAAAAGGTTTCTTTTGATCAGGATCAACAAGTGATTTACCCTTGTCATCTGGACAGTCTGCTGCTAAGTGTCCTTTCCCACGACACTTGTAGCATTTGCGAATTTTCGCAGCGTTCTTCGGACGTTCCTCATGATCGGTCGAAGATGATGAGGCGTTGGTGGAATTTTTCAAAATTTGGTTCACAAACTGAGAGTTGGAACCTGTTTCGATTTTTACTTCTTCTTTGACAAAATCCTCCCCTTTAACAAACTCAGTTTTAGGGACATTTTTCAAAGTCTTTTTAGTTTTCCCACGTGACTTAGGTTTTGACTTCTCATTTTGAACTTGATTGAAAATTTCTAAAATCTTGTTGCTTATCAAATTTTCAATGTTTTCAAGGTTCACCTCATTTTTCTTTGAAATTCTACTCTTCTTCGACTGATCTGAGTCAGTGACTTCATCTGTCTCAGATTCTGACTCACTTTGTGGTTCAACCGTCAGAGGGGTTGTTGGCACAAAGTTTGCCAGTTCAAGATCAATGCTTGGCATTGATGTATAATTATGGTTTACCGGTGGAGGCACCTTATTATAACCAACACCGAACATTTCTTCCTCAGATTCTTTGAGACGTTGGCTGTTAATACAGAAGTTCATCACTTCGGATGAATCCCTGAATTTTTCGATCTTTCGTTGCAAATCTAAAATCAGATTATCTTTTTCCAAAATGATTTTGTTCTTTTCCAAAACACAATTTTGATTCATTTCAAGTTCAGATTTTAATTCCTGATTTCTAAGATTACCCACAGCCACAAGTCTCTCAAATTCAGATATATCATTTTTCAGTGCTTTTATCTTAATTCGGTGTTCTTTATCCGAATTAGATAAAACAGCAATGAGTTCTCTGGATTTTTCTAAATCTGCAATTAAGTTTGTGTTATGAAGTGCATATCTATCAATCTTAGTCACAAACTCAACACATCTAGCACATCGCTTATCTACAGAAGATGATTTTACCTCAATGCCAGCCATGAATGCACCAGCCTCGTTTTCTACGGAATTTTCTTCCAACCTTTTAGCTTCTGCATCCGCAAATTGCTGCATTTCAGCTGTGGAGATGTTGAATTCAAAGCGTTCTCCTTTTTCTCCATCTTCTGTCTTGCTAGGCTTCTCAACAGTCTCTTCGATCGAAGGACTTTCATTCTCAGTAACATTCCCCGAATCCAACTCTTCCCCAAGAACTTCAGCTACAACTGCAAGCTCCACAATGCTTGTCTCTTCAACAACCTCTTCATACACTTCTTCTTTCACAATTTCAGCTATAAAAGCTTGTGACACAATAGCTCCTGAGATGTCTTCCAAAGCACAACCCCAGTCATAAGGCTCAGTCACACTCTGTAAAGGTTGAGCTACCATAGCATTGTTTGTCAAAGGTGTAGGATTTTCAGACCCACTTGAACGAGCACTTAAGTTAGAGGTAGCATTTGATGCATTGTTTTGAGGTCTTGAATTGTTTCCTCGGGAGTTGTTGTCTCTGTCAGATCTTTCCATCTTCGGCTTTCGACAATCACGTGCGAAATGCCCGTAGATCCCGCAGTTGTAACACTTTACCTTTGACATGTCGACCCCCATTCGAGTCTTTGTCTGACCTCCTATGGACTTCTTACCCGTCTTCAGCAGAAACTTCTTCGCTCTACGGACTAACAGTGCCATATTGAGCTGTAGATCAAGTTCTTCCATCTCGTCTTGATCTATCTGATCAAAGTCTTCATCGAGACTTGACGGTTCAACGAGTTTCCCAAGACAGAAGTTCTCGTATGCAGTCATGAAGGACGCCAACAGACTCATGTTTTCTTCAATCATCTTTAAACAGCTAGCATCTATCTAAGGAATGTTCAGGCTTGTTTCTTGAGATTTCTGAGCTCCACTAGAAGAATACATCCCTTGATTTGAATTGGTTGTTCCACTTGAACTGACAGTGTTGCTTATGAAGGCGTGTTCACTTGCAGGACCTTCATTCTCCGAATACAAAGCAACACCGACACCACCATTACTACCCTTATCCGTTGGTTTCGAAGCCTTATATAACTGAGGATCTTGGATCTTCTCGAAATCAGATGCTTGATCTTCCATATTCCAAGCGTAACCCCTCAGCTTCTGAACAACTTCTTCCAATGAAAGCTCTTCGTAGAGAGCACCCTCTCTGATCAAAGCAGTGTACATATTCCATTCTCTCGAAAGACAATTCAGAAACTTCTCAACCTTCTCGAATTCAGTGTAGATACCCTCTTTACTTCTATCAAGTTCGCTCAGCAGATGATAAAATCGATTCACTGTGTCATCAAATGATTCATTCTTCAAAGCCTTGAACACAACGAATTGAGTCTTCAAACGTTCGAGACGTCGTTTCTTGTACATTTCGTTTCCTTCATATCGCTGGATCATACTATCCCACAATTCCTTTGAGCTATTTCTCTTACGGAACGTATGAAGTATAGACTGAGTCATTGCCATCGTTATCATTGACATAGCTTTCTCTTCACAATCATAAAACTTTTTCTGGTCGTCAGTGAGTGCCAAATACGTATCAATCGTCAACGTACGTACTGGAGTAGCTCCACATCCTTTAACGATGCACAACCAGATTTTGATGTCTTTTGCTCGAACATATCTTTCGAAACGCTCCTTCCACTCAGGAAAATCAAGTTCGTTAATCAACAACGGAGGTTTGTCGTTACTTCCTACCTCAGCATTGTGCTTGAGGTTTTGCACCATTGTAGTCAGATTGTTGTTTGCCATTTTTAGGAAACAACAGAGAACTTCCAAGCAGTGAAGTGAACTTTAATCAGAGTGTGAACCCTGGATCTCAGAAACCTGAAACAGAACACAAACAAAAGAACTCGGACTACACTGTTAGAAGTTTAACCTCAGACACCCTAAGAGATTAAAAAAAATTTCGGACATATTCTAAACCCAAAAAAAAAATCGGACTATATAATATATTAAAGAACTCGGACTATCACTCTTATCAGAAAACTCGGACTAAGACTAGATAATCTAAAGCCTAAAGAACTCGGACTATCAATCTTATCAAAAACTCAGACTAAGACTAGATAATCTAAAGCTCGGACACAAAGATATCTTTATAAATATATTTTTAAAAACTCGGACCTAATGATACTTTACCTAAAACTCGGACATAAATAGAACTCTCTACTGGGAAGCTCGGACTTGACATATATATTCAAACTCGGACACTATATATATAATATAAGAAAACTCGGACCTAGAATAATAAAATGAAACTCGGACTTTAACACTTTAAAACAAACTCGGACTCCAAGTTAACTAAAACTCGGACTAAGACCTAAATAGCTCGCACTTTAATATAAATCAAATAGAACTCGGACTCACTTTAACCTTAAACTCGGACTAAAGACTTTAAAAGGAAACTCGGACTAAATGAAACTTAAAATAAAAATGAAAATGGACTTAAAACTCGGACTAGAGTAAAATAATAAAACTCGGACTCTCTATGTATATTAAAAGGTCGGACTTGAATTAAATCAACAAACTCGGACTACTAGATATTCTAAGAGGTCGGACTTAAATTATATCAAACAAACTCGGACCTAATATAGCTAATGAAATTCGGACCAGACAAATTAACCTAAACAAGAAAAATTCGGACAAAACTCAGAGGAAACTCAGACTCAAATGACTCTAAAAGGAAAACTCAGACTAGGAGAAAGCTTAGACTGAAAGAATTGAAACTCAGACAAGTCTCAAAACTCAGAAGGAACCAATCTTCGGAGTATCTCCCCAATGTGACTACACACTACACTGGTTCAAAAATACCCCGGAGACACAAACACAAAGTGTAAACCACGGACCAAGCTTCCAAAGATCAAAACTCAGAATCTTTATCTCCTTCAAAGCTCTGTATGAACAAGAACAAAAACCCTAAAATCTCACTAAACTCAATCAAAGTATGAACTTTTCTCACCAAAACCTTCAAACTAAGAACACCTACAGTAGTATGAGCACACTGCTCTGATACCACTTGTAAGGCCTCCTAATCCAAGATCTCACTCAGCCAAAGCAACCAACAGGTGTGCGGAATCCACCTGATGATCAACCACTGTAGATGAACACAAGAATGCAAGGATTTGAGAGAGAAATCAAGAATACACAGAGTATTCTTGATGAAGATGAATGACGTCACTCACACAAAGCGCCGCCAGACAAAACAGAATGATTAGGGCACAGAAATTCACACAGAAATCGTTACCTTGTCTATTCCATATTAAAGTATATATACAAGGTGAAACCCGGACTTTCAAGACTAACTAGAAAGCCCGGACAAACATAAAGCACAAAGCAAACTCAGAGCTTTTGCCACAAAACTCAGACAAAAGCTAATCTATACAAAACTCTGACTAAACATAAACTCTTCCAAACCTTGGACAAAGTTGTCCCTAGGAACTTCTTAGGGACAAATTTTCCCTAGGAACTTCTTGGGACTAAGTTTCCATAAAACTCTGACCAAGAGCTCCTTCCAAAACTTGGACAAATTGTCCCTAGGAACTTCTTGGGACTAACTATTGGCATTTGTACAATAAAGACCCTAAATATTGGAAGACTTGCACTTATCACCAAAAGTGCATTAACAAATACATTGGTGTTAATCGTTGAAGTCTCGTGTCTATCATTTACGTGTTCGATCTCGGTTGGATTCCGCACAACCGGGTTAGTTTGTATTTGTAACCCAAATCATATAAGTTCACATTCCTAGCAAATTACACATTGTCACTTTGTAATACGCAAGTTGTCGTTGTGGCATTTTTAATATATTATCCAGAGTAAAAAACTCTTAACATATAGTACATGTTTTATAGAAGAGTAGGGTTGTCTAAAATGACTAAACCTTTTGATTAATTTGAAATTGTCCGCATGTGCCTTTTATGCAATAGCGTTAAGCTCCTAAAGAAACTCTATTGACGATCTAAAGTGAGGAAAACAATAAAAAAATAGGTTTTTTACTGTGAAGTATCTGTCCATACCCCCCCCCCTCCCCAACCTTCTAACTCTATGCTGGAGTCACCCTTCTACATCTTTAGTTGATTCCTCATGTAGAATCAAAGGAATAATCTATTCTCTCATATGGAATCTTATGCCAATATTTCTTAAGTTGAAAAGTGAACCTAGTCATGTTTAAGGGATAAATGAAAAAACGAGTATATAAAATACCTCTCCTCACCTGGTCCTGCTTTCATATCTTTTCCTGTTTATTTGAGCTAGAAAATTACCATTCTCCTAATAGAGACTCATTGCCAACCATGTTCATGCTTTTCATCCATCCACTCTTGTCTATATATACGTAAACCTAAGCTGTATTTAATAACCAAACACATCAAGCCATCAAGTAACTACAAAGGAATACACAGGAAGGGAAAAGCCAAGTGTCACTAAGGGATCCTCCGAACACTTCACTAGGATGGTTAAATAATTAGGATTTCCTACTGAAGTGTTTGGGGGAACTCCAAGTGCCACTTGACATCAGGCAAATTAGAAGAGTTGGACATTGCTAATTTTAAGTCGTAAGTGATCTTCTAGGTACACTAGTCATGGTGGGTTTCAATGTATGTCGTCAGGATAATTGTTTAAAGCAAAGCTCATTGATTTTTACTGTTAGACGATTAATTATAAGTTAGATTATTCTATTATTATTATTATTATTAGTTAAGTTAATATACTATCCTAAGTTTTTATTTGATGGCAGTTACAGCCATCACTACTAGAAAATCTGAAAGTTTTCCTAGGAAATGCGTCACAAAACTGGCTTTTCTACGCATTTATGACAAACACCTGATGTAGGAATACAGCTCGTAGGAAACCCGTTTTCTACGCATTTCCTACGCAACTTCCTACACATTTTCTACGAAACTACTACGTCGCAAATTGCTACGAATCTCCTACAATATATTTAATTATTATATTTTAGGATTTATTTTTTTTTTGCTACACATTTTCGACCAAAAACAAAAAAACAAAAAAATTAACAAATTTAATACAACATTATTTGTGACCCACTTCCTACAAATAGATTAGAAGTGTTGTTACAAATTTCCTAGGAAACTGAGTATTTTTTGTGACCCACTTCCTACAAATAAATTAGAAGTGTTGTTACAAATTTTCTAGGAAACTGAGTATTTTTTGTGACCCACTTCCTACAAATAAATTAGAAGTGTTGTTACAAATTTCCGAGGAAACTGAGTATTTTTTGTGACCCATTTTCTACAAATAAGTTAGAAGTGTTGTTACAAATTTTCGAGGAAACTGAGTATTTTTTGTGACCCATTTTCTACAAATAAGTTAGAAGTGTTGTTACAAATTTCCTAGGAAACTGAGTATTTTTTGTTACCCATTTTCAACAAATAAATAAGAAGTGTTGTTACAAATTTCCTACGACCTAATTTATTAAATAAAAAAACTGCAAAAAAATAAATAATATTTCTGCATTTTTCTAGCAAAAAATTCCAGAAATAATCTGCAATACCAAAAACCTGTTTTACAAAATTCACCGAAGTTACAATGACATAAATTCAAAAATCATGCGTTACAACGCAAGTTCCAGTATGTTTAAACCGTAAGCTAATACAATTCAACGTAATTCCAAAAAGATATAAAAAACTAGAACTAATTAGAGGGAGGACGCCAATTCTTCATAAAATCTTGAAGTTGTTTTTGAAGTTCTTCCCTTGCCTTCCATTCATCGTCAAGACGAGTTGCAAGTAGATCCCTTTCTTCTTCAAAACGAGATACAAGTAGATTCCTTTCTTCTTGAACCTTAGCTTCAAGATCAACCATTCGGGTTCGCATAACTTGAGCCTAAAAAGTTGTTAAAAGATATATAGTTATAATTAGTAAATACATTATATAAAGAAATGTTTTGAGGCAAAAGAAAAGAACCAACATTTTTAACATTTAGTAATACGAAATGGTAATAAAGATACCTCTTCTTGAGACCGTTGGTAGTCTGCTTGCGATGGTGCAGACCCGGCAGAAGAAGAACATGTCCCGGTCATCAAGTATTGTAGATCCGAAGATCCTATCCCATATACACGACGCGTGCGACCTTCTCCAATCACACGTGCCCACACCGCAGGGTCATCTGGATACTCGCTGAAGTTCGGCCCGTAAACATCTTCCATCGCCCTCAAATAATCCCCCTACAATTTATCAAAACAATGTGATTGTAACTGCAATAGATACGCTAAGGTTGGGTAAATATGTCATAAAGGGTCTTAATAAGGGGATATATGTTAAAATCCCAAAATAATAAGAGTTAACTACAACAGCAAAAAAATACTCAAATAATAAAAATAACTTACATATACTTTTTCGGCTCGTTTCGTACAAAACTTCAATTCCTTCAAGTTATATATGTCAATGTCCCCGTCCCATAATTTTTGTTTGCATTCTTTAGTGAGATGGGTTTCAGAAAAATTTGTTTAAAATTGGGTTCCGCGTTCATTTTCCTTTTCTACATAAAATAGAGTGCAGTTAATGTAAAATGTTCAAGTAAAACCAATTACTTAAGATTATCTGTATGATTAGCTTACCATTCGGGCATGACGCTCAGCATATCCCATTGATCCACCTGTGTGTCGCGATGACTTCCCATTCATATTACCGCTCCTGCGGTTTCTGGACCCACTCTTGGACTTGTTAAGCCAACCAGGTGTGTTCCAACGCTATAAAGAGTGTGTATGTGTATGTGTGTATCATATGTTAAAGGCAATAATAAGACAAAAAAGGTACTAACTCGCTTACCCTACATAATGCACGCCATACTTCAAGAGACATTGAATGAGGCGGATAATCACGAATTATGTCAAATTGTAGATAATTATTTGGATCCATATCTTCTCGGACGCGTGATGCCATCATTGTGGAGGTTATTCTCAAATGCCTCATTATGTCACTATAACGTGTCTTTAGCACGTTAATAAACCCTTCATATATGAGTTGCTCGCTTGCCAGATCCCACCTCCAACGGGTCTATAACAACTTAAACCCGTGACACAAGCATGGTCCGTTTCGCTAAAAGTGTGTGTGGGTTTAACCCGGTAGCCCAAACGACGAAAACAGAGGATGGTGGTGGTGTTTGCAACAGGAGACCGCCACTGTTTCGGTGGCGGGAGGAGTCAATCAACGGTATAGCCTTGAGATCCGACGAAGGCAAGACGTCCGACGTGACTACATGTCCTGATCACGACCAGATCCGAAGGATGGATTGGCCGATTTATGCGACAGAATTAGGCATTCGATGTCTCCAGTGCTTAGTAACAACTTAAACCCGTGACACAAGCATGGTCCGTTTCGATAAAAGTGTGTGTGGGTTTAACCCGTTCCGACCCGAACCCGTTCCGACCCGAACCAAAACAAACACTGAAAACAACAATAACTACCCACAACACTTTGATCATTAACGATCCCAATCCATTACAGATAACACTCTAACTAAAGTATTCTCATCAATAGATAACAACTACAACTGTTGTATCAATGCATAAACTAGTAACTAGTGCTTCACATTTCAAAATATCAAATTACGGCTTCAAACATAGAACTAAACAACATAAGTTCAAGAAATAAAATAAAATCAGAAACACAAACCTTGTGCTTCAAATGCAATATTAGGAACGAGCCCTGCTGATTCTTGGATACAAGACCACCGATGGGACTAGTGGTGAGCAAACGAGCAGCGACCGGTGAACAAAAGATCCAACTTGCTGAAGGATGAGAGGTGTAGGGTTTATGTGGGTTCGTGTAATGTAGAGAAGATGAAGAGGTGGGAACTGAGTTCGTGTAATGTAGAGAAGAGGAAAAGGTGGGAATTGATAATTGAGAATGTGTTATGAAAAGTTTTTAAGTTATATAATAAAATGGTAAACTAAAACATTTTTAAGTGATGTATACCTCACTAGGTTAGGGGTGTGAATTTCTGACACGATCCAAAAATAAGACACGAACCTAACACGAAATTTACGGGTTTGGGTTTAGCTTAAACGGGTTCGTATCAGTTTCAAGTTGAACCCGCCAACCCATTTAGCTAAACGGGTCAGGTTCGGGTCGGGTTGAACGGATTGGGTTCGGGTTAGCCTGCGAATATTCGGGTGACGTTCGGGTTCATATGTATGAAACGATTTTTGGGTTCGGGTTCGTCTAAAATTTACGGGTTTGGGTCGGGTTGAACCCGCCAACCCGCGAACATGACCCGTTTAGCACCCCTAGACTAGGCGCCTATTAATCCTTGATGAATCACCAGTTATTCTGGATTAATTTTCGATTAATTACAACTAATCGCAATTATATCTGTTTAATGCTCGTTAATCCCGATTAATCGCTAGTCCCCACCCCACCACCGGCCGACTAGCGACTAGCGATTTCAACAACCATTGTTACGAAAAATTTATGGTCTCGGTACCAAGTACCAAACTCTCATCCCCACACATAGGTAGGTACATACGTTTAATAAAATAAGAATTATTATATGGGTTGTTTTCTACAAATTATTATAGGTAGGTACAAATCGTCAGAAATGTGTCACAACTTGTGACGGATTTCCGACAGAATATAAATTTTGTCATAAATACGTAGGAAATAGCTACCAGCTTCCTACAGATTTCTTCTGACGAAAAAATTTTACATTTCATCTTTCTAAAGTCCAGCAACGTTTTTTTCAATCAATATTTGGTACAACTTAGTTAGTATCGTTAATACTCGTGTATATTTACACCCTACATACATACATACAACGTACGTACGTACATACCTACATACGTACATACACACGTACATACATACATACGTACATACATACGTCATACATACGTACATACATACGTACCTACATACGTACCTACATACCTACATACATACCTACACACACACGCGCACACACACACACACATGCATGCCTGCATAGAAAAGCCAGTTTTATTTGGTCGTTCGCCGTTTCAATCCGTTTTTTGATCCGGTTATTAAAATTTAATTACGAAGCAGAATATCTCATAAAATCTCAGTTTTAAAGGTAATACGCGTCTCTGATGCTTCCGTTTCGTTGCAGGTGCGTTCCTGCAGTCGCGTTTCTCATTCACGTTTGCGCTTTGTGGCATACGAAAGCCCGATAAATTCGTAAAACTAGCTTTATAAATATAAAATACTCATATAAAATTCATACTTGTCGGCGTTGTCAGTATTTTGTTCGGTTTCAGTTCGTTATCATTTAATATTTCGTAGATTTTTCGCAGATCGTCATACGTGCACTGTAAAGTCGAATAGACGTTCCTAAGCACTCCAAGGGCCTAATTAAGTTAGTTCGCATCATAAACACCATTTATTATCGTTTTAAACATCTATTAATCGCGTAATTAAAGGCGTAAATTACCGGTTGTCACACTAACCCACCACCACATCCACCCCTTCACCTTCACCTTCACCCATCATCACGAGCGCCGTCGAACCCAAATCAACTGCCGTCACCACACCTAAAGGACATAACGTGCAACATTTTCAAACATTTAAATATTTTTTCAATTCAAGTTTAAATTTAGAAGGTTAAAGTATGGGTTGTTAGGCCACGTGTAAGGGCACTAGTTAAATATTTAAACATGGTAATAAATGTTCCATCACAAATGCGTAGCAAGTTGCTACACATTTCCTACGCAATAAATTTTCCATCACAAATGCGTAGCAAGTTGCTACACATTTCCTACGCAATAAATTTTCCATCACAAATGCGTAGCAAGTTGCTACATATTTCCTACGCAATAATTAATAACAATGCTGATTAAACATTAAAATATAATCTAAGTATAATAATAAATATTTCGTCATAAATCCGTAGCAAGTTACTACACATTTCCTATGCAATAAATATTCCATCACAAATACGTAGCAAATTGTTACACATTTCCTACACAATAATTAATAATAGTGTTGATTAAACATTAAAATGTAATCTAAGTATTTCTGAAACTATATTTTGTCATAAATCCGTAAGAAATTGTATTGATACATCGATTGTTTCCTATGCCTTTTTGACAATTTGCAATAGATTTTGTCATAAATGCGTAGGAAATTGTATTGATACAAGGATATTTGTCAGAAATGTGTCACAAGTTGTGACGCAATACCGACGGATGGTTTATTTAATTAATAAATAAATATTTTGTCAGAATTGTGTAGAAAAAATGCTATCATTTTCCCTTATTTATTTTGCATATGTTAATATTTATTTGGTAAACAATTATAATTATCCTTTTGTAGATTATTTGTGATAGATTTGTGACGCCACTGTCAATTAAATAGGGTTTTCTTATTTTTTGTAGGAAACTTGTCACAAGTTGTGACGGAATTCCGACGGATGGTTTAAGTTAATTAAAAAATAAATATTTCGTCAAAAATGTGTAGGAAACGATATAATTTATGACAGATTGGTAACGCAACTATCAATTAATTAGGGTTTTCTTATTTTGCGTCACAAATTTGTAGGAAACGATATTATTTTCCCTTATTTATTAGGCTTATGTAAATATTTATTCGGTAAAGAATAATAATTAACCTTTTGTAGGTTATTTCTGACAGATTTGTGATGCAAGTGTCAATTAATTAGGGTTTTCTTGTTTTTCGTCATGGATGCATCAAAAATTTGTAACAAAATCATGAATTTTTTTTTTGTAGGAAATTCATCATAAAGGTGTTGTAATCTGTGACGAAAAAAATTGTGTAGGAAATTTCTGTAGCAAAATGTCTCCTTTTCTAGTAGTGCATGATGTCTGTATATATACGATTGTAACATGACATTACAGATCTATCAATTCATTTTATGAACAAGAATATCATTGTTCTTCGAAACCCTAGAACCGGAAATCCAACATAGTGGTATCAGAGCCACATCGATCCAAATCCAAATCCGCGAAATCACAAGTTACGATCAAAGCATGAATCAAGTTCAGGGAATTCAAACTCAAATTCCTAAACTTACTGGACAAAATTATTATCACTGGCATATTTAGATTAAAGTCTTGTTCGAACCGCAAGAATTATGGAATATTGTTAATGAAGGAATACAAGAATTGGGAGCGAATCCCACTGAAGAAGCAACGACGGCATATAAGGATGCAAGCAAGAAGGGGAATCGATTGAAAAATATTTCAATAAAGTAATCCTTATTGTTAATCAATTACGAATGAATGAAGAGAAAATCAGTGAACAACGGATCGTAGAAAAGATATTACGTAGTTTGACTCGAAATTTCGAGTCTGTGGTGATAACAGTGGAGGAAACAAAGGATCTGGAAAATGTTACAACCGAAGAATTGATGGGCATACTTCAATCTCATGAACTGAGATTGAAACGTTATGAAGATAACCCAACAGAACATGCGTTTCAAGTACAGAATTCGAGTCAAGATCGATTTAAATCCTCAAGAAACGAAGGAGGAGGAGGAAAGGGCCATAATAAATACAGGGAGGGATTCGTTGTTATAACTGTCAACGATTAGGGCACACGACCAGATTCTGTCAACGTAAAGAAGAAAGTGAGAGGACAGACAGCGCGTTGATTCATCAAGACGAAGAGATCAACGAACAAGAAGATACAATGTTTATGATTTTTAATATGGAAGAGTCAGTAAATGAAGACTGTTGGTATCTGGACAGCGGTTGCAGTAATCATATGACGGGAAACAGAAGTTTATTCATCAATCAATCTGGATGAATCCGTGAAGAAAGAAGTACAGACAGGAGACGATAAAAGACTCGAAGTACATGGCTGCGGTGAAGTATCTCGAAAAATCAAAGATCAGGTTCATAAAATACCGAATGTATTTTACGTAGAAGGTTTGAAACACAACCTATTAAGCGTGGGGCAACTTATAAAGAAAGGATATAATGTTCTGTTTCATGACAATAAGTGTATTATCAAAGATACAAGTAAAGAGGTCATCGGAGATATCAAAATGACTAGCAATAAGATGTTTCCCCTTTGTCCAAATAGTGACTTAAATTTTGCAATGACAATGACAGTGAAAGATATGTCATCACTTTGGCATAAAAGGTATGGTCATGTTAACATGGACACGCTAATAAGTATGGGAAACAAGGAACTAGTAGTCGGTTTACCTAAGATTATAAAAAATGAGAGAATTTGTGAAGGGTGCATCTCAGGAAAACAGTCAAGAAAGCCATTTTCAAAGAAGATCACATGGCAAGCTGACAAGCCCTTACAATTAGTACACTTACACATATGCGGACCCATGAGGACTGAATCGATAGGAGGATGCAGGTATTTTATTACCTTTATAGATGATTTTTCAAGAAAAACGTGGGTGTTCTTTCTCAAGTATAAATCAGAAGCACTACACTATTTCAAAATATTCAAGGCCTTAAATGAAAAGCAATCAGATCACTTAATTAAGACGCTGAGAACTGATCGAGGAGGAGAGTATTGTAGCAAGATGTTTCAAGATTATCTGAAGCAAAATGGAATACGTCATCAACTCACAAATAGTTATTCACCTCAGCAGAATGGGGTAGCAGAGAGGAAAAATAGGACATTGATGGAGTTAAGCAGGAGCATGATGAATGTCAAGCACTTACCAAATTGTTACTGGGCTGAAGTAGTAGCATGTGCAACCTACATCCTAAATAGAACAATTACGAAGACAAGACCCAACATAACTCCTTATGAAGCATGGAATGGAAATAAACCCAATGTGGAACATTTAAAGGTATTCGACTGTTTAGCCTATGTACACATACCCAAGCAACATAGAGACAAGTTAAACGAGACTGAAAAGATGGTGTTTGTCGGGTATAGTGAACATAGTAAAGGATACAAACTCTACAATCCACAAACCAATAAGATTGTCATCAGTCGTGATGTTACCTTCGATGAGAACAGGAGATGGGATATTAATTCCGAAATGAGTGATGTTCCCTTGGTTGTAACTGACTCTGATGATAGGGAGACATGAGAGGGCAGTGAAACAGACAAGATACAAGGATCAACAACAGCCAGCGATCAGCCGGAACATAGTGCTGCAATACCTCAAGAAGAAGAAGAACTGAGTCAAGAAACTACACAGACTCAACAGTATGATGACGTCTCCGCAGCCGAGCACGAACAACAGCATGAACACGAATTAACTTCTTCTGATTCTGAGAACGAAACCAAAATACACGAGAGCTTAAAATGCTGAAACTTTACAAAAGTATAATGAAAGACAGGTGGTGAACTTTGTACTTTATACCAGTACTGATCCTACATCATATGAAGAAGCTGAGAAAGACTCGAGAAGGAGGGAAGCAATGGACAAAGAAATGGAATCAATCCATAGAAATCAGACTTGGGAACTCGTAGATCCTCCAAAACATCAAAAACCAATTGGTGTTAAATGGATTTACAAAACTAAGTATGATGAAAAAGGCAATGTTGATAAATACAAAGCCAGACTGGTGGTGAAGGGATACAAACAAAAGTATGGGATTGACTATCAAGAAGTATTTGCTCCTGTGATCAGATTCGAAACAGTCAGACTAGTACTAGCACTCGCGGCTCACTATGAATGGCATCTTCATCAAATGGATGTTAAAACAGCATTCTTAAATGGAAAATTGGAGGAACAAGTGTATATAGAGCAACCTCAAGGTTACATTAAAAAAGGAGAAGAAAAGAAGGTATGTTTTCTCAAGCGAGCCCTATATGGTTTAAAACAAGCCCCTAGGGCATGGTATAGTCGAATAGATACATATCTTGTTCAAAATAGATTTAAGAAGTGCATATATGAACACACACTTTACGTTAAGGACACTAGTGAAGGAAAGATCATAATATGTCTTTATGTAGACGACTTGATCATAGCAAGTAGCTCGATGGAATTAATCTTAGAATTCAAAACGTCAATGAAAAGGGAATTTGAGATGACAGACATGGGTCGTTTACACTACTTCCTAGGAATGGAAGTGTCATATAACAATGGGAATATCACACTCTCTCAAAAGAAATACATGAGAAATTTATTGGATAAGTACAAGATGACAATGTGTAATACAGTGTCTACTCCAATGGAATATGGATTAAAACTATCCAAGGATGATCCAGAAGATTTTGTAAATGAGGGAGTGTATCGCAGCCTAGTCGGAAGCTTGATGTATCTCACCAATACTAGACCAGATATTATGTTTGCAGTAAGCAAAATAAGTAGGTTTACGGAATGTCCAACGAAAAGTCATTGGGAAGCAGCAAAAAGGATTTTGTAATACATCAAAGGAACTCAAGATCAAGGAGTTACTTATTCTAAAGGAAAAGGAAAACATCTAGTAGGGTTTAGTGATAGTGATTATGCAGGAAATGTTGATGATAGCAAAAGTACTTTGGGATATATATTTCACTTAGGCTCTGGTCCTGTCTCTTGGCAATCAAAGAAGCAAAAGGTAGTAGCACTGTCCTCAACTGAGGCTGAATACATAGCATTATCTATGACAGGATGTCAAGCTCTATGGATCAAAGGGATACTAAATGATCTACAGGGTAAAGAAGAATACTCGGTTTCAATATTCTGTGATAATAAATCAACTATCTGTCTAGCCAGAGATCCAGTGTATCATGGTAAAAGTAAACATATACGAGTCAAATATCATTTTATCAGGGACTTAATCAAGAAAAGGGAAGTAGAAGTTGTGTATTGCACAACGAAAGATCAGATGGCAGATATTATGACAAAGGCACTTCAACCAAACGATTTCATACGCTTGAAGCAGCTGCTACGCATGAACCAAGAATAATCCAACTTACGGGAGGGTGTTAGACGATTAATTATAAGTTAGATTATTCTATTATTATTATTAGTTAAGTTAATATACTATCCTAAGTTTTTATTTGATGGCAGTTACAGCCATGATGTCTGTATACATATATATACGATTGTAACATGACATTACAGATCTATCAATTCATTTTATGAACAAGAATATCATCGTTCTTCGAAACCCTAGAACCGGAAATCCAACATTTACATCATAAGAAACCAGTACATGGTATGTACTGATTCTATCTATATCTTTAGTACACGGCTAGCCTTACTTAGTGACGCCATCTAGAAGCTATGTAATCAGGGCAGAAACTATTTAAACTAGAAGAATATACATAGATAAACCAACGTATGTGGGAGCAAAAGGAATGGAGGAATGTTATTTTTGACAGATTGAATGCGCATAGATAGATTGGGTTCGGATTTTGCAATAAACCGAAACCAAACTGAGACAGTTGGTTTGTTGCTTTATAAACAAGAAAATGTACGAGGTGTTGATCGGTTTACTAATTAAGTATTGTTATTATGTTTTTTAACCAGGAAAAGAGGTACAAACACATAATCTTTGATGCAATATCTGCTCATAAATGCAGAATTTCCTATTTCGAAAAACCTTGGTACCTGAAGATGGCCTGTATATACCTGAAACAATGCCATGTTAAATAAGGAACCACGTCACATAACTACAATGGAATACATATGAAGGGAAAGGTAGGAACGGACTTAGGTACATGGGACGGCTGGCTCGCACCATATGAAATTGTATTTTATTTTAGTATATGCATACAATAAAATTCAAATGACCCAACATTTTTTCAAAAATATAAACTTATTATAAACTAAATTCCTATGAACGTGGGATTTGATGGAAATTTTTTCTTAAAGTTTGACCCACTTGCTAGTCACTCTAGAATGATTAAAGTTAAGAGGAAAAGAAAAGTAGAGATTTCCGCTAGAAGGAGGCAGTTCGCAAGCAAAAGATCCTAATGCAGTTACGAAAACAATCAAATGGCTCAAAAGCTTAATGATTATTCAAAGTCTATAAACGAACCGAGAGGTAAAAGAACAAAGTTCTTTGTATTCAATAATCAACAAAATTGACAATTAAACAACACTTAACCCTAATTTTTACTAAACATAACAGGGATAAACATGGAAACAAGATAAACATAAGAAATAATAAAACATAAAACAAATGTGAACATTTGAAATTTTAATTTAGAGATAATATTCATCACACTTCCTGTTTCATTAGAAAAAACTCATCCTTGAGTTTTGCCTTCAAACCAAAGCCATCTATATCGAACTGAAAACCTACCCAATTAATATTAAGTTGGATTAACGCAAATTCAACTTGTTTAGAGTTGTTGGATATTTGAGTACAGTTACTCTTTTATATTTTGTTGGACCTTTCTACACTTAATTGGACAACTTTCCACCATTATGGGTTGTCACAATTGTTAGGCCAGATGAGCTAGTCACACCCATAGAAGTGTTGGGCCTTCCATGTGATTTCGAGCTGCCCAATTTATAAGATTGTAGTGTATAATCAACAACATGTACGTGAACTTCATTAGCATTCCAAAGCAAATCATTTAAGTCTTCCAAAATTGGCATGCAAATCCCTAGCTCAATTATCTCAAGCTTATCTATAGAAACTGAATCATCTATTCGTTCAATAATAAGGTAGTGTTTGGTATGTAGGAATGAGAAACGGAATTGAGTGGACCATTCAAAGGGAATGAACGAAAGAGTGTTTTGTTGGTCAATGGAATGGATTCGCCCATTACGCAAGACATTCTATTCCTTCAAAATCATTCCATCCACCCCCATTCTTTTTCATTTGATCCTCTCTTTCATCATTTGTTAACAGCAGAACCCACTACCGTTCCCACCACCACCACCCACCACCCTTGACACTGCCGCAAACCGTCATTGCCAATACCCACTCCTGCCGCCCACCACCGCCCGTCGCCGCCCATCGTCGGCGCCTCCACCCACCACCGATTTTCACCCCCACCCACTGCCACCCATTGCTATCGCTACCGACCACTACTGACGTCAACCACCGCCCACCGTTGCTTCTGCCACCCACCACCGACATTCACCACCAGCCACCGCCACTACCTACCGCCGCTACCCACCCCTACCACTACCATCGACATGACGATTTCCTCCACCACGTACCACCACCGCCACTACCTACCCACCATCACCCCTGCTGCCGACAATGTCACAGATATTTTTACAAAACCGGTTGACAAAGCACGTTTTCTTGCTCTTTTTGAACTTCTAAAAATGGTCGATTTCGAGGATTGAACGCGGTCACACAAAAATATTTTTCTTCGTTTCTGTAATTTGGATGATGCCCAAGAACAGCAGTTTCAGGTGACGAAACAGATGGGTGGTGTGGTCTCTAAACTCAAGGAGTTGGTCAGCAATGTTGGTGCACTTGTGTCTGTACTTTGTCTGTATTCGGTCTGTATGTAAACGATGTCCTGATTAGTGTTGTAAGTTGACCAAGTCAACCATCCTCCGGTTTGACTTGGACAACATTTTGATTAATGTTGAAAGATGTTCTGTCAAAGGATAAGAGGTCGAAGGATGTTGTGGATCCTTCGACCTCATCGAAAGATATGGTTCGAATGATAGACCTCGAAAGGTGATCTTTCGAGGTCCATGCTGGTCATTCGAATACTTTGTCTTCGATAGATGATCCTTCGGACCATCTATCGGATCCTTCGGAATCCTGCGGACCAGACATCATAGGCTGGGTATAAATACCCATGCAATGTTTGAGTTTAGACAGATGCACAGACAGAAAGATACCGAGAGATAGTTGAGAGCATTCTGTCCGAAACTCACACACACTTTGAGAGTTTGCAAGTTAGATTTGTAAACATTGTGCTTGTAACCGAAACCTTCATTTGCATTAATACAAGTTGTGTTAATCGGTGAACCTTTGTGTGTTTGTGTTGATACTTGCTTCATCCCGGTTTGCTTGCTAGCTTGGATTCCGCACTCGCTAGTGGGTTAGTATAACAAGGTTTAGGTTTGTTCTCGATCCTCCGAGAGGGACCTACAAGTGGTATCAGAGCTTGGCTCTTTACCTTGTTTAAAACCGGGTTTTTCAAGTTCTTGGTGTGTGTTTGAACACTTGGTTTAACACCCGTTTTTGTTGGTTTTTCTACACTTTTAAACTGGAAAACGTGTTTTAAACTTACCGGGAGTGTTCATAAGTGGGTTGGGTAACTAAAAACCTGTTTAAGTGATTTGGTGTTTTTCCGGCGAATATTCCGGTTAAAGTTCCGGTGACTGGTTTTAGGATAAGGTTATCCTTTTTGGGCAACCCTTTCAAAGTTGGTGGGAAAGTACAACCTGCACATACCGTCTTGCCGAAAGTTGACTTACCAACCCATCACCTTTTCACCAACCTGTCACATCTGTGTCAGTGTGTCAGTGAACATTCGAAAGATATCCTTCGACTTCGAAAGATATCCTTTGACATCGAAAGACCATCTTTCGATCAAGGAAGGCTCGAAAGATTATCATCCTTCGACCCATCCTTCGAAGTCTGAAACTTATCTTTCGATAAAGGAATCTATTCGAAAGACAGTGTCCGAAAGATAAGGATTTAACTCGAAAGATAAGGATCTTTCAAAGGAGAATCCTTCGAGTTCTTGAATCTTTCGACATCATTGTTCGAGATTCAACAGTAATCTTTCGAGTACTGTTGATCCTTCGAACAAGTGTTGATCTTTCGAATTGTGGTCAGGTTATTGTTAACAAGTTTCTGTGATTTCAGATCTTTCGGAACAGGATCCTTCGGCCGTGTTATCTTTCGGATTATTCACTTAGCATTTATTTTGCTTATCAATCATGAATCCGAGTTGGTGGAATCCTGCCCCAGACAGTGGTAAATATACAAGTTCAGGTGTCACTCCCTCATGGTGGGGTACACCGGCGCCAGACAGTGGAAAATACACGTCTACAAGTCTATCGCCTTCATGGGCCGAGTCTCCGGTATCGACATCTTCTCAGGGAAATCAGTGGGCGTTAGTCTCGAATCAAACTCCTAGTATCCAAAGTATCTTACTGAGCGAAAGTGAAACAGGAAGTTTGAATCGACCTCCAAAGCTGATGCATTTAAATGAGTATCCGGGTTGGGCTGACAGATTCCGTACATATGTTCTGGGCCAGAATACAGAGCTGTGGATACGTTTCACCACAGACTTTGATCAAGCTATCGAGGTCGCTGCTTCAACAATTGCTAGTTTTGCCGATCTTCCAGAAGATCAAAAGAAAATATATGATCTGGAGAAGAAAGCCTACGCCATTCTCACTCAGGCGTTAAGCAAAGACATCTATCATCAATTTGTCAGCTTCAAGACTACAAAGAAGCTGTGGGACGGTTTGAAAACCAGAGGAGTAGGGAATGAAGCAACACGTC
This sequence comes from Helianthus annuus, assembly GCF_002127325.2. Classification (NCBI taxonomy): domain Eukaryota; kingdom Viridiplantae; phylum Streptophyta; class Magnoliopsida; order Asterales; family Asteraceae; genus Helianthus; species Helianthus annuus. Next base: position 187,093,828 of record NC_035448.2, read on the forward strand.
AATTGCGTCATGATCTGCTCAAGAAAGAATTCGACTGTTTCACATGTTTAGATAAGGAGTCTTTGGGAGACATGACAAGTCGGTTTTATCATTTGCTTACTGAGCTGAATAATTTTGGTGTGACGACAACTCAAGCAGAAGTGGTGAAAAAGTTTGCTGATGCTTTGCCTCCCCAATGGAGTAGCTTCTTGGAAATCCTGAAGTATAACGGAGTGTTGAAAACTACAAATATCAACGACTTCGTGCAGCTTCTGGAAAACAAGGATCAGGAGGAAACATTAAAGGCGAAGAGAGTTCCATTGCCACAAAATCCTGAAATGTATTGTGGAACTTCTAATACTTCGTCTACAAGAACAGGTCCACATGCTCCTCTGCAAACGGCTTTTGTCACTAGCACGGATATGTATGGGAATCCAGTGCAAGTTCCTGTTAAGCCACCTCCCACCACAGACATGTATGGAAATCCAATACAGCCACCTCCTCCTCCTCCTCCTCCTGCTCAAACGCAACGTGCATGTTATGGAGGAACATCATCTGCAGGTCAACAATCAAAGCCAAGTACTGTACAGCTCGACACTTCAAGCTTTTCTAAAGTCAGTGTAGAAATAGCTAAGGAACACATGGAGCTACTCAACACTGTAGTGAGCGCGTACTGTGGGTTGATAGAAGGTCAGATTGGCAATATTAATCTGACACAAGAAGACTACCGGCAGATTGATAAAGAAGAGATGGACTTGATGGATATCAAGTGGGCCTTTGCGAGTGCTGTGAGAAGAGCAAAGGATTGGATGGAGAGTACTGGAAGAACCAGCTTGGAAAGTAAGAGAGACACCAAGTATGGGTTCGATAAACAAGCTGTTAAGTGCTTCAACTGTGGTGAACGGGGTCACTTTAAGAGGGAATGCACAAAGCCAGCTCAACATGGGAATCAAAACCCCTTCAGAAACCAAGGCAACCAGCAGAACAGAAACAATGAGCGTACATTGGTGCCTGTCAACAACCAAACCAACCGGGCTCTTGCAGTTCAGGTGGATGAAGGTTGTGACTGGTCAATCCAGTTGGGTGGTGATGCTCCCGATGGAACTGCATGTTTTGCTCAGATTGTGAAGAAGCTAGTTCACACCAGTGGTGGAGAATCTTCTGCCAGTTGTGGTGAATCGTCTGAAGATGAAGATTCGTCTGGATACAGCAGAAGTGTTGATGAAGAATCATCCAATTCTGGTGATGATCATGTGGGTGAGACATCTAATGTTTCGGATGATGTTGACTTTGATGAACTTTTGGAGGAAGCTGCAGTAGAAACTCAAAGAAGATCTATTCTGGTGGATCAAGCTGCTTATACTTCGTCTTCTCTCCATTCAGCCTTTATGGCTAATGTCGACGGTTCATCAAGTCAGGTATGTGTCGATGAACCCACTGCTTTTAACTGTGATGAATGTGCTAGATTGCATGCTAGGTGTGCTGACTTAGAAGGAAACATGTCTGAGTTGCAAGCCAAACATGATGCTTTACAAGCTAGTTTGTTTGACTTGCAAGACATACATAGTTCCTTGAGTGTTGAGTGGTGTGACTTGCAAAGCAAGCATGAGGCTTTGCAAGAGAAATATGATGTGACATTCATCCACAATCAGAAATTGACTGTGGACCTTTCCAAATGCACAGAAGCCAACATGTTTTACGAAAACCATGAAAAAGAATTTAAGTCAATGATTGAGACATTAAAGAAAGATAAAACTGAATTGACAAAAATGGTTTCAAGAAAACAGACGGACATCAATTTGTATATATCTCGCCTGGAGATTATGCAAAAAGAGATGGCTTGTGTGAAAACAGAAAGCGATGCAATCCAGCTTAAGCTAGACAATTATTTGAGCTCTAGCTATGTGTTGGATCACATCATTGATGTTCAGAAGGAAAAGAGGGATGTCACATGCATTGGCTACAAGAAATGTCCACCACCAGTTAGACACAATTATGATGCCATGCCAGATGAGGAGGACAGAGTAGTATTTGAACCTTCTGTGCCTCTAGATGTTAAGGAGTTTGCTGCAGGACTCGGATACCAAAAGGAAGTATCCTCAGATTCAGATGTGTCAGCAGATACATTTGTAAGTGCTGAACAGAATCAAGATCCTCCAGTTGTGATTGAGGATGCTGATTCTTCTGATGATGAATCTGATGATACTGTCCCAGCAAAGTCTGATGCGGTAGCCAAAAATGAGGACATACCTCTTGAGAATCACATTCTATGTGATCCCCCTGTACAACCCGCTAAGACTGTTGCAACTGAGTCCTCATCTGCAGAAGAGTCGGAGAGTGTGAATTTGCTGTACACTCTAGTTGGTGATGATAAAATTTACTCAGACAAAGATTTTCCCATTAAGAATGTTAATCAATCCTTAATCTGCAAAGTCTTTGAAAATTCGACAAGTAAGTTTTTAGGAAAGACAGGACCACGTGTTACAGTTACACAGTGTCCTCCTATTCCAAAGGCTGAAATTCGAAAACAATTTGGCAACAAGAAATTACCAACAGTGCCAAAACAGGAAAATCACACCAAGCCCAAAGGAAAATCACCGGCTCATGTCCAAAAGAAGCCGAACCAAAAGAAGAAGAAAAATGTTAACTTTGTGAAATCGACGGGAACAGACAAAATTGAAAAGTTTGAAAATCAATCTAACTTAGATTTTGTCAAGAAAGCTATTATACAGAAAAGGAATGAACCAAGCAGTTCAAAACCTAGTACCTCGAGTTCACAAAGTTCAACATCATCGGCTAATCGATCACATGATACTTCGGGGTTTGTAGAACGAAGATCATGTTTTGAGTATGGAACCATTGGACATATTATTCGTAATTGTCCATATCTTCATAAGCTAAAAGAAAAGGTTGATGATCCCCGTGACAAGACTGACCGTAAGCCATCTGTTTCCACAAAACAAGATCCCCGACTTGTAAAAGAAAGGGAAAAGAAACAGAAACGCCAACAGGTCAAGAAGATTGAGAAAGCAATTAAAATCGATGTGGTTCAAAAACAATCTGTTGCTGTAAAACCAGAAAATTCCAAAACTTCAAACAATCAAGAAGTTAAAATTTTAAAGAAAGACACTGGTAAAACAAAACAGACATGGAAACCTAAATCGGTTACTGAATCAGAGGGACCATCACAATTCACCAACCATCAAAGACAAGAAGTTATTGTCATTGATGAAAATGGTAGACCCAAGACCACAATGGCTTGGGTCCCCATCTCCAACTAATTCGTTTGAGTTCATGTGCAGGGTGCTTCAGGAGGAACTATCAGTAGTCATTGGATTGTTGATAGTGGGGCATCCAGGCACATGACAGGCGACATGAAGCTTCTCTACGACGTTAAATCTATTAGAGGAGGTTATGTTGCTTTTGCTGGAGATAAGGGTGGATATATAACGGGTGAAGGAATGATATCCAACGGGATTGTCAGCTTTGACAAGATCAACTTTGTGCAGCAGCTTGATCACAATCTTCTCAGTGTTTCTCAAATTTGTGACAAGAAATTTTCAGTACACTTTGATGCTAATGGATGTTATGTGCTGAAACCCGGCTTCAAAATTCCAAAAGAATGGATTCTCTTGTCGGCTCCAAGGATACATGATTTGTACGTCCTTGACATGAGCAAAGCTATTACAACGTCTGCACAAGCAACTTGTTTCGTTTCCAAAGCCACAGAAAAAGACACTATCTCTTGGCACAGACGAATGGGTCACATTCACTTACGCAAAATGAATCATTTGGTTTCAAATGAATTGGTGAATGGTGTTCCCCTCAAAAATTTCCATCTTCAAGACGTCTGTGTTTCGTGCCAGAAAGGAAAGCAAACAAAGAAGAAGCACCCTTCAAAGAAGATCAACACAGTGGCAGTTCCTCTTGAACGTTTGCACATGGATTTGTTCGGTCCTGTCAAGCACAAGAGTATTCGGGGTGATCAATACTGTCTCGTGGTTACTGATGATTATTCTAGATTTTCTTGGGTAGCTTTCATGGCACACAAGAGTGAAACCTTTGGCATTATCAAAAACTTGATCATTCAGATTGAGAATTTGTATAAGTTGAAGGTTAGGCGGATACGTAGCGACAATGGTACTGAATTTAAAAATCATTCCATGACGGAGTTTTGCACTTCAAAGGGTATTCTTCATGAGTTTAGTGCAGCCTATACTCCTCAACAGAATGGTTTCGCTGAACGTAAGAACCGCACATTGATCGAGACTGCTAGGACAATGTTGGTAGAGTCGCAGCTACCCATTCCATTCTGGACTGAAGTTGTGGCCTCTGCATGTTATACATTGAACCGAGTCCTTACAGTCAAAAGGCACAACAAGACCTGCTTTGAGCTTCTTCAAAAACGGAAACCAGATTTGTCTTATCTAGAACCGTTTGGAGCTCCATGCACAATCATCGATCCTAATGGAAAGTTTGGGGCAAAAGCAATTGATGGATACTTTCTTGGGTATGCCACCCCTAACTTACGAGTCTGGAATCTAGAGACTAAAAGGGTCGAGGAATGGTCTGAGGTCAGAGTACAAAGGCACACCTTGCCAGTCAAAAATCCGGGTCAACCTTGGATGTTTGAGTATGATGACTTCTTCAATTCGATCAATGTTGAAGCCGTTGAAGAAAATGCTGCGGCTAGGATGTTTTTCGAGAGTGACAATGCAACAGTTTCACCGGTGGTTCGTCCTATTCTTGTTAATCAAGAACCATCTTCTTCGGTGAACAATAATACTCTCAACAATGAGGATTTTCATGATGCAAACGAATTGAACGAATCTTCAGAGGATGATGAATTTCTAGATGCAGATCAAGAAGCCCCAACAACAGCAGTTCATGGTACTTCAGAGGGTACTCCTCCAGTAGATGCCCATAGAACAGCTGAGGCTACTGCATCATCCTCTTCGTCAATTCCGGGACTTGATTTGGTTGTTGATCTTAATCTCAACAACCTGGGTATAAATGTTCCAGTTCCAGATAATCCAGAAACAAGGATTCATAATACCCATCCTCAACAAAACATCATTGGAAATGTGCAAAGTGGCGTTCAAACAAGAAACATGTTGCGAAACAACAACAATGCAGGCTTGTATGCGGCTATTCGAGAATCCGGGCAACAAAACGATTGGTCCTTCGCGTGTTATGTCTCACAAGAAGAGCCAAGAACGTGGAAAAAAGCCTTGAAAGATAATGCTTGGGTTGAAGCAATGCAGGAAGAGCTGCAACAATTCCAGAAGCTGGGTGTCTGGAAACTCGTAGAGAAACCTGCTGGATACAAGAAGATTGGTACCCGTTGGGTTTTCAAATGCAAAAAGGATGACCGCGGAGTTGTTATCCGAAACAAAGCACGTTTAGTCGTTCAAGGTTTTCGTCAGATTGAAGGGATCGACTACAACGAAGTCTATGCACCAGTGGCACGTCTCGAAGCAATTCGAATCTTTCTAGCCTATGCATCCTTCAAAGGATTCAAGGTTTACCAGATGGACGTGAAAAGTGCATTCTTACACGGTGTGGTTGAAGAAGAGGTATACGTCGAACAGCCTCCAGGTTTTGAAGATCCTATCCATCCCGATCGGGTTTGGTTGCTCAACAAAGCTCTTTATGGTCTTCATCAAGCACCGCGAGCTTGGTATGCAACCTTATCTCACTATCTGCTGGAGAACGGTTTTCGTAGAGGTCTTATCGACTGTACTCTTTTCATCAAAGAACAAGATGGAGATCTTCTTCTGGTACAGGTATACGTTGATGATATTATTTTTGGTTCTACTAATGATGTCTTGTGTAGGGAATTCGAGCGCATCATGCAGGATAAATTCGAGATGAGTGCTATGGGGGAAATGACTTTCTTCTTGGGCCTACAAGTACAACAAACAGAGTCTGGGATATTCATCCATCAGACTAAATATGTTGGCGACATCTTGAGCCGGTTCCAGATGTCTGATGCAACGCCCATTGGTACCCCATTGCCAACTAATCACGGAATTACTCCAGATTTGAAGGGAGAAGCTGTTAGTCCCTCAAACTATCGCGCTATGATCGGATCTCTTATGTACCTCACAGCATCAAGGCCAGACATAATGTACCCAACATGCCTGCTTGCCAGATATCAAGTTAACCCGAAGGCCTCACATCTTGCTGCTGTTAAAAGGATTTTTCGTTATTTGAAGGCGTACCCTGACACCGGTCTGTGGTACCCTAGGGATAATAACTTTGAATTGGTAGCTTTCAGTGATTCTGATTTTGGCGGATGCAAAATCGACGGTAAATCCACAACGGCTGGATGTCAGTTTTTAGGGAATCGCCTAGTCACATGGCAGTGCAAGAAGCAGACGTGTGTCGCTACATCAACATGCGAAGCTGAATGCATTGCTGCCTCAAGTTGTTGCTCCCAAGTTCTTTGGATCCAACAACAAATGCGGGACTATGGTTTTGAATTCCTAACTACTCCTATTTACGTTGATAATTCTGCTGCTTTAGATATCACTAGAAATCCTGTGCAGCATTCGAAGACCAAACACATCGAAATCAAATATCACTTCATACGTGATTGCTTTGAGAAAAGGCTAATCGATGTTGTTAAGGTCCACACCGATGACCAACGTGCCGACTTATTTACCAAAGCATTTGACAAATCAAGATTTGACTTTTTATTATTGGTAAACGGCATTAAGGTCAACCAAGAGTAAACCAACATCGGAAAATCATTTTTGTAAATACCTTTGTGTTTTTAATTTATCTTAGTTTATTGATTTTAGGGGGAGTAAATCCAAAATCTGAAAATCCAAAAACATCGAAAAATTTCAAAAACACAAAAACAATAGAAAAACAAAAATGAGTTTCTTGGCGAGCAAAAGAGAAAATGATAGTACATCAGTGGTCTATCCAAACCTCTTTAAATCTTAAATGAAAAACGATAAGCAGCTCTATATAAGATGTATCGGTAGGCTCACAATCATTTTAAAGTGTGCAGGGTGATATAAATCTTAAATCGCTGAAGACCAGGTGGGAACCATTCATTGGCATATGGTCTTAGTACCGAAATTTCGTTTGATAGATTGCCGAGGTTCTGAGATATTTGGTCTTTATGCTGCTTATCATCTGGGTATCATGGTTGTATCTTTTACCGAAAAATAACGGGGACGCAAGTCTAGATCTTCCATGATACTATACATACGTGTACATATTTCATACTGCATTCGACCTCAATAAGTGATAAACAATCACATGTCCAAATCAAATAAGTGATAAAATATCACAGTTATCCGGGTGTCAAGTTCGTCTCTCTGCTGTACGGAAGTACTGACCTGTTCACGGACTTGCACCTGTGCCCTCATGCATATGAAAATCAAGTTCCTCATCAATAAGTGATTATATCACATAGGGCTTGTTTTCAAATCAAAATAAGTGAGTATCTCACAATTTATACGGTCAAACAGATGATAATCGGTATACTCACCGGTAAGATGAACTCTCGTGCATACGTTGATACGGGAATGTGTCATGATGTGGATGAACACCGGTCGGTAAGTATAAATCATACCTTAACGTATCCCCTCGCCATGATTACATCTGATAAGTTGAGCTTAAGTGGACAACAATACCGATAATTGTTATAGGATGCTTATCTTAATGTTAACTAAATGAACAACAAGAGTGTTTTGGCATGACCGTACACTGATATGATTCTCTTACCCTCGAAACTCGCAAAAAGAATGTCTGTATATATTTATTTACTGCTTAACGTTTATTGTTTTTTCTTTTAAACAGTTTCGTCGTTTGGTGCATATCAGCACGACATTAGCGGTGATGTCGTTTGATAACACTCAAAGGATTTTAAATTTTTGTCTTTTAATTTCAAAAATACCAAAAAGATTTTAGGCGTGTTTTAATATAAACTTTATAAAAGCCAAAAATATTTTCTTTCTACTTTATTTTCGATCGTACGATGTTGGAGCTCGAGTCTTCGTTACCTGAAACCTGAACGAAAACCGAACTGACTAAATCTTCATAAACGGTCAAAATTTGCAAAGTTTTGAAAGTTAAACTAAAATTGACAAATTTATTAAACTTTCAAACTGTCGGACGGTGTTTGATTGTGATATGGTCATACGTGTGTCATTTGTTTATGCTAACTACATTCCAAGCAGTTGTTCTCATTATGCGTTTAGATTTCTTGCATGTGCAGATTCTAAAGGCTAGGAGAACATGGTCGATGACAAGCTTTGGAATGAAGACACGACGAGAAGGCGCTCAAAAGATGAAGATGATCGAGTTGCCGCTGGCCATCATCAACACCACAAGGATCTCACTTCATAAAGATAAAGTCTTTTCACGAGCATAACTCAAGGGGGAGCTTATGTTAAGGGGGAGTTTGTCAACACACTTCCTACATGATACGGGTAGTTTGTTGATACACTCTCTGCTTTCAAGACGTGATGACTTTGAAGATCCTCCGACTTTGAAGACTTGAAAGGACATCAGAGTTTTGAGAACTCGAAGACCAAAGACCGTCGAAGTTCGAGACGAGTCTACAACTATAGAAGATAAAGACAAAGCTACAGCCAAGGGGGAGTTTGTTGGTGCACTTGTGTCTGTACTTTGTCTGTATTCAGTCTGTATGTAAACGATGTCCTGATTAGTGTTGTAAGTTGACCAAGTCAACCATCCTCCGGTTTGACTTGGACAACATTTTGATTAATGTTGAAAGATGTTCTGTCAAAGGATAAGAGGTCGAAGGATGTTGTGGATCCTTCGACCTCATCGAAAGATATGGTTCGAATGATAGACCTCGAAAGGTGATCTTTCGAGGTCCATGCTGGTCATTCGAATACTTTGTCTTCGATAGATGATCCTTCGGACCATCTATCGGATCTTTCGGAATCCTTCGGACCAGACATCATAGGCTGGGTATAAATACCCATGCAATGTTTGAGTTTAGACAGATGCACAGACAGAAAGATACCGAGAGATAGTTGAGAGCATTCTGTCCGAAACTCACACACACTTTGAGAGTTTGCAAGTTAGATTTGTAAACATTGTGCTTGTAACCGAAACCTTCATTTGCATTAATACAAGTTGTGTTAATCGGTGAACCTTTGTGTGTTTGTGTTGATACTTGCTTCATCCCGGTTTGCTTGCTAGCTTGGATTCCGCACTCGCTAGTGGGTTAGTATAACAAGGTTTAGGTTTGTTCTCGATCCTCCGAGAGGGACCTACAAGCAAAATGCCCCAAGCTAAAGCCTAGCTTAAACCTATGGGTGCAAACTAGCCGAGCCTAGCCTGAGCCTTACCTTAATCGAGCTAGGCTCGTTACAACTTTCTGAAGCCCGAGCTCGAGCTCGGCTCGATTCGAGCCTTGGATTTTGGGCTCGAGCTCGGCTCGTTAGTAAAACTTAAAACTCGAGCTCGGCTCTAAAGCTCGATCTAAGCATCTATGGCGCGAGTTAAAACAAGCTAAAGCTCGACTCGAGCTCCTTTTTGGCAGTTAATGAGTCAAGGCTCAGCTCGAGCTCGACTCGATAGTTTGAGAACTCAATTAAAAAAGAACATCTAGATCATCCAAAAAGTCATACATAGTTTAAACCCTAAAGTATATACTAAGCTCGATACGACTCGTCGAGCCTAAACGAGCTGCACATACAAGGCTCGAGCTCGGGCTCGGGCTTCAGCTCAAGCTCGATAAGGCTCGGCTCGTTCGAGCTTTTTATCGAGCCAAATTAGTAAGGGGTAGCGGCGCAGCTTGTTGCTCGTCTACCTGCCATTAATTTGTAATCGTATTGAGTTTGTTTTTTATTTAGCACATGATCCTAATATTGTTAGTCCTACGATCTGGTTTAATAAATTGGGTTTCATTCCGATTCAAAAAAAAAAGTAAGAATTCAAACACTATAATATGTATAAATTATATATGGATATCAAAGCCATTAAACTGGTTGAGATGTCATAGTGATTTGTTTGAGATCGGCTGCCAATGTTTTATATTCTCCAACATCATGGCTAATGATTCTTTGATTTATCTACCCAATGTCTTTACGTTGTTTGTAGCTCTCACTGAGTGTCTTTACATTACCAACTGATCAATGTTCACCAGCAACTACGTAGTGCCCTTACACTTGTTCTTTAAGTGACAAAACTCCTTGTCGTTTGATAGTTTTCAAATATGTAGCATATCGTTTGACTTGGTGTGTTGTTTGACCACCAAGGGGTGTTGTTTGTAAATCTGAGTGTTGTTTGACCCGAATAGGTAATCTGAGTGTTGTTTGACTTCACCTTGTCTTTTGGAATTTTGTTGTCATTTAGAACACAACACCTTAACAACAAAGGGTTGAGAGCTATTCATTGTAAACCTTGTGTCTAACCTCTGTTGAAATCAAAATACGAAAACTTTTGAGTACCATCTTATTGTGTATTGATCATATATAGCTTCAGTTCGGTGTGCTTACTTGGATTTCGCACTTGTTTACACATTTACAACACGAAATACATTGTTCAAGATCAAATCTGGACCTATAATCACCCTTCTACATATTTAGCCGATTCTGCATTTAGAATTAGTTAGGTATATTCCATTCTAGGGTGGCATCGAGTTATTTTTAGTTACATCAGTACCCACATATGGAATCATATGCCAAAGTTTCTAAAGTTGGAGACTGAACCTAGTCATATTTAATGGACGAATGAAGAAATGAGTATATAATTCATCTCTTCACCTGGTCCTCACCAGACAAGACTTTTTGATTTTGTATCTTTTCATACTTTTGCGAAAATGAAAACTACCACTCTCCTAATACAGACTCATTGCCAACCAAGTTCAAAGTTCTAATGCATCATGCAGGTTAATAAACCAGACACTCCGCATAACTCATGCTTATATATATGTAAACCTAAGACATATTTAATAACCAAACAGGTCAAGTAACAACAAAGGTATACAACAAGAAGGGAAAAGCCAAGTGTCCCTAAGGGATCCTCCGAACACTTCATTGGGATATTTTATTAATTAAGACTTCCTACTGAAGTGTTTGGGGGAACTCCAAGTGCCACTTGACAACCAGCAAAGTAGAAGTGTTGGACATCGCTTATCATATGTCGTAAGTGATCTTCTAAGTACATTAGTCAAGCTGGGATTCAATGCATGTGATCAGAATAAAATTGTTTAAAACAAAACTCATTGTTTTTTGTTATATCATAAAAAACTAGTTATCATCTAATTCTACCTGTATCTTTACTTACGTGGCTGGTTAATTAGTGACATTATCTAAAAGCATTGTGATCTAGGGCAGAAACGATTTAAACTCGAAGAATATACGCAAATCAACCAACACGTAGGAGCAAAAGGAGTGGAGGAATGTTATTTTTGGCAGAGTGAATGCGCAAAGATAGATTGTTGATTACTTAACAAAAAAAAGTACAGGTATGGTGTGTTTTGATATATTAAGTAAGTCTTGTTATAAATTCTTTTCTTAACCAGGAAAATAGCCAGAAACACATAGCCTTTGATGGAATTTCTACTCATAAATGCACAAATAACTATTTGGAAAATCAACTTTGGTACCTGAAGATGGCTTGTATATGTTGGATTTCCGGTTATAGGGTTTCGAAGAATGTTGATAATCTTGTTCATAAAATGAATTGATAGCATATAATGTCATGTTACATTCGTATATATATGCATGCAGAAATCATGACCATAACTGCCATGGAATAAAAACTTAGGATAGTAAATTAACTAGACTAATAATAATAATAATAATAATAATAATAATAATAATAATAATAATAATAATAATAATAATAATAGAATAATCTAACTTATAATTAACCGTCTAACACCCTCCCGTAAATTTGATTATTCTTGGTTCATGCGCAGCAGCTGCTTTAAGCGTATAAAATCCTTTGGTTGAAGTGCCTTTGTCATAATATCTGCCATCTGATCTTTCGTTGTGCAGTACACAACTTCTACTTCCCTTTTCTTGATTAAGTCTCTGATAAAGTGATATTTGACTCGTATATGTTTACTTTTACCATGATACACTGGATCTCTGGCTAGACAGATAGTCGAATTATTATCACAGAATATTGAAACCGAGTATTCTTCTTTACCCTGTATATCATTCAATATCCCTTTGATCCAAAGAGCCTGACATCCTGTCATAGATAGCGCTATGTATTCAGCCTCGGTTGAGGACAATGCCACTACCTTTTGTTTCTTTGATTGCCAAGATACAGGACCAGAGCCTAAATGAAATGTATACCCTGAAGTGCTTTTACTATCATCAACATTTCCTGCATAATCACTATCACTAAACCCTACTAGATGTTTTCCTTTTCCTTTAGAATAAGTGACTGTTATTGTTATTGTTGTATTCGGTCACGATGTAAACGATGTCCTTGTTATTGTTGTAAGTTGACCAAGTCAACCATCCTCCGGTTTGACTTGGACAACAGTTTGTAAAATGTTGTAAGATGTTCTGTGTCGAAGGATAGCTAATCGAAGGATATTGTAGATCCTTCGATGACATCGAAAGATAGGCTACGAAGGATACTGTGAGACTTCGAAGGATATGCAATCCTTCGAAGTATTTGTGGATCCTTCGAACACCTTGTCATCGATAGATAGATGATCCTTCGATCATCTATCGAATCCTTCGGACCAGACATCAGATGCTGGGTATATAAATACCCATGCAGTGTGTTGAGAACATATAGATGCACACAGACAGAAAGATAGAGAGTATTCTTGAGAGCATTCTGTCCGAAACACACACACACACACTTTCAGAGTTTGCAAGTTAGATTTGTAAACATTGTGCTTGTAACCAAAACCTTCATACGTATTAATACATTGGTGTTAATCGGTGAACCTTGTGTGTTGTGTTTATACTTGCTTCATCCCGGTTTGCTTGCTAGCTTGGATTCCGCACTCGCTAGTGAGTTTGTATAACAAGGTTTAGGTTCGTCATCCTTCGGAAAGGGACCTACAAGTGGTATCAGAGCAACCTGTTGGATACAAGAAGATTGGTACCCGTAGAGAAACCTGCTGGATACAAGAAGATTGGTACCCGTTGGGTTTTCAAATGCAAAAAGGATGACCGCGGAGTTGTTATCCGAAACAAAGCACGTTTAGTCGTTCAAGGTTTTCGTCAGATTGAAGGGATCGACTACAACGAAGTCTATGCACCAGTGGCACGTCTCGAAGCAATTCGAATCTTTCTAGCCTATGCGTCCTTCAAAGGATTCAAGGTTTATCAGATGGACGTGAAAAGTGCATTCTTACATGGTGTGGTCGAAGAAGAGGTGTACGTCGAACAGCCTCCAGGTTTTGAAGATCCTATCCATCCCGATCGGGTTTGGTTGCTCAACAAAGCTCTCTATGGTCTTCATCAAGCACCGCGAGCTTGGTATGCAACCTTATCTCACTATCTGCTGGAGAACGGTTTTCGTAGAGGTCTTATCGACTGTACTCTTTTCATCAAAGAACAAGATGGAGATCTTCTTCTGGTACAGGTATACGTTGATGATATTATTTTTGGTTCTACTAATGATGTCTTGTGTAGGAATTTCGAGCGCATAATGCAGGATAAATTCGAGATGAGTGCTATGGGGGAAATGACCTTCTTCTTGGGCCTACAAGTACAACAAACAGAGTCTGGGATATTCATCCATCAGACTAAATATGTTGGTGACATCTTGAGCCGGTTCCAGATGTCTGATGAAACGCCCATTGGTACCCCATTGCCAACAAATCACGGAATTACTCCTGACTTGAAGGGAGAAGCCGTTAGCCCCTCAAACTACCGCGCGATGATTGGATCTCTTATGTACCTCACAGCATCAAGGCCAGACATAATGTACCCAACGTGCCTGCTTGCCAGATATCAAGTTAACCCGAAGGCCTCACATCTTGCTGCTGTTAAAAGGATTTTTCGTTATTTGAAGGCGTACCCTGACACCGGTCTGTGGTACCCTAGGGATAATAACTTTGAATTGGTAGCTTTTAGTGATTCTGATTTTGGCGGATGCAAAATCGACGGCAAATCCACAACGGCTGGATGTCAGTTTTTAGGAAATCGCCTAGGCACCTGGCAGTGCAAGAAGCAGACATGCGTCGCTACTTCAACATGCGAAGCTGAATACATTGCTGCCTCAAGTTGTTGTTCTCAAGTTCTTTGGATCCAACAACAAATGCGGGACTACGGTTTTGAATTCCTAACTACTCCTATTTACGTTGATAATTCTGCTGCTTTAGATATCACTAGAAATCCTGTGCAGCACTCAAAGACCAAACACATCGAAATCAAATATCACTTCATACGTGATTGCTTTGAGAAAAGGCTAATCGATGTTGTTAAGGTCCACACCGATGACCAACGTGCCGACTTATTTACCAAAGCATTTGACAAATCAAGATTTGACTTTTTATTATTGGTAAATGGCATTAAGGTCAAGCAAGAGTAAAACCAACATCGGAAAATCATTTTTGTAAATATCTTTGTGTTTTAAATTTGTCTTAGTTTGTTGATTTTAGGGGGAGTAAATCCAAAAATCTGAAAATCCAAAAACATCGAAAAATTTCAAAAACACAAAAACAATAGAAAAACAAAAATGAGTTTCCTGGCGAGCAAAAGAGAAAATGATAGTACATCAGTGGTCTATCCAAACCTCTTTAAACCTTAAATGAAAAACGATAAGCAGATCTATATAAGATGTATCGGTAGGCTCACAATCTTTTTAAAGTGTGCAGGGTGATATAAATCTTAATCGACTGAAGACCAGGTGGGAACCATTCATTGGCATATGGTCTTAGTACCGAAATTTCGTTTGATAGATTGCCGAGGTTCTGAGATATTCGGTCTTTATGCTGCTTATCATCTGGGTATCATGGTTGTATCTTTTACCGAAAAATAACGGGGACGCAAGTCTAGATCTACCATGATGCTATACATACGTGTACATATTACATACTGCATTCGACCTCAATAAGTGATAAACAATCACATGTCCAAAACAAATAAGTGATAAAATATCACATTTATCCGGGTGTCAAGTTCGTCTCTCTGCTGTACGGAAGTACTGACCTGTTCACGGACTTGCACCTGTGCCCTCATGCATATGAAAATCAAGTTCCTCATCAATAAGTGATTCTATCACATAGGGCTTGTTTTCAAATCAAAATAAGTGAGAATCTCACATCATATACGGTCAAACAGATGATAATCGGTATACTCACCGGTAAGATGAACTCTCGTGCATACCTTGATACGGGAATGTGTCGTGATGTGGATGAACACCGGTCGGTAAGTATAAATCATACCTTAACGTATCCCCTCGCCATGATTACATCTGATAAGTTGAGCTTAAGTGGACAACAATACCGATAATTGTTATAGGATGCTTATCTTAATGTTAATTAACTGAACAACAAGAGTGTTTTGGCATGACCGTACACTGATATGATTCTCTTACCCTCGAAACTCGCAAAAAGATTGTCTGTATATATTTATTTACTGCTTAATTTTTATTGTTTTTCTTTTAAACAGTTTCGTCGTTTGGTGCATATCAGCACGACATTAGCGGTGATGTCGTTTGTTAACACTCAAAAGATATTAAAATTGTTGTCTTTTGAGAAATTCAAAAATACCAAAAAGATTTTATTTCTGCTTTTTTTTCGATCGTACGATGTTGGAACTCGAGTCTTCGTTACCTGAAACCTGAACGAAAACCGAATTGACTAAATCTTCATAAACGGTCGAAATTTGCAAGTTTTGAAAGTTAAACTAAAATTGACAAATTTATTAAACTTTCAAACTGTTGGACGGTGTTTGATTGTGACATGGTCATATGTGTGTCATTTGTTTATGTTTACTATATTCCAAGCAGTTGTTCTCATTACGCGTTTAGATTTCTTGCATGTGCAGATTCTAAAGGCAAGAAGAACATGGTCGATGACAAGCTTCGGAATGAAGACACGACGTGAAGGCACTCAAGTGATGAAGATGATCGAGTTGCCGCTGGCCATCATCAACACCACAAGGATCTTACTTCATAAAGATCAAGTTTTACACGAGCATAACTCAAGGGGGAGCTTATGTTAAGGGGGAGTTTGTCATCACACTTCTTACATGATACGGGTAGTTTGTTGATACACTCTCGGCCTTCAAGACGTGAAGACTTTGAAGATCCTCCGACATTGAAGACTTGAAAGGACATCAGAGTTTTGAGAACTCGAAGACCAAAGACCATCGAAGTTCGAGACGAGTCTACAACTATAGAAGATAAAGACAAAGCTACAGCCAAGGGGGAGTTTGTTGATGCACTTGTGTCTGTACTTTGTCTGTATTCGGTCACGATGTAAACGATGTCCTTGTTATTGTTGTAAGTTGACCAAGTCAACCATCCTCCGGTTTGACTTGGACAACAGTTTGTAAAATGTTGTAAGATGTTCTGTGTCGAAGGATAGCTAATCGAAGGATATTGTAGATCCTTCGATGACATCGAAAGATAGGCTACGAAGGATACTGTGAGACTTCGAAGGATATGCAATCCTTCGAAGTATTTGTGGATCCTTCGAACACCTTGTCATCGATAGATGATCCTTCGATCATCTATCGAATCCTTCAGACCAGACATCAGATGCTGGGTATATAAATACCCATGCAGTGTGTTGAGAACATATAGATGCACACAGACAGAAAGATAGAGAGTATTCTTGAGAGCATTCTGTCCGAAACACACACACACACACACTTTGAGAGTTTGCAAGTTAGATTTGTAAACATTGTGCTTGTAACCGAAACCTTCATACGTATTAATACATTGGTGTTAATCGGTGAACCTTGTGTGTTGTGTTTATACTTGCTTCATCCCGGTTTGCTTGCTAGCTTGGATTCCGCACTCGCTAGTGAGTTTGTATAACAAGGTTTAGGTTCGTCATCCTCCGGAAAGGGACCTACAGTGACTCCCTGATCTTGAGTTCCTTTGATGTATTTCAGAATTCTTTTTGCAGCTTCCCAGTGACTTCTCTTTGGGCATTCCATAAACCTACTTATTTTGCTCACTGCAAACATAATATCTGGTCTAGTATTGGTGAGATACATTAAGCTTCCTACCAGACTGCGATACACTCCTTCATTCACAAAATCTTCTGGATCATCCTTGGATAGTTTTAATCCATATTCCATTGGAGTAGACACTGTATTGCACAGTGTCATGTTGTACTTATCCAATAGATTTCTCATGTATTTCTTTTGAGAGAGAGTGATATTCCCATTGTTATATGATACTTCCATTCCTAGGAAGTAGTGTATACGACCCATGTCTGTCATTTCAAATTCCCTTTTCATCGATATTTTGAATTCTAATATCAATTCCATCGAGCTACTTGCTATGATCAAGTCGTCTACATAAAGACATATTATGATCTTTCCTTCACTAGTGTCCTTAATGTAAAGTGTGTGTTCATATATGCACTTCTTAAACCAATTTTGAACAAGATATGTATCTATTCGACTATACCACGCCCTAGGGGCTTGTTTCAAACCATATAAGGCTCGCTTGAGAAAACATACCTTCTTTTCTTCTCCTTTTTTAATGTAACCTTGAGGTTGCTCTATGAATACTTGTTCCTCCAATTTTCCATTTAAAAATGCTGTTTTAACATCCATTTGATGAAGATGCCATTCGTAGTGAGCCGCGAGTGCTAATACTAGTCTAACTGTTTCAAATCTAATCACAGGAGCAAATACATCTTGATAGTCAATCCCATACTTCTGTTTGTATCCCTTTACCACCAGTCTGGCTTTGTATTTATCAACATTACCCTTTTCATCATACTTAGTTTTGTAAATCCATTTGACACCAATTGGTTTTTGATGTTTTGGAGGATCTACGAGTTCCCAAGTTTGATTTTTATGGATTGATTCCATCTCTTTATCCATTGCTTCCCTCCATCTCGAGTCTTTCTCAGCTTCTTCGTATGATGTGGGATCAGTGCTAGTATAAAGTACAAAGTTCACCACCTGCCTTTCGTTATACTTTTGTAAAGTTTCAGCATTTGTAAGCTCTCGTGTATTTTGATATATATTATTTAGACTTCTCATCTGTCACACCCCCAAAATCCACGTGCGGAGTAACACCGCTTGGGAGCGTGACTGACCAGGATCAAGCCACCAATCATATTGAACATGTAATTAGATAGTAAAAGTTATCCATCAATACGAGAGGTGTTTATCAAAACCAACTTAAGTAGATGTAGCGGAAGCATTAATGTATAAAACCCAACATAAGTATTAACGTATGAAATGTCATAAGTGTTTAATAAGCAATCACGATCCATTTGCCCACAACGACCTGCTCCTCCTTGTGCAAGCTCCATTAGTACCTAAGGTCCTGCAAGGCATGCAGCAGAGAGTCAACAACTAGTTGAGCGAGTTCACAGAAAGTAAGTTCAGTAATAGTAATGGTATGGTAAGCATTGCGTTCGTTCATTTAATCATGTATCGTATTAGTTCGTATCGCAGCCCTCTAGGCATGTATCCGAAGATTAGGGAAAGTTCTCAAGTATTCTAGACTATGTATATTTGTATCGCTGGCCACCCTGGCATGTGTGCGAAGTTTAGTATGTATAGTTCGCGGCCTTTCCAAGGCATGCATGCGAAGATTAGTCATAATATCGCGGCCAACCCCTGGCGTGTATGCGAAGATCAGTTCAATCGGTATACTAGTCTAACCGTATCTTATCATTTACCATCCTCACCCTGAGGACCATATCATTAGGTTCCATTAACTAAGTACGCACGAAATAATCATCCAATCCCATTCCCACCCTGGGAACCCCATGCCTTGGCTGTGTGAACTCACCTTGGTTTGCTCGGCAGATACACAGAAAGTTCAAGTAAGCTATATGGTGATCAACCACGTCCTAGCATGGTTATCATACAAGTTAGGTTCGTATTCGAATATAGCACATAAGTTCTACATGTATTGTAGCAAGTTGTGTACACGTATTGATCATAGTAGTTCAACAGTAACTGTCACGTAACAACGAAGTCCAAGTATCCGGCCCAATTAGTTGGGCTCGTAACAGTGCAAGTCCAATAGTGTGCAAGTGTAGCCGGTCTCGAGTCGAGACTAGAGATCTCGAGTCGCAACAAAGGAGGTCTCGAGTGGTCATGGTCAAGTCGAGACCACACGGTCTCGAGTCGCAACGGGACTCGCAAACGCTGGTCTCGAGTTGTGCTGTTTGTGTGCGAGTGTCGTGGTCTCGAGTCGAGACTAGGAGTTCTCGACTCGCAACCCTGGTCGAGACAATCCGATTGTAACAACTTTCCATAATTCAGTCAACAATTATTCTGTGATTTCGGCTAACAAGTTAGGCAGTTTCGAAAACAGATCAAATCAACAATTAATCCATATTCAAGCATGTTCATAATCATCATCATCAAGAACAAACAATCGGATCAACATACAACCCTAAACCGAATCATTTAACTATTATGTAACCGGATTCTAGACCAAACATGTGAACAATATTCAGTCGAATAACATCATGCAACAGCCGATTAACCATGCATTCGGTCTAAATCATCAGCATCATTATCATCATACAATCATCAAACTATATTGATCTATGCATACTACACATGAGAGCCGGTTTATCAAGAACACCCTATCACATCAGTTTGCACAACAATTAATCATATAATCAAGCTAATAACAAAGCACTAACCGTAAGAAAGAGGGTGATCTGAACAAGAGAATGATCTTCGGTTGCCTTGTGCCGTCGAGTTTGAGCGAGAGAGAGAGAGAGAGAGAGAGAGAGAGGAGCTAGGGTTTTGTGTGTATAGAGTGTTTTGTAAAAGTGTGAAAGGGTTACAACACTCCAATGTGTTAAGCGTGTACGGTGGGTGGGCCGAACCCTCACTTGGGCCGCCCTAAAGTCCGAATACAAGTGATACGGCCCAAAGGGCTTGTGCGATCGAGTATGTAGTGTTGTGCGGTTCGGGTTTCATTCAAACATGTATAACACACATTCACATATTTCATTAATCATAAAGTTCACAAAATCACATATCATTCACATACGTTACACAAAGTAGGTCCGAATTACGAGTTGTCACATTATCCCCAACTTAAAAGAAATTTCGTCCCGAAATTTGGTATGCACTCACTGAGGAAGCTAGGTAAGTTGTATTGTTCACTGGTTTTCCTGGGGTGTCACATCCTCCCCCCGTTGATCTGGAATTTCGTCCCGAAATTCCGTAGTAGTAGCTTCAGCCTCAGTAGTGATTGCATTGGTTCCGAATAACTGGGGGTACTTTTCTGTCATCCTGTCTTCGCGTTCCCAGGTGTACTCTGGGCCACGTTTGGAGTTCCAACGAACTCGGACAAGAGGGATTCTCTTGTTCTTGAGGACCTTAACATCCCAGTCCGTGATTTCAACTGGTTCCTCGACGAACTGCAACCGCTCGTCGATAGTGAGTTCCTTAAAAGGAATTATGAGGGTCTCATCTGACAGGCATTTCTTCAGATTCGACACGTGAAATACATTGTGAACTGCGCCGAGTTCAGCTGGTAAGTTTAGCTTGTAGGCCACCTTGCCTATTTTCTCAATGATCTCGAACGGTCCGACATACCGCGGATTTAGTTTGCCCCGTTTGCCAAAACGAACCACACCCTTCCAGGGTGAGACTTTAAGTAAAACCCGGTCCCCGACCTGAAATTCCAAAGGCTTTCTACGCTTGTCCGCGTAGGCTTTCTGACGGTCGCGTGCTGCCGCCATGCGTTGTCGTATCTGTGCTATCTTTTCTGTGGCGTCCACTACAATCTCTGGACCCGTGATCTGACTATCCCCCACCTCTGCCCAACAGAGAGGTGACCGGCATTTACGTCCGTACAATGCCTCGAATGGAGCGGCTTGTATGCTGGTGTGATAACTATTATTGTACGAGAACTCCACCAAAGGGAGATGCTTTTCCCAGCCGTTGTCGAAATCAATAACGCATGCCCTAAGCATGTCTTCAAGAGTTTGGATCGTACGCTCAGACTGCCCATCCGTCTGAGGATGATATGCTGTGCTCATGTCTAACCGTGAGCCGAAAGATTTGTGCATCGCTTGCCATAGTTCTGACGTGAATCGCGCATCCCGATCCGAAATGATGGAGGTGGGCACTCCGTGCCTCGAAACAACTTCTTTAAGATAGATGTCTGCGAGAGTGGAGAACTTATCCGTTTCCTTTATAGCTAGGAAGTGTGCAGACTTGGTGAGTCGATCCACGATCACCCATATGGTATCATTCCCACGCTGAGATCTAGGTAGGCCTGTAACGAAATCCATGGAAATTTCTTCCCATTTCCATTGCGGTATCGTGGGTTGCTGAAGTAGGCCCGCTGGTTTCTGATATTCCACCTTGACTCTCGCACAGGTCAAGCACTTGCTAACATAGGTAGCGATGTGGGCCTTCATGCTAGGCCACCAATAAGTAGTTCTGATGTCGTGGTACATTTTATCCGACCCTGGATGTACCGAGTAGCGGGACTTGTGAGCTTCGTCCATTACAAGTTCGCGTAGACCGCCATAAAGTGGGACCCAAATACGCCCCGTTACATAGTAGGCGTCGTCTGCCTTCTGTTCTAGTCGTTGCCTTGAGCCGCGTAGGGCTTCAGCCCTGACGTTTTCTGGTTTCAATGCTTCTGCCTGAGCATCTCGTATTTGTGCAAAAAGGCTAGACTGAATCGTAAGCTGCAGCGCTCGCACGCGCCGAGGTAAAGTGTCTTTCCGACTGAGAGCGTCAGCCACAACATTGGCTTTGCCTGGATGGTACTTGATGGCGCATTCGTAATCGTTAAGTAGTTCAACCCATCGACGTTGACGCATGTTCAATTCCTTCTGCTTGAAGATATGCTCGAGACTCCTGTGATCGGTGTAAATTGTGCACATGGTACCGTACAGGTAGTGTCGCCATATCTTGAGGGCGAAAACAACAGCTCCCAGCTCTAAATCGTGCGTCGTGTAGTTCCGTTCATGAATCTTAAGTTGACGCGAAGCGTAAGCGATAACCTTATCCCGTTGCATCAATACACATCCCAGACCCTGGATGGATGCATCACAGTATACTACAAAATCGTCCGTGCCCTCTGGCAATGAGAGGATAGGTGCACTGCAAATTCTATCCTTTAAGTGTTGAAAGGCAGTTTCCTGCGTGTTGCCCCAACGGTAGGTGACACCCTTCTGTGTCAGTAGTGTAAGCGGCTGAGCAATCTTTGAAAAGTCTTTAATAAACCGTCTGTAGTAACCCGCCAAACCCAAGAATTGGCGTATTTCCGTTGGCGTACGTGGTGCAGGCCAGTTCCTGATCGAGTCTACCTTGGATGGATCGACATGGATCCCATCCTTGTTCACTACGTGGCCTAAGAAGTGGACTTCACGAAGCCAGAAGTCGCATTTCGAAAATTTAGCGTACAGCTGTTCCTTCCGTAGGAGTTCCAAAATAAGGCGTAGGTGCTGCTCGTGTTCCTCCTGACTCTTGGAGTAGATCAGAATGTCGTCGATGAAGACAATGACGAACTTGTCAAGACAGGGTTTGCACACCCTGTTCATAAGATCCATAAATACGGCAGGTGCGTTCGTTAACCCGAACGGCATGACAAGAAACTCGTAGTGGCCGTAGCGAGTTCTGAATGCGGTTTTGGAGACGTCCTCATCCCGGACACTCAGCTGATGATAACCAGACCTCAAGTCTATCTTGGAGTAATAACACGACCCTTGCAACTGGTCGAATAAGTCGTCTATGCGTAGAAGAGGATAACGGTTCTTCACCGTCACCTTGTTCAGTTCACGGTAGTCGATGCACATTCTGAACGTACCGTCTTTCTTCCTCACGAATAACACTGGAGCTCCCCAAGGCGAAGAGCTTGGATGAATGAAGCCCTTTTCCAAGAGCTCTTGCAGCTGCTTTGACAGTTCTTCCAATTCTGATGGAGCTAGACGATATGGTGCGCGAGCTATGGGTGCTGCTCCTGGAGCGAGCTCGATTTGAAATTCGACCTGACGGTGAGGCGGTAATCCAAGTAAGTCTTCAGGAAACACCTGAGGATAGTCACGTACGACTGGAATGTCTTCCAATTTCTTTTCCTTCACTGATGCATCTGAAACGAGTGCCAAGATTGCGGTGTGACCCTTCCGCAAACATTTCTGAGCCTTCAAGAAAGAGATAATGCCAACCACAGCACCACTCTTGTCGCCTTGGACTTCGAGAGGTTCTTGACCAGTACGGGAAATGCGAATGATCTTCTCACTGCATAAGATTTCAGCCTGATGCTGGGATAACCAATCCATCCCAATAACGATATCAAAACTTCCCAAGACTATGGGAATAAGGTCGATGGAGAAAGCTTGACCGGCTAAGACAATACTACAACCCCTGTCTATTTGCGTGGCTTCTAAACTCTTACCATTAGCTAGTTCTACGACGTGTTTGGTGTTTAGGGGTGTTGATGTACGTTTTAACAATTTACTGGCTTTCACAGAAATATAACTTGTATCCGCCCCCGAATCAAATAAAACAGTAACATAAATATCGTCGAGGAGAAACTTACCCATAACCACATTGGGATCGTTCATTGCATCTCCTCGTCCTAGCACGAAAGCTCGACCCCTTGCCTCGTTGCCATTGATGTTGTTATTTCCCCCGTTGTTGTTGTTCCCGTTGCCCTGATTATTGTTGTTGTTGCGATTCTGGTTCTTGTTCAATTGAGGGCAATCACGTTTGTAGTGGCCTTCAGCACCACACTGGAAACATCCCCGGTTTCCACGCTGTGGTTGCTGCTGCTGTGGGTTTTGAGGAACCGGTGGCGGAAGTTGCTGATTATGGTTCGCAGGTCGTGAGCTCCTGCAATCTTTGGCTTCGTGCCCTAGCTTGAGACATCTCTGACAACATTCCTTGCGACACCTTCCACTGTGGTGTCTGTTACACTTGTTACATAGTGGGTGAACTCCCCGGTATCCACCCTGCCCCTGACTGCCAGATGATTGTTGACTCGAATTCTGGTAGTCATTCGTCCTGCGCTGCTGTGCTTGAGACTGAACGAAAACTGATCCCCTGCTGGAATCCCCATCCCATTTCCGTTTGTTGTCGCTGAGTGTAGCAGGGGTAGCAGCTGGAGTAGTAGTTGCACTGACGCGTTTGGGCAGCTTGTTCTGTTCTACTGCCTGATCTGTGAGTCGATGAGCAAGACGCTGGATGTCTTGGATGTTGTCGAGGTTTGCCGAGGTAACATGGCTCTGGATCTCTGGCGCAAGTCCCTTGAGATACAACTCAATGCGCTTCACTGGAGGGTCCACCATAGTTGGACACAGAATGGCCAGTTCGTTTGATCGTTTCGTATAGGCTTCAATCTCTGACCCCGTCATTTTCAAGTGATAAAGCTCGTTCTCCAACTTGTGGATGTCATCACGCGTGCAGTATTCCCTCTTAATGAGTTCCTTGAAGTCGTTCCAGGGTGTGGCGTTAGCAGCTGCCAACCCTAAGATTTGTACTTGCGCGTTCCACCAGGTTAGCGCGATCCCCTCTAAAGTACCAGTGGCATATTTCACCCTGCGAGCCTCAGGGCATTCACACATCTCGAATACAGACTCGAGCTTTTCAAACCAGTGAAGGAGTCCCACTGCTCCTTCCGTGCCACTAAATGTGCTGGGACGACAGTCCATGAAGTTCTTAAAAGTGCAGACAGGCTGCTGCGCTGGTTGACCTATTGTGTATGAATAGGACAAAGTTTAAATACAAGGGCTAGTTTAGGAGTGTAGGATCTAAAGATCCTAGTGTGTGCTATAACCACAGGATATACCTCCGGCTTGTGCGGCTGCAAGTGCCGCAGCAACTTGAGCTTGAACGAGAGCCTCTAGCTGGGCTTGAGTCATGTTAATTCGTCCAGACATGATCTTCATAGTAAAAGTAGCGTAAGTGAGAAGGGTTCGCGAGTAGGGCGATGACAGAAAAGCGTAAGCACGTAGGTGTTCTCATGTAATAGTGTCATGTGTATCTAAGTGTACTATGAGCAAAGTTCTATATGTTTCTAGCAAGCAGGTAATAAACATAAACCTTATTACCTAGGATGTCGAGTCTTGCACGTGGAGCGAAGCGTCGTTGTGGATCGTTGAGAGCACTGTTCTGGTTATAGTCTAGTTTTAATAAAAACGTTTTCCCATATTAAAACCAAGTTCTCTATAACCAATGGCTCTGATACCAATCTGTCACACCCCCAAAATCCACGTGCGGAGTAACACCGCTTGGGAGCGTGACTGACCAGGATCAAGCCACCAATCATATTGAACATGTAATTAGATAGTAAAAGTTATCCATCAATACGAGAGGTGTTTATCAAAACCAACTTAAGTAGATGTAGCGGAAGCATTAATGTATAAAACCCAACATAAGTATTAACGTATGAAATGTCGTAAGTGTTTAATAAGCAATCACGATCCATTTGCCCACAACGACCTGCTCCTCCTTGTGCAAGCTCCATTAGTACCTAAGGTCCTGCAAGGCATGCAGCAGAGAGTCAACAACTAGTTGATCGAGTTCACAGAAAGTAAGTTCAGTAATAGTAATGGTATGGTAAGCATTGCGTTCGTTCATTTAATCATGTATCATATTAGTTCGTATCGCAGCCCTCTAGGCATGTATCCGAAGATTAGGGAAAGTTCTCAAGTATTCTAGACTATGTATATTTGTATCGCTGGCCACCCTGGCATGTGTGCGAAGTTTAGTATGTATAGTTCGCGGCCTTTCCAAGGCATGCATGCGAAGATTAGTCATAGTATCGCGGCCAACCCCTGGCGTGTATGCGAAGATCAGTTCAATCGGTATACTAGTCTAACCGTATCTTATCATTTACCATCCTCACCCTGAGGACCATATCATTAGGTTCCATTAACTAAGTACGCACGAAATAATCATCCAATCCCATTCCCACCCTGGGAACCCCATGCCTTGGCTGTGTGAACTCACCTTGGTTTGCTCGGCAGATACACAGAAAGTTCAAGTAAGCTATATGGTGATCAACCACGTCCTAGCATGGTTATCATACAAGTTAGGTTCGTATTCGAATATAGCACATAAGTTCTACATGTATTGTAGCAAGTTGTGTACACGTATTGATCATAGTAGTTCAACAGTAACTGTCACGTAACAACGAAGTCCAAGTATCCGGCCCAATTAGTTGGGCTCGTAACAGTGCAAGTCCAGTAGTGTGCAAGTGTAGCCGGTCTCGAGTCGAGACTAGAGATCTCGAGTCGCAACAAAGGAGGTCTCGAGTGGTCATGGTCAAGTCGAGACCACACGGTCTCGAGTCGCAACGGGACTCGCAAACGCTGGTCTCGAGTTGTGCTGTTTGTGTGCGAGTGTCGTGGTCTCGAGTCGAGACTAGGAGTTCTCGACTCGCGGTGTCGTGGTCTCGAGTCGAGACTAGGAGTTCTCGACTCGCAACCCTGGTCGAGACAATCCGATTGTAACAACTTTCCATAATTCAGTCAACAATTATTCCGTGATTTCGGCTAACAAGTTAGGCAGTTTCGAAAACAGATCAAATCAACAATTAATCCATATTCAAGCATGTTCATAATCATCATCATCAAGAACAAACAATCGGATCAACATACAACCCTAAACCGAATCATTTAACTATTATGTAACCGGATTCTAGACCAAACATGTGAACAATATTCAGTCGAATAACATCATGCAACAGCCGATTAACCATGCATTCGGTCTAAATCATCAGCATCATTATCATCATACAATCATCAACCTATATTGATCTATGCATACTACACATGAGAGCCGGTTTATCAAGAACACCCTATCACATCAGTTTGCACAACAATCAATCATATAATCAAGCTAATAACAAAACACTAACCGTAAGAAAGAGGGTGATCCGAACAAGAGAATGATCTTCGGTTGCCTTGTGCCATCGAGTTTGAGCGAGAGAGAGAGAGAGAGAGAGAGAGGAGCTAGGGTTTTGTGTGTATAGAGTGTTTTGTAAAAGTGTGAAAGGGTTACAACACTCCAATGTGTTAAGCGTGTACGGTGGGTGGGCCGAACCCTCACTTGGGCCGCCCTAAAGTCCGAATACAAGTGATACGGCCCAAAGGGCTTGTGCGATCGAGTATGTAGTGTTGTGCGGTTCGGGTTTCATTCAAACATGTATAACACACATTCACATATTTCATTAATCATAAAGTTCACAAAATCACATATCATTCACATACGTTACACAAAGTAGGTCCGAATTACGAGTTGTCACATTATCCCCAACTTAAAAGAAATTTCGTCCCGAAATTTGGTATGCACTCACTGAGGAAGCTAGGTAAGTTGTATTGTTCACTGGTTTTCCTGGGGTGTCACATCCTCCCCCCGTTGATCTGGAAATTCCGTAGTAGTAGCTTCAGCCTCAGTAGTGATTGCATTGGTTCCGAATAACTGGGGGTACTTTTCTGTCATCCTGTCTTCGCGTTCCCAGGTGTACTCTGGGCCACGTTTGGAGTTCCAACGAACTCGGACAAGAGGGATTCTCTTGTTCTTGAGGACCTTAACATCCCGGTCCGTGATTTCAACTGGTTCCTCGACGAACTGCAACCGCTCGTCGATAGTGAGTTCCTTAAAAGGAATTATGAGGGTCTCATCTGACAGGCATTTCTTCAGATTCGACACGTGAAATACATTGTGAACTGCGCCGAGTTCAGCTGGTAAGTTTAGCTTGTAGGCCACCTTGCCTATTTTCTCAATGATCTCGAACGGTCCGACATACCGCGGATTTAGTTTGCCCCGTTTGCCAAAACGAACCACACCCTTCCAGGGTGAGACTTTAAGTAAAACCCGGTCCCCGACCTGAAATTCCAAAGGCTTTCTACGCTTGTCGCGTAGGCTTTCTGACGGTCGCGTGCTGCCGCCATGCGTTGTCGTATCTGTGCTATCTTTTCTGTGGCGTCCACTACAATCTCTGGACCCGTGATCTGACTATCCCCCACCTCTGCCCAACAGAGAGGTGACCGGCATTTACGTCCGTACAATGCCTCGAATGGAGCGGCTTGTATGCTGGTGTGATAACTATTATTGTACGAGAACTCCACCAAAGGGAGATGCTTTTCCCAGCCGTTGCCGAAATCAATAACGCATGCCCTAAGCATGTCTTCAAGAGTTTGGATCGTACGCTCAGACTGCCCATCCGTCTGAGGATGATATGCTGTGCTCATGTCTAACCGTGAGCCGAAAGATTTGTGCATCGCTTGCCATAGTTCTGACGTGAATCGCGCATCCCGATCCGAAATGATGGAGGTGGGCACTCCGTGCCTCGAAACAACTTCTTTAAGATAGATGTCTGCGAGAGTGGAGAACTTATCCGTTTCCTTTATAGCTAGGAAGTGTGCAGACTTGGTGAGTCGATCCACGATCACCCATATGGTATCATTCCCACGCTGAGATCTAGGTAGGCCTGTAACGAAATCCATGGAAATTTCTTCCCATTTCCATTGCGGTATCGTGGGTTGCTGAAGTAGGCCCGCTGGTTTCTGATATTCCACCTTGACTCTCGCACAGGTCAAGCACTTGCTAACATAGGTAGCGATGTGGGCCTTCATGCTAGGCCACCAATAAGTAGTTCTGATGTCGTGGTACATTTTATCCGACCCTGGATGTACCGAGTAGCGGGACTTGTGAGCTTCGTCCATTACAAGTTCGCGTAGACCGCCATAAAGTGGGACCCAAATACGCCCCGTTACATAGTAGGCGTCGTCTGCCTTCTGTTCTAGTTGTTGCCTTGAGCCGCGTAGGGCTTCAGCCCCGACGTTTTCTGGTTTCAATGCTTCTGCCTGAGCATCTCGTATTTGTGCAAAAAGGCTAGACTGAATCGTAAGCTGCAGCGCTCGCACGCGCCGAGGTAAAGTGTCTTTCCGACTGAGAGCGTCAGCCACAACATTGGCTTTGCCTGGATGGTACTTGATGGCGCATTCGTAATCGTTAAGTAGTTCAACCCATCGACGTTGACGCATGTTCAATTCCTTCTGCTTGAAGATATGCTCGAGACTCCTGTGATCGGTGTAAATTGTGCACATGGTACCGTACAGGTAGTGTCGCCATATCTTGAGGGCGAAAACAACAGCTCCCAGCTCTAAATCGTGCGTCGTGTAGTTCCGTTCATGAATCTTAAGTTGACGCGAAGCGTAAGCGATAACCTTATCCCGTTGCATCAATACACATCCCAGACCCTGGATGGATGCATCACAGTATACTACAAAATCGTCCGTGCCCTCTGGCAATGAGAGGATAGGTGCACTGCAAAGTCTATCCTTTAAGTGTTGAAAGGCAGTTTCCTGCGTGTTGCCCCAACGGTAGGTGACACCCTTCTGTGTCAGTAGTGTAAGCGGCTGAGCAATCTTTGAAAAGTCTTTAATAAACCGTCTGTAGTAACCCGCCAAACCCAAGAATTGGCGTATTTCCGTTGGCGTACGTGGTGCAGGCCAGTTCCTGATCGAGTCTACCTTGGATGGATCGACATAGATCCCATCCTTGTTCACTACGTGGCCTAAGAAGTGGACTTCACGAAGCCAGAAGTCGCATTTCGAAAATTTAGCGTACAGCTGTTCCTTCCGTAGGAGTTCCAAAATAAGGCGTAGGTGCTGCTCGTGTTCCTCCTGACTCTTGGAGTAGATCAGAATGTCGTCGATGAAGACAATGACGAACTTGTCAAGATAGGGTTTGCACACCCTGTTCATAAGGTCCATTAATACGGCAGGTGCGTTCGTTAACCCGAACGGCATGACAAGAAACTCGTAGTGGCCGTAGCGAGTTCTGAATGCGGTTTTGGAGACGTCCTCATCCCGGACTCTCAGCTGATGATAACCAGACCTCAAGTCTATCTTGGAGTAATAACACGACCCTTGCAACTGGTCGAATAAGTCGTCTATGCGTGGAAGAGGATAACGGTTCTTCACCGTCACCTTGTTCAGTTCACGGTAGTCGATGCACATTCTGAACGTACCGTCTTTCTTCCTCACGAATAACACTGGAGCTCCCCAAGGCGAAGAGCTTGGACGAATGAAGCCCTTTTCCAAGAGCTCTTGCAGCTGCTTTGACAGTTCTTCCAATTCTGATGGAGCTAGACGATATGGTGCGCGAGCTATGGGTGCTGCTCCTGGAGCGAGCTCGATTTGAAATTCGACCTGACGGTGAGGCGGTAATCCAGGTAAGTCTTCAGGAAACACCTGAGGATAGTCACGTACGACTGGAATGTCTTCCAATTTCTTTTCCTTCACTGATGCATCTGAAACGAGTGCCAAGATTGCGGTGTGACCCTTCCGCAAACATTTCTGAGCCTTCAAGAAAGAGATAATGCCAACCACAGCACCACTCTTGTCGCCTTGGACTTCGAGAGGTTCTTGACCAGTACGGGAAATGCGAATGATCTTCTCACTACATAAGATTTCAGCCTGATGCTGGGATAACCAATCCATCCCAATAACGATATCAAAACCTCCCAAGACTATGGGAATAAGGTCGATGGAGAAAGCTTGACCGGCTAAGACAATACTACAACCCCTGACTATTTGCGTGGCTTCTAAACTCTTACCATTAGCTAGTTCTACGACGTGTTTGGTGTTTAGGGGTGTTGATGTACGTTTTAACAATTTACTGGCTTTCACAGAAATATAACTTGTATCCGCCCCCGAATCAAATAAAACAGTAACATAAATATCGTCGAGGAGAAACTTACCCATAACCACATTGGGATCGTTCATTGCATCTCCTCGTCCTAGCACAAAAGCTCGACCCCTTGCCTCGTTGCCATTGATGTTGTTATTTCCCCCGCTGTTGTTGTTCCCGTTGCCCTGATTATTGTTGTTGTTGCGATTCTGGTTCTTGTTCAATTGAGGGCAATCACGTTTGTAGTGGCCTTCAGCACCACACTGGAAACATCCCTGGTTTCCACGCTGTGGTTGCTGCTGCTGTGGGTTTTGAGGAACCGGTGGCGGAAGTTGCTGATTCTGGTTCGCAGGTCGTGAGCTCCTGTAATCTTTGGCTTCGTGCCCTAGCTTGAGACATCTCTGACAACGTTCCTTGCGACACCTTCCACTGTGGTGTCTGTTACACTTGTTACATAGTGGGTGAACTCCCCGGTATCCACCCTGCCCCTGACTGCCAGATGATTGTTGACTCGAATTCTGGTAGTCATTCGTCCTGCGCTGCTGTGCTTGAGACTGAACGAAAACTGATTGTCACACCCCCAAAATCCACCTGCGGAGTATCACCGCTTGGGAGCGTGACTGACCAGGATCAAGCCACCAATCATACAGAACATTGTATAAAATAAAAGTAAATGCAATATAATCCAAACCATTTCCATATGAAAGGTGTTTCCAAAACATAAGTAAGTTGTCATTGTTTAGCGGAAGCGTATTATTGTAAAACCCATAGCAATTAAGTATCAAATATCAAAAGTGTTCAATAAGATGATCAAGATCCAAGCCCCACAACGACCAGCTCCTCCGTGTGCAAGCTCCAATATGTACCTAAGGTCCTGCAAGGCATGCAGCAGATAATCAACAAACTAGTTGAGCGAGTTCACAGTTAATAGTTTAGTTTGGGTAATAGTGCGTTTGTTCAATAAAGCATCATATCGTATCAGTTCCATCGCGGCCTCACAGGCATGTGTGCGAAGATTAGGTTCGTTAGTTCGCGACCGTAGTCTTTACCGACCAGGGTGTGTGCGAAGGCAATTTATCAGTTCGTTCGCGACCATAGTCTTTACCGACCAGGGTGTGTGCGAAGGCAGTTGAGTAGTTCGTTCGCGACCATAGTCTTTACCAACCAGGGTGTGTGCGAAGGCAGTTCGACAAGTATCATTTAAGCATGCACAAACAATCATCCAACCCATTCCCACCCTGGGAACCCATGCCTTGGCTGTGTGAACTCACCTTGGTTTGCTCGGTATGCTAGGTTATGCACTCACAAGTAATTTATTCACGTCCTATCGTATGCACGTATAACAAATCAGTTCATGTTCACAACGATACGCATGCAATTTAATGTTCACATAACAGTCAGTTTGCATATCGACACAACACGTATTATTTCACAGTAGAACATCAGCTATCATTCAATTCATGGTCATCTTTCGACACACTAGAGATCTTTCGACTAACAGGTATCATAGCTATCTTTCGAACAGAATGTTATGTTTCGAACTTAATGTTATCATTCGGTCATTGCTATCCTTCGGTCAACACTATGTTTCGAACATCTAGTATCTTTCGGTGTCTTTCGGTTACTACCATGTTTCGAGTAACTGATATCTTTCGATGGATATCAGTTACGTTACAAGTTTCCAAGTTTTGCTGTGATTATCAATTAACACCAATATCACAAATCAGTTAACATCAACCAGATCAAACAAGCATAATTCCCATGTTTATCAAGAACCCTAATCTGAATAACAAGATTATTTAAACTATCCAACTTACACATAGGTGTCGATTACATGAACATGTCCGATTACCATATTTAGCCGATTATCAACCTGATTAACATACATATCCAATTCGTATACAAACAATCCGGCCGATTAATCAAACAAGTTTGACCGATTTGCTAACCGATCAACAACAACATCCTAGTAATCATGACTATTCAATCCAATTATATTTGCTAAACCTAGCTTATCCGATTCATGACAACATATAAACAACATATTGCAAGACCATTGATCAATCATGAAATCATACATCATAAACAACATCACACACTAACCGGAAATCGGGGTTGCGGAAATAAAATCCTTCGAACAGGGACTAAGTCTGCTTTGCCGTCGCACACACACAAAGGAACTAGGGTTTTTCTTAGAAAATAACCATCAGTTTACATGCACTCCCATATATACGTATCACAGTAATGGGCCAAGCCCATTGGAAAGACTGGGCCGAAACATATCGAAGGATATGTTTCGTGCTCGAAGGATATGTTTCGTGCTCGAAGGATATGTTTCGAGGTCTTCGAATCGAAGGTCATCCTTCGTGGTCCTTCGAATCCTTCGAACTGTATGACATGTTCCGATCTAGACTAAGTGTTTTAATAATAATCCTAACATTATTTTCTACCACAGCAAGTAATCACATATAGGCCAAATGACAATCGTTTCATTAAAACACAACACGTACAACTTCCACTTCACAATACAAACAACTAAACAGTCAAAGTCAACACGCATCAAGTGCGAAAGTGAAAATCAGAAACTCGAGTTGTCACATTATCCCCAACTTAAAAGAAATTTCGTCCCGAAATTTGGTACGCACTCACTGAGGAAGCTGGGTAAGTTACGTTGTTCACTGGTTTTCCTGGGGTGTCACATCATCCCCCCGTTGATTTGGAATTTCGTCCCGAAATTCAGTAGTAGTAGCTTCAGCCTCAGAAGTGGATGCATTGGTTTCGAATAACTGGGGATACTTTTCTTGCATCTGGTCTTCGCGTTCCCATGTATACTCCGGGCCACGCTGGGAGTTCCAACGAACTCGAACAAGAGGGATTCTCTTGTTTTTGAGGACCTTAACATCCCGGTCCGTGATTTCAACTGGTTTCTCGACGAACTGCAACCGCTCGTCGATAGTGAGTTCCTTAAAAGGAACTATAAGGGTCTCATCTGATAGGCATTTCTTCAGATTGGACACGTGAAATACATTGTGAACTGCACCGAGTTCAGGAGGTAGGTTTAATCTGTAGGCTACCTTGCCAATCTTTTCTAAGATTTCGAATGGTCCGACGTACCGCGGATTCAATTTGCCTCTTTTACCAAAACGAACCACACCCTTCCAGGGTGAAACTTTCAATAAGACCCGGTCCCCGACCTCAAATTCCAATGGCTTTCTACGCTTGTCCGCGTAGGCTTTCTGACGGTCGCGTGCTGCCGCCATGCGTTGTCGTATCTGTGCTATCTTTTCTGTGGCGTCCACAACAATATCTGGACCCGTAATCTGACTATCCCCCACCTCTGCCCAACAGAGAGGTGACCGGCATTTACGTCCGTACAATGCCTCGAATGGAGCGGCTTGAATGCTGGTATGGTAACTGTTATTATACGAGAACTCCACCAAAGGGAGGTGCTTTTCCCAGCCGTTGCCGAAATCGATGACACACGCTCGAAGCATGTCTTCTAGAGTTTGAATAGTTCGCTCAGACTGCCCATCCGTCTGAGGATGATATGCTGTGCTCATGTCTAATCGTGAGCCAAAAGATTTGTGCATCGCTTGCCAAAGTTCTGACGTGAATCGTGCATCGCGATCTGAAATAATAGAGATGGGCACTCCGTGCCTCGAAACAACTTCTTTCATGTAGATGTCTGCTAGGGTAGAAAACTTATCCTTTTCTTTGATAGCCAAGAAGTGAGCAGACTTTGTGAGCCGATCAACGACCACCCAGATAGTGTCATTCCCACGCTGGGATCTAGGTAGGCCAGTAACAAAATCCATGGAAATTTGCTCCCATTTCCATTGTGGTATTTCTGGCTGCTGAAGTAGGCCTGATGGTTTCTGGTACTCGATTTTAACCCTTGCACAAGTTAAACACTTGCCGACGTAAGTTGCGATAAGAGCTTTCATGTTTGGCCACCAATAAGTTGTTCTGATATCGTGGTACATCTTATCCGACCCTGGATGTACCGAGTAGCGAGACTTGTGCGCTTCATCCATCACAAGTTCGCGTAAACCGCCATAAAGTGGGACCCAAATACGCCCCGTTACATAGTAGGCGCCGTCTTCCTTTTGTTCCATTTGTTGCCTTGAACCGCGCAAGGCTTCAGCCTTGACGTTTTCGGGTTTTAGTGCTTCTATCTGAGCAGCTCGTATCTGTGCAGGAAGACTGGACTGAATGGTAAGCTGTAGCGCTCGCACGCGCTTAGGTAAAGTGTCTTTCCGACTGAGGGCATCAGCCACAACATTGGCCTTCCCTGGATGATACTTGATGGCACATTCGTAGTCGTTCAGTAGTTCAACCCATCTTCGTTGACGCATATTCAAATCTTTTTGCTTAAGGATATGCTCGAGACTCCTGTGATCGGTGTAAATCGTGCACCTGGTACCCTACAGGTAGTGTCGCCATATCTTAAGCGCGAAAACAACAGCTCCCAGCTCTAAATCGTGCGTCGTGTAGTTCCGTTCATGAACCTTGAGTTGCCGAGAAGCGTAGGCTATCACTTTATCACGTTGCATCAATACACAACCAAGCCCCTGTATCGATGCGTCACAATAGACCACGAAGTCATCCGTGCCCTCTGGCAATGAAAGAATAGGTGCGCTGCAAAGCCTATCCTTTAAGTACTGGAAAGCGGTCTCTTGCGTATTACCCCATCTGTAAACGACACCTTTCTGTGTAAGCATAGTGAGTGGTTGCGCGATCTTGGAGAAGTCTTTAATAAATCGCCTGTAGTAACCTGCCAAACCCAAGAATTGGCGTATTTCTGTCGGTGTACGCGGTGCTGGCCAGTTTCTGATCGAATCAACCTTGGATGGATCGACATGAATCCCATCCTTGTTCACCACATGGCCTAAGAAGTGGACTTCACGAAGCCAGAAGTCGCATTTTGAAAACTTTGCGTACAGTTGCTCTTTTCGAAGAAGTTCCAAGATAATACGTAGATGCTGCTCATGCTCCTCCTGACTCTTGGAGTAGATCAAAATGTCGTCGATGAAGACGATAACAAACTTGTCGAGATAGGGTTTGCACACCCTGTTCATAAGATCCATGAAGACTGCAGGTGCGTTTGTAAGCCCGAATGGCATGACAAGAAACTCGTAATGACCGTAGCGAGTTCTGAAAGCGGTTTTGGAGACGTCCTCATCCCGGACTCTCAGCTGATGATACCCTGACCTAAAATCAATCTTGGAATAGTAACACGACCCTTGCAACTGGTCGAATAAGTCGTCGATGCGCGGAAGAGGATAACGGTTCTTCACTGTCACCTTGTTGAGTTCACGGTAGTCTATACACATTCTGAACGTACCGTCTTTCTTCTTCACAAATAACACTGGAGCTCCCCAAGGCGAAGAGCTTGGACGAATAAAGCCCTTTTCCAAGAGCTCTTGCAGCTGCTTCGACAGTTCTTCCAGTTCGGTTGGAGCTAAACGATACGGTGCGCGGGCTATTGGTGCTGCTCCTGGAGCTAATTCAATCTGAAACTCAACTTGACGATGAGGAGGTAAACCAGGTAAATCTTCAGGAAACACCTGAGGGAAGTCACGTACAACTGGGATATCCTCCAGCTTCTTTTCCTTTGCTGATGCATCAGTAACGAGAGCCAGAATGGCAGTATGCCCCTTTCGTAAACATTTCTGCGCCTTCAAGTAAGAGATGATGCCAACCACAGCACCACTCTTGTCGCCCTGAACTTCGAGAGGTTCTTGACTGGAGCGAGGAATACGAATAACTTTTTCCTTGCATAAAATCTCTGCGTGATGTTGAGATAACCAATCCATGCCGATGACGACGTCGAAGCTACCCAAGACTATGGGTATAAGATCAATCGTGAAAGTCTGACCCGCTAGAACAATGCTACAACCCTTGACTACATGAGCGGCTTCTACACTTTTACCGTTTGCTAGTTCTACGACGTGTTTAGTGTCTAAAGGTATTGGTGTACGTTTTAATAATTTACTCATTTTCAATGACATATAACTTGTATCAGCACCCGAATCAAATAAGACAGTAACGTAAATATCGTCGAGAAGAAACTTACCCATAACCACATTGGGATCATTCACTGCATCTCCTCGACCCAACACAAAAGCACGACCACGAGCTTCATTGCCGTTGTTGTTGTTGTTTCCCCCATTGTTGTTGTTACCATTACCCTGATTGTTGTTATTCCCGTTGCCCTGGTTGTTGTTATTGCGATTCTGGTTCAACTGGGGACAATCGCGTTTGTAGTGACCTTCAGCCCCACACTGGAAACACCCCCGGTTTCCACGCTGTGGCTGCTGCTGCTGATTCTGTGGAGCTGGCGGTGGAAGTTGCTGGTTCTGATTCACTGGTCGCGCGCTTCTACAATCTTTGGCCTCATGGCCCATCTTGTGGCACCTTTGGCATTGACTCCTGCGACATCTTCCACTGTGGTGTTTGTTGCACCTGTTACACCACGGGTGATTTCCCTTATAACCACTATGTCCCTGACTGCCCGATGACTGCTGACTCGGACTCTGGTAATCGTTGGTGCGACGTTGCTGAGTTTGGGATTGAACAGACGCTGATCCCCTGCTGGAATCCCCGTCCCACTTTCTTTTATTCTCGCTGGGTGTGGCAGAAGTAGCAGCAGTAGGAGTGACTGAAGTAACAGCTGTAGCAGTAGCGCCGACACGTTTTGGCAGTTTGCCCTGGTCTACTGCCTGATCTGTGATGCGATGAGCGAGGCGCTGAATTTCTTGGATGTTGTTGAGGTTAGCCGACGTAACGTGGCTCTGTATTTCTGGTGCCAAACCTTTGAGGTACAACTCAATTCGCTTGTATGGAGGATCTACCATAGTTGGGCACAGCACAGCCAACTCATTCGATCTTTTGGTGTAAGCTTCGATTTCCGAACCAACCATTTTCAAGTTATACAACTCGTCCTCCAACTTGTGAATGTCTTCTCTAGTGCAGTATTCCCTCTTGATCAGTTCTTTGAATTCATTCCAGGGTGTGGCGTTAGCAGCTGCCAACCCTAAAATCTGCACTTGTGCGTTCCACCAAGTGAGCGCAATCCCTTCAAGTGTGCCAGTGGCGAACTTCACCCTGCGAGCCTCAGGGCATTCACACATTTCGAAAACCGACTCGATCTTTTCAAACCAGTGGAGGAGTCCGACTGCCCCCTCCGTGCCACTGAACGAGCTAGGACGACAGTCCATGAAAGTCTTGAAGGTACACGCAGGTTGTTGCTGAGCGGGTTGACCTATTGTGTACGAATAGGGCAAAGTTAAGTACGAGAATTAATGTAGGATCTAAAGATCCTAGTGTTTATACTGCAGGGTACACTACCTGCTTGGGCGGCTGCAACTGCCGCAGCAACGAGAGCCTCTAGCTGGGCTTGAGTCATGGTAATTCGTGCGGCCATTGATCTTCACATCAAAGGCAACATAAGTGAGAAAGGTTCGCGAGTAGTGCGATGACAGAAGAGTGTAAGCACATAAGTATTCTCATGCAATGTCAAGTTGTGAGCAAGTAATGTAAGCATACTACGAGCAAAGTTCTATGCAAATTCTAGCATGTAGGCAATAAACATAAACCTTATTACCTAGGGAGTTGAGTCTTGCACGTGGAGCGAAGCGTCGTTGTGGATCGTTGAGAGCACTGTTCTGGTTATAGTCTGGTTTTAATAAAAACGTTTTCCCATATTAAAACCAAGTTCTCTATAACCAATGGCTCTGATACCAATCTGTCACACCCCCAAAATCCACCTGCGGAGTATCACCGCTTGGGAGCGTGACTGA
Organism: Helianthus annuus; assembly: GCF_002127325.2. NCBI lineage: Eukaryota > Viridiplantae > Streptophyta > Magnoliopsida > Asterales > Asteraceae > Helianthus > Helianthus annuus. The sequence goes on from NC_035448.2 coordinate 187,132,358, forward strand.
CCAGGATCAAGCCACCAATCATACAGAACATTGTATAAAATAAAAGTAAATGCAATATAATCCAAACCATTTCCATATGAAAGGTGTTTCCAAAACATAAGTAAGTTGTCATTGTTTAGCGGAAGCGTATTATTGTAAAACCCATAGCAATTAAGTATCAAATATCAAAAGTGTTCAATAAGATGATCAAGATCCAAGCCCCACAACGACCAGCTCCTCCGTGTGCAAGCTCCAATATGTACCTAAGGTCCTGCAAGGCATGCAGCAGATAATCAACAAACTAGTTGAGCGAGTTCACAGTTAATAGTTTAGTTTGGGTAATAGTGCGTTTGTTCAATAAAGCATCATATCGTATCAGTTCCATCGCGGCCTCACAGGCATGTGTGCGAAGATTAGGTTCGTTAGTTCGCGACCGTAGTCTTTACCGACCAGGGTGTGTGCGAAGGCAATTTATCAGTTCGTTCGCGACCATAGTCTTTACCGACCAGGGTGTGTGCGAAGGCAGTTGAGTAGTTCGTTCGCGACCATAGTCTTTACCAACCAGGGTGTGTGCGAAGGCAGTTCGACAAGTATCATTTAAGCATGCACAAACAATCATCCAACCCATTCCCACCCTGGGAACCCATGCCTTGGCTGTGTGAACTCACCTTGGTTTGCTCGGTATGCTAGGTTATGCACTCACAAGTAATTTATTCACGTCCTATCGTATGCACGTATAACAAATCAGTTCATGTTCACAACGATACGCATGCAATTTAATGTTCACATAACAGTCAGTTTGCATATCGACACAACACGTATTATTTCACAGTAGAACATCAGCTATCATTCAATTCATGGTCATCTTTCGACACACTAGAGATCTTTCGACTAACAGGTATCATAGCTATCTTTCGAACAGAATGTTATGTTTCGAACTTAATGTTATCATTCGGTCATTGCTATCCTTCGGTCAACACTATGTTTCGAACATCTAGTATCTTTCGGTGTCTTTCGGTTACTACCATGTTTCGAGTAACTGATATCTTTCGATGGATATCAGTTACGTTACAAGTTTCCAAGTTTTGCTGTGATTATCAATTAACACCAATATCACAAATCAGTTAACATCAACCAGATCAAACAAGCATAATTCCCATGTTTATCAAGAACCCTAATCTGAATAACAAGATTATTTAAACTATCCAACTTACACATAGGTGTCGATTACATGAACATGTCCGATTACCATATTTAGCCGATTATCAACCTGATTAACATACATATCCAATTCGTATACAAACAATCCGGCCGATTAATCAAACAAGTTTGACCGATTTGCTAACCGATCAACAACAACATCCTAGTAATCATGACTATTCAATCCAATTATATTTGCTAAACCTAGCTTATCCGATTCATGACAACATATAAACAACATATTGCAAGACCATTGATCAATCATGAAATCATACATCATAAACAACATCACACACTAACCGGAAATCGGGGTTGCGGAAATAAAATCCTTCGAACAGGGACTAAGTCTGCTTTGCCGTCGCACACACACAAAGGAACTAGGGTTTTTCTTAGAAAATAACCATCAGTTTACATGCACTCCCATATATACGTATCACAGTAATGGGCCAAGCCCATTGGAAAGACTGGGCCGAAACATATCGAAGGATATGTTTCGTGCTCGAAGGATATGTTTCGTGCTCGAAGGATATGTTTCGAGGTCTTCGAATCGAAGGTCATCCTTCGTGGTCCTTCGAATCCTTCGAACTGTATGACATGTTCCGATCTAGACTAAGTGTTTTAATAATAATCCTAACATTATTTTCTACCACAGCAAGTAATCACATATAGGCCAAATGACAATCGTTTCATTAAAACACAACACGTACAACTTCCACTTCACAATACAAACAACTAAACAGTCAAAGTCAACACGCATCAAGTGCGAAAGTGAAAATCAGAAACTCGAGTTGTCACACTGATCCCCTGCTGGAATCCCCATCCCATTTCCGTTTGTTGTCGCTGAGTGTAGCAGGGGTAGCAGCTGGAGTAGTAGTTGCACTGACGCGTTTGGGCAGCTTGTTCTGTTCTACTGCCTGATCTGTGAGACGATGAGCAAGACGCTGGATGTCTTGGATGTTGTCGAGGTTTGCCGAGGTAACATGGCTCTGGATCTCTGGCGCAAGTCCCTTGAGATACAACTCAATGCGCTTCACTGGAGGGTCCACCATAGTTGGACACAGAATGGCCAGTTCGTTTGATCGTTTCGTATAGGCTTCAATCTCTGACCCCGTCATTTTCAAGTGATAAAGCTCGTTCTCCAACTTGTGGATGTCATCACGCGTGCAGTATTCCCTCTTAATGAGTTCCTTGAAGTCGTTCCAGGGTGTGGCGTTAGCAGCTGCCAACCCTAAGATCTGTACTTGCGCGTTCCACCAGGTTAGCGCGATCCCCTCTAAAGTACCAGTGGCATATTTCACCCTGCGAGCCTCAGGGCATTCACACATCTCGAATACAGACTCGAGCTTTTCAAACCAGTGAAGGAGTCCCACTGCTCCTTCCGTGCCACTAAATGTGCTGGGACGACAGTCCATGAAGTTCTTAAAAGTGCAGACAGGCTGCTGCGCTGGTTGACCTATTGTGTATGAATAGGTTAATGTTTAAATACAAGGGCTAGTTTAGGAGTGTAGGATCTAAAGATCCTAGTGTGTGCTATAACCACAGGATATACCTCCTGCTTGTGCGGCTGCAAGTGCCGCAGCAACTTGAGCTTGAACGAGAGCCTCTAGCTGGGCTTGAGTCATGTTAATTCGTCCAGACATGATTTTCATAGTAAAAGTAGCGTAAGTGAGAAGGGTTCGTGAGTAGGGCGATGACAGAAAAGCGTAAGCACGTAGGTGTTCTCATGTAATAGTGTCATGTGTATCTAAGTGTACTATGAGCAAAGTTCTATATGTTTCTAGCAAGCAGGTAATAAACATAAACCTTATTACCTAAGATGTCGAGTCTTGCACGTGGAGCGAAGCGTCGTTGTGGATCGTTGAGAGCACTGTTCTGGTTATAGTCTGGTTTTAATAAAAACGTTTTCCCATATTAAAACCAAGTTCTCTATAACCAATGGCTCTGATACCAATCTGTCACACCCCCAAAATCCACGTGCGGAAATGTCATAAGTGTTTAATAAGCAATCACGATCCATTTGCCCACAGCGACCTGCTCCTCCTTGTGCAAGCTCCATTAGTACCTAAGGTCCTGCAAGGCATGCAGCAGAGAGTCAACAACTAGTTGAGCGAGTTCACAGAAAGTAAGTTCAGTAATAGTAATGGTATGGTAAGCATTGCGTTCGTTCATTTAATCATGTATCGTATTAGTTCGTATCGCAGCCCTCTAGGCATGTATGCGAAGATTAGGGAAAGTTCTCAAGTATTCTAGACTATGTATATTTGTATCGCTGGCCACCCTGGCATGTGTGCGAAGTTTAGTATGTATAGTTCGCGGCCTTTCCAAGGCATGCATGCGAAGATTAGTCATAATATCGCGGCCAACCCCTGGCGTGTATGCGAAGATCTGTTCAATCGGTATACTAGTCTAACCGTATCTTATCATTTACCATCCTCACCCTGAGGACCATATCATTAGGTTCCATTAACTAAGTACGCACGAAATAATCATCCAATCCCATTCCCACCCTGGGAACCCTATGCCTTGGTTGTGTGAACTCACCTTGGTTTGCTCGGCAGATACACAGAAAGTTCAAGTAAGCTATATGGTGATCAACCACGTCCTAGCATGGTTATCATACAAGTCAGGTTCGTATTCGAATATAGCACATAAGTTCTACACGTATTGTAGCAAGTTGTGTACACGTATTGATCATAGTAGTTCAACAGTAACTATCACGTAACAACGAAGTCCAAGTATCCGGCCCAATTAGTTGGGCTCGTAACAGTGCAAGTCCAGTAGTGTGCAAGTGTAGCCGGTCTCGAGTCGAGACTAGAGATCTCGAGTCGCAACAAAGGAGGTCTCGAGTGGTCATGGTCAAGTCGAGACCACACGGTCTCGAGTCGCAACGGGACTCGCAAACGCTGGTCTCGAGTTGTGCTGTTTGTGTGCGAGTGTCGTGGTCTCGAGTCGAGACTAGGAGTTCTCGACTCGCAACCCTGGTCGAGACAATCCGATTGTAACAACTTTCCATATTTCAGTCAACAATTATTCCGTGATTTCGGCTAACAAGTTAGGCAGTTTCGAAAACAGATCAAATCAACAATTAATCCATATTCAAGCATGTTCATAATCATCATCATCAAGAACAAACAATCGGATCAACATACAACCCTAAACCGAATCATTTAACTATTATGTAACCGGATTCTAGACCAAACATGTGAACAATATTCAGTCGAATAACATCATGCAACAGCCGATTAACCATGCATTCGGTCTAAATCATCAGCATCATTATCATCATACAATCATCAAACTATATTGATCTATGCATACTACACATGAGAGCCGGTTTATCAAGAACACCCTATCACATCAGTTTGCACAACAATTAATCATATAATCAAGCTAATAACAAAGCACTAACCGTAAGAAAGAGGGTGATCTGAACAAGAGAATGATCTTCGGTTGCCTTGTGCCGTCGAGTTTGAGCGAGAGAGAGAGAGAGAGAGAGAGAGAGAGAGAGAGAGGAGCTAGGGTTTTGTGTGTATAGAGTGTTTTGTAAAAGTGTGAAAGGGTTACAACACTCCAATGTGTTAAGCGTGTACGGTGGGTGGGCCGAACCCTCACTTGGGCCGCCCTAAAGTCCGAATACAAGTGATACGGCCCAAAGGGCTTGTGCGATCGAGTATGTAGTGTTGTGCGGTTCGGGTTTCATTCAAACATGTATAACACACATTCACATATTTCATTAATCATAAAGTTCACAAAATCACATATCATTCACATACGTTACACAAAGTAGGTCCGAATTACGAGTTGTCACATCATCCGGATGGTTTCGTTTTCAGAATCTGAAGAAGTTAATTCATGTTCATGCTGTTGTAAGTTCTCGGCTGCAGTGACATCATCATGCTGTTGTGTTTCATGACTCAGTTCTTCTTCTTCTTGAGGTATTGCAGCACTATGTTCCGGTTGCCTGCTGACTGTTGTTGATCCTTGTATCTTGTCTGTTTCACTGCCTTCTCGTGTCTCGCTATCATCAGAGTCAGTTACAACCAAGGGAACATCATTCATCTCAGAATTAATATCCCATCTCCTGTTCTCATCGAAGGTAACATCACGACTGATGACAATCTTATTTGTTTGTGGATTGTAGAGTTTATATCCTTTACTATGTTCACTATACCCAACAAATACCATCTTTTCAGTTTTCTGGTTTAACTTGTCTCTATGTTGCTTGGGTATGTGTACATAGGCTAAACAGCCGAATACCTTTAAATGTTCCACATTGGGTTTATTACCATTCCATGCTTCATACGGAGTTATGTTGGGTCTTGTCTTCGTGATCGTTCTATTTAGAATGTAGGTTGCACATGCTACTGCTTCAGCCCAGTAACAGTTTGGTAAGTGTTTGACATTCATCATGCTCCTACTCAACTCCATCAATGTCCTATTTTTTCTCTCTGCTACCCCATTCTGCTGTGGAGAATAACTATTTGTGAGTTGATGACGTATTCCATTTTGCTTCAGATAATCTTGAAACATCCTCCCACAATACTCTCCTCCTCGATCAGTTCTCAGTGTCTTAATCGAGTGATCTGATTGCTTTTCATTCAAGGCTTTGAATATTTTGAAGTAGTGCAGTGCTTCTGATTTATACTTAAGAAAGAACACCCACGTTTTCCTTGAAAAATCATCTATAAAGGTAATAAAATACCTGCATCCTCCTATCGATTCAGTTCTCATGGGTCCGCATATGTCTGAGTGTACTGATTGTAAGAGCTTGTCAGCTTGCCATGTGATCTTCTTCGAAAATGGCTTTCTTGACTGTTTTCCTGAGATGCACCCTTCGCAAATTCTCTCATTTTTTATAATCTTGGGTAAACCGATTACTAGCTCCTTGTTTCCCATACTTATTAGCGTGTCCATGTTAACATGACCATACCTTTTATGCCAAAGAGATGACATATCTTTCACTGCCATTGTCATTGCAAAATTTAAGTCACTATTCGGACAAAGAGGAAACATCTTGTTGCTGGTCATTTTGATATCTCCGATGACCTCTTTACTTGTATCTTTGATAATACACTTATTGTCATGAAACAGTACATTATATCCTTTCTTTATAAGTTGCCCCACGCTTAATAGGTTATGTTTCAAACCTTCTACGTAAAATACATTCGGTATTTCACGAACCTGATCTTTGATTTTTAGAGATACTTCACCGCAACCTTGCACTTGCAGCCTTTTATCGTCTCCTGTCCGTACTTCTTTCTTCACGGATTCATCCAGATTGATGAATAAACTTCTGTTTCCCGTCATATGATTACTGCAACCGCTGTCCAGATACCAACAGTCTTCATTTATTGACTCTTCCATATTGAAAATCATAAACATTGTATCTTCTTGTTCGTTGATCTCTTCGTCTTGATGAATCAACGCGTTGTCTGTCCTTTCACTCTCATCTTTACGTTGACAGAATCTAGCCGTGTGCCCTAACCATTGACAGTTATAACAACGGATCATGTTCATGTTCCGGCCCCTGTATTTATTGCGGCCCTTTCCTCCTCCTCCTTCGTTTCTTGAGGATTTAAAACGATCTTGACTCGTATTCTGTACTTGAAACGCATGTTCTGTTGGATTATCTTCATACTGTTTCAATCTCAATTCATGAGATTGAAGTATGCCCATCAATTCTTCGGTTGTAACATTTTCCAGATCCTTTGTTTCCTCCACTGTTATCACCACAGACTCGAAATATCGAGTCAAACTACGTAATATCTTTTCTACGATCCGTTGTTCACTGATTTTCTCTTCATTCATTCGTAATTGATTGACAATAAGGATTACTCTATTGAAATATTCTTCAATCGATTCCCCTTCTTTCATTTTTAATGCATCGAATTCACAACGAAGAGTTTGAAGTTTGATAGTTTTTACCCGGTTTTCTCCTCGGTAGGATTTATGCAGTATGTTCCAGGCTTCGTGTGATGATTTCGCTAATGCAATTCTTTCGAATATGGTATCATTTACCGACTGAAATATGATATGTCACACCCCAACCAATGGCGGAAACATCGGGATGAGACGAAGTGTGAAGATTGCTCGAGACATCATAACGCTATTTGCGACAATAATTTAATAATCCAAATTTCATTTCCAAACTTCAAGTAGTCACCAATACAAGATCCTAAATAACAACAAGTTTAATCAAAATAACAAACCAACATAACCAAAATTCGATACAACATATTAAACCTAATCGTCTAAAGTGTGTATCTAGGCATCGTGCTAACTCTTTCATTTCATCATCATCAACCTGTAACATGTTTAAAATACAATTCAATGCAAAAGCAAAGGCGAGTATACAAGTTTGGTACATACATAGCATAAGATAAAAGTGTGAACAATCCCTCAAAGCAAGCATGCGATTCAAGATAAACATTAAATATGGCATGTGTCTAACATATCAAACCAAGAAAACGCAACTTGCTCATGACATAACCAAAGTTTCAGTAGAGGCGGGTCGTTAATCCTATAGCGCTACATATGTCACGGTTTGGCTCGTACGAAGTTAATGATAAGTTCAACACATAAGAATCACCCAAATTTAAAGTATCAAGCCATCACATATACAAGCATGTTATAGGAATGTTCATGTGTTTAGACAAAAGTTCATGTGTAAGTTTCAATAGGTAAACATGTTACACCCCAAAAGTGGTAAATGTAAAAAGGGGAAAAGTACGAGTATACTCACGGTTTGCAAGTCTTTAAACTTGAGAATCCGAGTGCAAGTTGGCGGATGGATTAGTTTGGAGCACCTTGTCCTTCTACACGGGAAAGCAAAGGTGTGTGAGTTTGGCGTATAACGGAAGATTATAGATTCGGAGTTTTTAAAATATATAGAAAGTAACATAGGTGAAAATAATCATCTTGTACACATAACTCTTGTTCTTGACACTATTGAAACTCAAAAGAGTTGGTATGATTTCATGGATTCTAAGATCCATTAGAGTCGTAACAAGGGCATGGTCATAGATGATGTAACGTCCACTTAACAAATAACTATTAAGTCATCATCAAGTCTTAGTTACTTAGATGTATACATATAGAATAACTTAGATATTATATAGTTTACAAGTCTTATGATTCAAGCATGAGGTAGGAGATTAATGTCTCCATTTAGGTACCTCTTTGTGTCATAGAATACATACATGAGGTAGGAAGAACAAGCTTCCATTTAGGCACCTCTATTGTTCACCACTACACTTGTTGTTATAAACAACAAGGAGGGTCATGAACATACAAGTATTAAGGTAATAACAACAACTAATCTATAGAAAAACATCAAGTAATGAGTGGATTCTTATGAAGGATAGCCTAGGCTAAACCAACCATCACACCTACATCAAGTTTCACACTTGAACACTACTTGTGGGTAAAACCCTAATTAAAACAGAAAGTTTGTGAGGTTTTAACCTCTGATTTAAGTGTCTCAACCATGTTTTTAAGCTTAACCAACCATAAGAGTGGTTGTAAGCATTAGGACATTGGTGTGAGATGTGTTAGACACAAGTTGGATAAGAAATAACATGTTGTTGATTAATAGTAAACAAAACAGAAAGTTTTAGTCCATTTCAGGGCAAATCCAAGCATGATTCTTCCAAGGAAAAACCAAGGATTCAAACCCAAGGACATAACAAGCAATAGGAAGAAGAACCAAGTGATTTGGTTAAGAAATAAGCAAGTTACACTCACTTTAGTGAAGTTACAAGAATCTGTCCAAAACTCAGATTTACTGCAGATTGAGAGTGAATTTGTGACGATTAGAGAGTTGTGAAAGTGTCAAATGGGTTGGAGAAGGTGGGTATTTATAATGGAGGAGTTAGAAGATGATTGGAGGTGATTAGAGGTGGATTAAAGGTGATTGGGTGAGGTTGGAGAGTTGGATTTAGTGCATGCAGCTCAAAGAAACACACCTTCTGCCGAAACAAGGGCGTCGCGTGACGTCTAGGACCCTCGCGTCACGCGGCGGGTAGGGGTTGTCTGACTTTTATTTTATTACACTTAGGCCCCTGAAGTTTATATTTGGTTCCTTTAGGTGCAAAGTTGAGAGTTTAGAGACTTGTTTTAATATAAAAGCATAGTATAAGGTGTAGTTAAGCATGATAATCAAAACCAAAGTATGTTTAAGCGTATAAATGTCATAACCAAGTATCGTTCTCGTTCAAAACACGTTCAATGCATAAGTTTAGATTAATTACAAGTCTCGCACATAGTTTCTAAGAATAACGATTAAACATCGATTGATTCACCAAATCGAACATACGAGCATACATAGAGTGTGTATAACATAAGTGTAACAAAATACCAGCTTCATTAATGATCCAGGTCTCGGTTTGATAATGATTACAACGAAAGGAACGATTACAAGAATACAAGGTTTCCAAAAATAGAAATACGAACAAAGCTTTCTATAAATGGAAAGTACAAAAGAGCCGGGCGTTACAGTCTCCCCTCCTTTAGGAAATTTCGTCCCGAAATTTAGGAAGACTCGGGGAAAAGATGAGGATACTTCGACTTCATTTCACTTTCAAGTTCCCAAGTAAATTCAGCGCCACGCCTTCCTTCCCATCGAACCTTGACAATAGGAATTCGACTGCGCCTCAATTGCTTGGTCCCTTGGTCCATGATTTCGACCGGTTTTTCCACAAAGTGAAGCGTTTCGTTGACTTGTAAGTCTTCGAGGGGAACGTGAAGTCCTTCGTCAGCTAGACATTTCTTTAAGTTGGAAACGTGGAAGACAGGGTGTACATTGCTGAGTTCTTCGGGCAGGTCTAGTCTATACGCAACCTCGCCAATCCTCTCGAGGATTTTGAAAGGACCGACCTAGCGAGGTGCGAGTTTCCCTTTCTTGCCAAATCGAATCACGCCCTTTCAAGGGGATACCTTGAGAAGCACGAAGTCACCTGTCTCGAATTCCATAGGTTTGCGTCCTTTGTCAGCGTAACTCTTTTGTCGGCTCCTGGCTTTCAATAAGTTGTCTCGAACCTGTAAAATCTTGTCCGTCGTCTCTTGTATAAGCTCGGGACCGGTGAGTTGGGCTTGACCAATCTCGTGCCAACAAATAGGCGAACGGCACTTACGACCATACAATGCTTCGAAAGGTGCCATTTGAATACTCGCGTGATAACTGTTATTGTACGAGAATTCGACCAAGGGCAAGTGTGAATCCCAGTTGCCACCAAAATCTATTACGCATGAACGAAGCATATCCTCTAAGGTTTGGATAGTACGCTCGGTTTGACCGTCAGTCTGAGGATGGAAGGCAGTGCTAAGGTTGAGTTTAGTAACCATAGCAGATTGAAAAGTTTGCCAGAGACGAGACGTAAAGCGAGCATCACGATCAGAAATGATGTCGATGGGAATACCATGACGACAGATTATCTCTTTCATGTAGACCTTAGCCAATTTCTCGACTTTGAAATCTTCACGAATAGGGAGGAAGTGAGCTGACTTGGTCAATCGATCAACGATTACCCAAATGCTGTCATGACCAGCCGTAGTACGAGGAAGCTTAGTGATAAAATCCATGGCAATGCTCTCCCATTTCCAGATAGGAATTCTTGGTTGTTTGAGTAATCCAAAGGGACGTTGATGTTCGGCTTTCACCTTGGAACATGTGAGACATTTTGAGACGAAAGTGGCTATATCCTTCTTCATTCCAGGCCACCAATAGGATGTACGCATATCATGGTACATCTTGTCGGCACCAGGGTGAATAGAATACTTCGTGTTATGGGCCTCCTTCATCAGGAATTTGCGAAGATCATCACGGTCGGGAATCCAGATACGATTGAGATAGTATAAAATGCCATCAGGTTTGGACACGAGACTATTTTCAGCACCACATTGCATCTCGTTGTAGAGGTTACCCTCATTAACGGATGTGTACTGAGCGTTACGTATGCAATTTTGAAGGTCGTGGACGAGTTGGAAGCAACGAATACTCTTGACGTGAGTTTTACGACTAAGAGCGTCGGCTACTACATTCGCTTTACCTGGGTGGTATTTAATTTCGCAATCGTAGTCGTTTAACAATTCCACCCAACGACGTTGACGTATATTCAGTTCCTTTTGGTTGAAGATGTGTTGAAGGCTCTTATGGTCGGTGAAGACCACACATTTAGTACCATAGAGGTAGTGTCGCCAAATCTTCAATGCAAAAACGACTGCACCAAGTTCAAGGTCGTGGGTAGAATAGTTTTTCTCATAAATTTTGAGTTGTCTCGATGCGTAAGCGATAACCTTGTCACGTTGCATAAGGACGCAACCAAGACCAAGGTTTGAAGCGTCGCAATACATGACAAAATCATCGTTACCATCAGGAAGCGTTAGGATAGGAGCATTGCAAAGCATGTCCTTGAGCGTTTGAAAAGACTCCTCTTGTTCGGGACCCCAAACAAAAGGTCTCCCTTTTTGAGTCAAGGAGGTCAAAGGAACAGCGATTTTTGAAAAGTTGGAGATGAAACGACGATAGTAACCAGCAAGACCAAGAAACGAGCGAACTTCAGACGGAGATTTAGGTGCGATCCAATTTTTCACAGCTTCGATCTTAGCGGGGTCAACGTGAATTCCATGTTCGTTGACAGTATGACCAAGGAATTGAACCTCTTTTAGCCAAAATTCACACTTGGAGAATTTGGCGTATAGACGTTCAGCACGAAGGAGTTCAAGGATAAGGTGCAAGTGTCGCTTATGCTCTTCTTGCGTCTTAGAATAGATGAGAATATCGTCAATGAAGACGATCACAAAACAATCCAAGTATGCTTTGCACACGCGGTTCATTAAATCCATGAAGACCGCAGGTGCGTTGGTCAAACCAAAGGGCATGACCACGAACTCGTAATGACCATAACGTGTACGGAAAGCGGTTTTAGGTACATCTTCTTCGAGTACTCGAAGTTGATGATACCCAGAGCGGAGATCGATCTTTGAAAAGCAGGTCGCGCCTTGCAATTGGTCGAAGAGGTCATCAATGCGAGGAAGAGGGTATCGGTTTTTGATAGTGAGCTTGTTGAGCTCACGATAGTCAATACACATACGAAATGATCCATCTTTCTTTTTGACAAACAAAACGGGAGCGCCCCAAGGAGAAGTACTAGGGCGTATAAAGCCTTTGTCAAGAAGCTCTTGAAGTTCGCTCGAGAGCTCTTGCATCTCAGAGGGTGCTAAACGATAGGGGGACTTAGCGACAGGCGTAGCACCAGGCACTAAATCGATGCGAAAATCGACAGAACGAGCAGGAGGCGGACCAGGAAGGTCGTCAGGGAATACATCCGGAAAGTCGCGTACAACAGGAACGTCGCTTATGCTTGGGCCTTTGTCCTTCTTTTCCACAATGTGGGCGAGAAAGGCGAAGGTACCCTTGCGTAAGCATTTGTTTGCTTTGATACACGACATAAGCTTAAGGCCTTGAGAAGGCTTTTCACCATAGACGTGTAGGGAATCACCGTTAGGAAGAGGAAGGCGGATAAACTTTTCAGAACAAACAACTTCAGCACGAACTCGCCTAAGCCAGTCCATGCCTACTATGATGTCAAAGCTACCCATTTGCATAGGTATAAGGTTGATCGAAAACGTATGATCATTGAGAATCAAGGAACAATTGGAGAGAACGGAATTGACAGTGACGGTTTTACCATTAGCGACTTCGACAGCGAAAGATTTTGGCAACTTAGAGCGTTTACACTTGAGCAAGGACTCGAATTCTAACGACACAAAACTTTTATCGGCACCAGTATCAAATAGGCATGAAGCATAGACATGGTTAATGAGAAACATACCAGTGATGACGTCGTTTGCGTTTTGAGCCTGAGCTGTGGTGAGGAGGAAAGCTCGACCCCTAGCGGGTTCTTGAACCTGTTGTTGTTGTTGCTGGGGTTGTGGCTGTGGTAGTTGCTGTCGAGGCTGTTGTGGTTGATATCGTTGAGGACACACATTGGCCATATGGTTGGTATCACCACACGTGAAACATGCTCGCACAGGAGCGACTTGGGTTGGAGCTAAGAGAGCTTAGTTTTGGTTGACATGAGTGGTGTAGCGGCAGAATGGGGTGGTATGCCCACCTCGGCCACACCTGTCGCACTTCCGACATTGAGTGTTTAGAGGGTGATGATATCGGCACTTGTCACACTTTGGGTGTGTTCCAGTATACACCTTGCGTGGAGTTTCATTGTTGGTAAAAGCAGGCACAGTTTGTAGAGGTTGTGGGTTTGGCGGAGTGACGACCGCACAGTTTTGGCTTGAAGCCTTCCGCTTCTTGCCTTGGTTCCTCTTAGACTGTTGGGAGGGTTTGGGCTCATCAGAAGAGTCAACGGTAGCTTGGTGTGCATTCTTTGTTGAAACCTTGTCAAAGGTTCCATGAAGAACGCAGTTGTTGTTAAGTTCGGTGGCTATACGAAAAGCATCTTCAATGGTTTGGGGATTGGCAGAGGCAAGGTGGTTTGTCAGGGAAGGTGCAACACAACGGACGAATTTGGCTACGGTTTTGGGTACGGTTTCAACTTGTCCAGGACAGAGAACACTGAGTTGTTTAAAGCGCGTAATCAGGCCATCCATGTCACTCCCCTTTTGAGTAAGGTTTCAAAATTCGTTCTCCAATTTTTGGAGTTCATGAGGAGGACAGAAGTGGTCTTTCATAAGCTGTTTGAGATCGTCCCAAGGCATAGCATGTGCAACCTCGTTTCCCCTTTTGTTGCGTTCAGTCGTCCACCACTCGAGTGCCTTTTCACGAAACACCCCAGTTGCATTCAAGGTTCTTAGTTCGTCAGGGCATCCACTTTGCAAGAAGGTAAGCTCGATGGCATCAAACCAGTTCATCATGGCGGTAGCGCCATTCTTGCCAGTAAATTCTAAGGGTTTACAAGCCATGAAGTGCTTAAATTGGAAGGTCGATTTGGGTTTGTCTGCCTTTGAGTCAACAGAGCCATGCGGTGAATCGGTTTGAATCTTGCTAACGATGTCGGGTAGGACTTTAGCAAATTGTTTGGCCATAAATTTCATGCAATCTTTTTGAGACATGGCGGAGGAAGTCGAACCCTTCTTAGACTTGAGTCTCTTGGAGGAACTAGACGACATCTAAAAGATTGAAAGAGAAGGAAAGGATGAGACTTTGATCATTAATCGAAAACAAGGTTTGTGTATGTAAAAGCAAGTAAATGTTCATGTACCAAGTAAAGTTCACATAGAGCATAAGTTTCCAACATACATTCGACAAGTATAACACATAAGTTGCGTAAAGGGGTATAAATTTAGTTTGTTCACGAGGATTATTATTGTTTGTGATTGCGGTAACGTGCGAAATGATTAAAACGACATTTCGAAACGAATGAACGTTCAAGTATAAAATCGCATATAAATTGAGATACATAAAAGAGAGGCTCAATAAAACATAGGATTGTTTCGGGTAGAGAAACGTCGACAATTCCAAAGTGGGTCGAAAGTCCTTTCGATTTAGAGATATTGTGCTTTGGCCTATAATTAAGATACTCTCGTCGAGAAGCGATTAACGGTATCTTACCCTTCCGGTTACTACACATCTCTAAATGATTGGAACATTCGGGACTTTGGCGAGAATAAAAATCAAGGAATGGGACTTAATCAACAAGCTGCGGGTTTCACCCCTAACTTGACGATTTCGTACCCTAAATGTGGTTGGTACTTGTCGGCCAAAATAAAATTTTGACACTTTGACAAGGGTCCACTAGAGTTGAAATGGAAATTACCATTAAGTTGTGGATGCCACTCCTAGCTTAATGGTGAAATTTCGTGCAAAAATAGATTAAAGGTAGAGTGAGAGTCGTTTACCAAATTGTGGGTTTCACGCCTATTTTGGTAAAGTTGTCTCGTTGATGTTACAAGAGTATAAAATAGCATAAGTGTATTCGTGTTAGCCTTAGGAAAGGCGCATAAGTTTAATAACAAGAAGTGTAGCTAGGAAGCATGCATGGTAGAGTACAAAAGTTTTAAACAACAAATAAGAGACAAAGTTCCTAAAACTATAGATTAGGGCAAAAGCATGGCAATTTTTCCTAATTCCCTATAGTTATGGCTCTGATACCAATCTGTCACACCCCAACCAATGGCGGAAACATCGGGATTAGACGAAGTGTGAAGATTGCTCGAGACATCATAACGCTATTTGCGACAATAATTTAATAATCCAAATTTCATTTCCAAACTTCAAGTAGTCACCAATACAAGATCCCAAATAACAACAAGTTTAATCAAAATAACAAACCAACATAACCAAAATTCGATACAACATATTAAACCTAATCGTCTAAAGTGTGTATCTAGGCATCGTGCTAACTCTTTCATTTCATCATCATCAACCTGTAACATGTTTAAAATACAATTCAATGCAAAAGCAAAGGCGAGTATACAAGTTTGGTACATACATAGCATAAGATAAAAGTGTGAACAATCCCTCATAGCAAGCATGCGATTCAAGATAAACATTAAATATGGCATGTGTCTAACATATCAAACCAAGAAAACGCAACTTGCTCATGACATAACCAAAGTTTCAGTAGAGGCGGGTCGTTAATCCTATAGCGCTACATATGTCACGGTTTGGCTCGTACGAAGTTAATGATAAGTTCAACACATAAGAATCACCCAAATTTAAAGTATCAAGCCATCACATATACAAGCATGTTATAGGAATGTTCATGTGTTTAGACAAAAGTTCATGTGTAAGTTTCAATAGGTAAACATGTTACACCCCAAAAGTGGTAAAAGTAAAAAGGGGAAAAGTACGAGTATACTCACGGTTTGCAAGTCTTTAAACTTGAGAATCCGAGAGCAAGTTGGCGGATGGATTAGTTTGGAGCACCTTGTCCTTCTACACGGGAAAGCAAAGGTGTGTGAGTTTGGCGTATAACGGAAGATTATAGATTCGGAGTTTTTAAAATATATAGAAAGTAACATAGGTGAAAATAATCATCTTGTACACATAACTCTTGTTCTTGACACTATTGAAACTCAAAAGAGTTGGTATGATTTCATGGATTCTAAGATCCATTAGAGTCGTAACAAGGGCATGGTCATAGATGATGTAACGTCCACTTAACAAATAACTATTAAGTCATCATCAAGTCTTAGTTACTTAGATGTATATATATAGAATAACTTAGATATTATATAGTTTACAAGTCTTATGATTCAAGCATGAGGTAGGAGATTAATGTCTCCATTTAGGTACCTCTTTGTGTCATAGAATACATACATGAGGTAGGAAGAACAAGCTTCCATTTAGGCACCTCTATTGTTCACCACTACACTTGTTGTTATAAACAACAAGGAGGGTCATGAACATACAAGTATTAAGGTAATAACAACAACTAATCTATAGAAAAACATCAAGTAATGAGTGGATTCTTATGAAGGATAGCCTAGGCTAAACCAACCATCACACCTACATCAAGTTTCACACTTGAACACTACTTGTGGGTAAAACCCTAATTAAAACAGAAAGTTTGTGAGGTTTTAACCTCTGATTTAAGTGTCTCAACCATGTTTTTAAGCTTAACCAACCATAAGAGAGGTTGTAAGCATTAGGACATTGGTGTGAGATGTGTTAGACACAAGTTGGATAAGAAATAACATGTTGTTGATTAATAGTAAACAAAACAGAAAGTTTTAGTCCATTTCAGGGCAAATCCAAGCATGATTTTTCCAAGGAAAAACCAAGGATTCAAACCCAAGGACATAACAAGCAATAGGAAGAAGAACCAAGTGATTTGGTTAAGAAATAAGCAAGTTACACTCACTTTAGTGAAGTTACAAGAATCTGTCCAAAACTCAGATTTACTGCAGATTGAGAGTGAATTTGTGACGATTAGAGAGTTGTGAAAGTGTCAAATGGGTTGGAGAAGGTGGGTATTTATAATGGAGGAGTTAGAAGATGATTGGAGGTGATTAGAGGTGGATTAAAGGTGATTGGGTGAGGTTGGAGAGTTGGATTTCGTGCATGCAGCTCAAAGAAACACACCTTCTGCCGAAACAAGGGCGTCGCGTGACGTCTAGGACCCTCGCGTCACGCGGCGGGTAGGGGTTGTCTGACTTTCATTTTATTACACTTAGGCCCCTGAAGTTTATATTTGGTTCCTTTAGGTGCAAAGTTGAGAGTTTAGAGACTTGTTTTGATATAAAAGCATAGTATAAGGTGTAGTTAAGCATGATAATCAAAACCAAAGTATGTTTAAGCGTATAAATGTCATAACCAAGTATCGTTCTCGTTCAAAACATGTTCAATGCATAAGTTTAGATTAATTACATGTCTCGCACATAGTTTCTAAGAATAACGATTAAACATCGACTGATTCACCAAATCGAACATACGAGCATACATAGAGTGTGTATAACATAAGTGTAACAAAATACCAGCTTCATTAATGATCCAGGTCTCGGTTTGATAATGATTACAACGAAAGGAACGATTACAAGAATACAAGGTTTCCAAAAATAGAAATACGAACAAAGCTTTCTATAAATGGAAAGTACAAAAGAGCCGGGCGTTACATGATATGTAGAGCCTTTTTGTCTTTCTTGCTTGCATCCTTATATGCCGTCGTTGCTTCTTCAGTGGGATTCGTTCCCAATTCTTGTACTCCTTCATTAACGATATTCCATAATTCTTGAGATTCGAACATGACTTTAATCTGAATATGCCAGTGATAATAATTTTGTCCAGTAAGTTTAGGGATTTGAGTTTGAATTCCCTGAACTTGATTCATGTTTTGATCGTAACTTGCGATTTCGTGGATATGAATTTGGATCGATGTGGCTCTGATACCACTATGTTGGATTTCCGGTTCTAGGGTTTCGAAGAATGTTGATAATCTTGTTCATAAAATGAATTGATAGCATATAATGTCATGTTACATTCGTATATATATGCATACAGAAATCATGACCATAACTGCCATGAAATAAAAACTTAGGATAGTAAATTAACTAGACTAATAATAATAATAATAATAATAATAGAATAATCTAACTTATAATTAACCGTCTAACAGTATATACCTGAACTATGTCATATTTAATAATAATGAACCATGTCGCATAAGTACAATGGAATTCATAGCAGTAACGACCCAGTTAAACACCACAACTTGAAACCGTTAGCCATTGAAAATGGTGACCACCCACAACCATTCACTACGTTAATTGAGTCAGCATATCCACAAGGGGCAAATAGGTAGATTGCAGTACTTGTATGCAAAAAGCCACCATGCAAAGTTACCTAGAAGACCGACGGATGCATTATCTCAATTGATATAATTCATTTCTTTAATCCATGTTTTATGTTTTGTTTTTGTTTCTACTTCCGTATTTCACTTCCAAATATGATTGTTTATTAATATATACCAATAGACATTCGACTCCAAAATTTCCAATTTATGAAAAAGTTCCTTAGCCCACCACTGGGAAAAGATAAATTGTTCTTAAGAGATCCTCCTCGCAACACGTCATAATGATGTTTTCTCTATAACTTCCTGCAGAAGTGTTTTGGGGAACCCAAATGCAAAGTAAAAGTCTTGGGCATTGCTTTACGATATGTCTACTCATCAGGCTATAATGTCTTCCTATAACCAGGGAATCACACATTACAAGTAAACACGGGTAATAACGACAGAAAATCGTCAAAAGCCATTTTAATTCAAAAAACAAATTCTCAAAACAGCCTTTTTCAAGCTTGATCCGATGACCGTCGGAAACCAGACACTTTCCAAAAAGACACAATCCCCACAAAATAGGCTTGTTCTGAATAATTCCTAATAGTTCCGTCTTGCGCCAAGTTATATTCATTTGAAATTCACTTACACCAAAAATACAAATCTCTTTGATTATAAGATCTACCTTTGTCAAGGAAAAAACCCCAAAATAGTGATGTTGACTATAAAATTATCAAAATAGCCATGAAAATTGTTAAATTGCCACTTAAATAGAGATAGACGCAAAATGTGCAGGGGAAATGGTGGCATGGGATAGAATGGTGCCGGAGAAGAGGGCGTGACGCAGGAGGCGAAGGGTTTGATGTAGTAGATGAAGGGTTAGCGCATGAGCAAAATTGCATATTAAAGATGACGCGTGAGAGTAATGTGCTACGCCATGTGGCACAGGAGACAATATCAATGCTATATTGACAACTCAGAAAAAGTCCAGGCTAATTTCATAACTCTATTGGTCAATGCGGCTTTTTTTGTGATTTTCCCATTTATCAATCATTAAATATGTTCTAAAACCACATTTACACTAACAATCATTTTTTCCATCTCATATAGATATCTTAGGCAGGAATAAAAAGGTTAATTTGAAGCGGTTAGATTGGATTTGTAACCAAATCATATAAGTTCACATTCCTAGCAAATTACACATTGTCACTGTAATACACAAGTTGTCGTTGTGGCATTTTTAATATATTTTCCAGAGTAAAAAACTCTTAACATATAGTACCTGTTTTATAGAAGAGTAGGGTTGTCTAAAATGACTAAACCTTTTGATTAAGGGAAAATTACGAAAATGTTGGTTGACCAAGAGAGTTTTCAATTTTGTCACTCTCCTGCGTCCTTGGAAGGACCACTGAGCATGGGATGAGTCGGCGTATCATGTTGAAGAGTCCATGTATCACGCTCCTTCGGAAGAGTCCACCGACGCTTCGGAAGAGTCACTGACGCTTCGGAAGAGTCGACCGACGCTTCGGAAGAGTCCACCGACGCTTCGGAAGAGTCACCGACTCTTCTCATAAACATGTGGGACACATGTCGGGTGTCAGCTTCTAGGGACATGGACGAATCAACATAACATGCAGACTCTTCCCAAGCTCAGTGGTCCTTCCAAGGACGCAGGAGAGTGACAAAATTGAAAACCCTCTTGGTCAACCAACAATTTCGTAATTTTCCCTTTGATTAATTTGAAATTGTCCGCATGTGCCTTTTATGTTGGGTTAATCAGGTTCGTTTACGGGTCATGGGTCGACACGTTATCGGTCACGTTTCAAATGGTCAACATGGATATTTATGTTTCATGGTTTATTCTAATAGTTTATTAGGTAGAATTTGGTATATAGTTTTGAACATGTCTTCAGGAGGTTTACGTGAGGATATGCATGGTGCACATGGTGGAAGAGTGGGTCTCATTGTACCTATTTTCTTGGAACACTTGGTTTATTTCGATTTGTTTGTTAGTGTAGTAGGCTATATATATAGCTCAATTATTTAATGAAAGATACACCCATTTTTTCTTTCCTAACAGAAGCAACTTTTCATTCACATTTCTTTTACAAATAATCTTCATATACACACTACATACATACGTAAGTTTGTGAGTGTATTGCTAGTGTGTTGAGGAGCCTGAACCAACATTTGGTATCAGAGCCTAGGGCTCGTCGAGAAGCGGGTTTGAAGATCGGAGGAAGCCTCCGCCCCCGGCAGGTGTGCCGGGTTGGTGGAGGGCAGTTGTAAAAGAAGGTGTTGTTTTGGGACTGATTAACAGCGGAAGACGAAGATGTTATGGTGTTCGGGTCAACCGTTGTTGCGGGTAAGAACCGGTTGAGTTGACGGGGTGACCGTGATGAACATCGGTGTACATAGTTGTTAGCGATGATGAAAGAAAGATGATTCAGAGTGTTGTTCGGTTATTAGTTGCGGGTTTAAGCAACTGGCATAAATCCGGTGATAACAGCAAGATTTGAAGTGCCTTGATCGGCTTGGTTCGTGATAAGAGGAGACCGGCGTAGTGCGTGAAAAGCGGGCAGAATGGATCCGTCAAAGCAGGTGGCTTTGGATTCGTCTTGTTAGGCAAAGTGAGAAAACGGAAGAAGCGGGTGGCTTGTTTTCTTTGTCGGTGGAGAGCCTCTTGAACAAGGGTACGATCGGAAAAAGGTAAAGGAAAAAACATGGGTGTAAACATAATGGCGTTGGAGTTCAAATCGTGTGACTCGGATGTGGCCGGGGAGAGGTCGTTGATCCGTTATGAGTCAAGATGTGAATGGACAGTTCCAACGGGATGCCATGTGAGATGTTACAAGTGTGGTGAATTTATTCGGGTTGAACCGAGAAGGCTTTGGGCGTGACCGCGGTTGAAGTTCGGGTGTCCGTGGAAAGTCAGAGATGGTTCGGAAAAAAAAAACGGTGATTCGAGTGGCGTAAACAACCGATTAAGGGGGTGAATGTTGGGTTAATCGGGTTCGTTTACGGGTCGTGGGTCGACACGTTATCGGTCACGTTTCAAATGGTCAACATGGATATTTATGTTTCATGGTTTATTCTAATAGTTTATTAGGTAGAATTTGGTATATAGTTTTGAACATGTTTTCAGGAAGTCTACATGAGGATATGCATGGTGCACATGGTGGAAGAGTGGGTCTCATTGTACCTATTTTCTAAGAAGACTTGGTTTATTTCGGTTTGTTTGTTAGTGTAGTAGGCTATATATATAGCTCAATTATTTAATGAAAGATACATCCATTTTTTCTTTCGTAACAGAAGCAACTTTTCATTCACATTTCTTTTACAAATAATCTTCATATACACACTACATACATACGTAAGTTTGTGAGTGTATTGCTAGTGTGTTGAGGGGCCTGAAGCAACATTTGGTATCAGAGCCTAGGGCTCGTTGTAGGTCCCTTTTTATCGGAGGATGACGAACCTCAAACCTTGTTATACTAACCCACTAGCGAGTGCGGAATCCAAGCTAGCAAGCAAACCGAGATTAAGCAAGTATAAACACAACACACACGGATTCACCGATTAACACAACTTGTATTAATGCAAATGAAGGTTTCGGTTACAAGCACAATGTTTACAAATCTAACATGTAAACTCTCAAAGTGTGTGTGTGAGTTCCGGACAGAATGCTCTCAGCCTATCTCTCGGATATCTTTCTGTCTGTCTCTCTCTAACAAGTCTCCTGAACTCAACACAATGCATGGGTATTTATACCCATACACAGCAGGTCATGTCCGAAGGATCCGATAGATGGTCCGAAGGATCATCTATCGATGACAAGATGTTCGAATGATCAGCAATGACCTCGAAGGATGATCCTTCGAGGTCTAACAATCGAAGCATATCTTTCGATTACCTCGAAGGATCAACAGTATACTTCGAGGAGCTATCCTTCGAGACAGACAACTACTTTCTAACTGTTTGACCAAGTCAAACCGGAGGATGGTTGACTTGGTCAACTTACAGACTTAGAACATCGTTTATATACAAACCGAATACAGACAAAGTACAGACACAAGTGCACCAACAAACTCCCCCTTGGCTGTAGCTTTGTCTTTATCTTCTATAGTTGTAGACTCGTCTCGAACTTCGACGGTCTTTGGTCTTCGAGTTCTCAAAACTCTGATGTCCTTTCAAGTCTTCATTGTCGGAGGATCTTCAAAGTCTTCACGTCTTGAAAGCAGAGAGTGTATCAACAAACTACCCGTATCATGTAGGAAGTGTGTTGACAAACTTCCCCTTAACATAAGCTCCCCCTTGAGTTATGCTCGTGAAAAGACTTTATCTTTATGAAGTGAGATCCTTGTGGTGTTGATGATGGCCAGCGGCAACTCGATCATCTTCATCTTTTGAGCGCCTTCTCGTCGTGTCTTCATTCCAATGCTTGTCATCGACCATGTTCTCCTAGCCTTTAGAATCTGCACATGCAAGAAATCTAAACGCGTAATGAGAACAACTGCTTGGAATATAGTATAAACAAATGACACCCGAATGACCATGTCACAATCAAACACCGTCCGACAGTTTGAAAGTTTAATAAATTTGTCAAATTTTAGTCTTTAACTTTCAAACATGCAAATTTTGACCGTTTATGAAGATTTAGTCAATTCGGTTTTCGTTCAGGTTTCAGGTAACGAAGACTCGAGTTCCAACATCGTACGATCGAAAATAAAGTAGAAAGAAAATCTTTTTTGGCTTTTATAAAGTTTATATTAAAACACGCCTAGAATCTTTTTGGTATTTTTGAAAGTAAAAGACAACAATTTAAAATCCTTTGAGTGTTATCAAACGACATCACCGCTAATGTCGTGCTGATATGCACCAAACGACGAAACTGTTTAAAAGAAAACAATAAAGGTTAAGCAGTAAATAAATAAATATATACAAACATTCTTTTTGCGAGTTTCGAGGGTAAGAAAATCATATCAGTGTACGGTCATGCCAAAACACTCTTGTTGTTCAGTTAGTTAAAATTAAGATAAGCATCCTATAACAATTATCGGTATTGTTGTCCACTTAAGCTCAACTTATCAGATGTAATCATGTTTAGAGGATACGTTAATGTATGATTTATACTTACCGACCGGTGTTCATCCACATCACGACACATTCCCGTATCAAGGTATGCACGAGGGTTCATCTTACCGGTGAGTATACCGATTATCATCTGTTTGACCGTATATGATGTGAGAAACTCACTTATTTTGATTTGAAAACAAGCCCTATGTGATATAATCACTTATTGATGAGGAACTTGATTTTCGTATGCATGAGGGCACAGGTGCAAGTCCGTGAACAGGTCAGTACTTCCGTACAGCAGAGAGACGAACTTGACACCCGGATAAATGTGATATATTATCACTTATTTGATTGGACATGTGATTGTTTATCACTTATTGAGGTCGAATGCAGTATGTAATATGTACACGTATGTATAGTATCATGGAAGATCTAGACTTGCGTCCCCGTTATTTTTCGGTAAAAGATACAACCATGATACCCAGATGATAAGCAGCATAAAGACCGAATATCTCAGAACCTCGGCAATCTATCAAACGAAATTTCGGTACTAAGACCATATGCCAATGAGTGGTTCCCACCTGGTCTTCAGTCGATTTAAGTTTATATCACCCTGCACACTTTAAAATGATTGTGAGCCTACCGATACATCTTATATAGAGCTGCTTATCGTTTTTCATTTAAGGTTTAAAGAGGTTTGGATAGACCACTGATGTACTATCATTTTCTCTTTTGCTCGCCAGGAAACTCATTTTTGATTTTCTATTGTTTTTGTGTTTTTGAAATTTTTCGATGTTTTTGGATTTTCTGATTTTTGGATTTACTCCCCCTAAAATCAATAAACTAAGATAAATTTAAAAGACACAAAGATATTTACAAAAATGATTTTCCGATGTTGGTTTTACTCTTGCTTGACCTTAATGCCGTTTACCAATAGTAAAAAGTCAAATCTTGATTTGTCAAATGCTTTGGTAAATAAGTCGGCACGTTGGTCATCGGTGTGGACCTTAACAACATCGATTAGCCTTTTCTCAAAGCAATCACGTATGAAGTGATATTTGATTTCGATGTGTTTGGTCTTTGAGTGCTGCACAGGATTTCTAGTGATATCTAAAGCAGCAGAATTATCAACGTAAATAGGAGTAGTTAGGAATTCAAAACCGTAGTCCCGCATTTGTTGTTGGATCCAAAGAACTCGGGAGCAACAACTTGAGGCAGCAATGTATTCAGCTTCGCATGTTGATGTAGCGACACACGTCTGCTTCTTGCACTGCCATGTGACTAGGCGATTTCCTAAGAACTGACATCCAGCCGTTGTGGATTTCCCGTCGATTTTGCATCTGCCAAAATCAGAATCACTGAAAGCTACCAATTCAAAGTTATTATCCCTAGGGTACCACATACCGGTATCAGGGTACGCCTTCAAATAACGAAAAATCCTTTTAACAGCAGCAAGATGTGAGGCCTTCGGGTTAACTTGATATCTGGCAAGCAGGCATGTTGGGTATATTATGTCTGGCCTTGATGCTGTGAGGTACATCAGAGATCCGATCATAGCGCGATAGTTTGAGGGACTAACAGCTTCTCCCTTCAAATCTGGAGTAATTCCGTGATTAGTTGGCAATGGGGTACCAATGGGTGTTGCATCAGACATCTGGAACCGGCTCAAGATGTCACCAACATATTTAGTCTGATGGATGAATATCCCAGACTCAGTTTGTTGTACTTGTAGGCCCAAGAAGAAAGTCATTTCCCCCATAGCACTCATCTCGAATTTATCCTGCATAATGCGCTCGAATTCCCTACACAAGACATCATTAGTAGAACCAAAAATAATGTCATCAACGTATACCTGTACCAGAAGAAGATCTCCATCTTGTTCCTTGATGAAAAGAGTACAGTCGATAAGACCTCTACGAAAACCATTCTCCAGCAGATAGTGAGATAAGGTTGCATACCAAGCTCGCGGTGCTTGATGTAGACCATAGAGAGCTTTGTTGAGCAACCAAACCCGATCGGGATGGATAGGATCTTCAAAACCTGGAGGCTGTTCGACATATACCTCTTCTTCAACCACACCATGTAAGAATGCACTTTTCACGTCCATCTGATAAACCTTGAATCCTTTGAAAGACGCATAGGCTAGAAAGATTCGAATTGCTTCGAGACGTGCAACAGGTGCATATACTTCGTTGTAGTCGATCCCCTCAATCTGACGAAAACCTTGAACGACTAAACGTGCTTTGTTTCGGATAACAACTCCGCGGTCATCCTTTTTGCATTTGAAAACCCAACGGGTACCAATCTTCTTGTATCCAGCAGGTTTCTCTACGAGTTTCCAGACACCCAGCTTCTGGAATTGTTGCAGTTTTTCCTGCATTGCTTCAACCCAAGCGTTATCTTTCAAGGCTTCTTTCCATGTTCTTGGTTCTTCCTGTGAGACATAACACGCGAAGGACCAATCGTTTTGTTGCCCGGATTCTCGAATAGCTGCATACAAGCCTGCATTGTTGTTGTTTCGCAACATGTTTCTTGTTTGAACGCCACTTTGCACATTTCCAATGATGTTTTGTTGAGGATGGGTATTATGAATCCTTGTTTCTGGATTATCTGGAACTGGAACATTTATACCCAGATTGTTGAGATTAAGATCAACAACCAAATCAAGACCCGGAATTGACGAAGAGGATGATGCAGTAGCCTCAGCTGTTCTATGGGCATCCACTGGAGGAGTACCCTCTGAAGTACCATGAACTGCTGTTGTAGGAGCTTCCTGATCTGCATCTAGAAATTCATCATCCTCTGAAGATTCGTTCAATTCGTTTGCATCATGAAAATCCTCATTGTTGAGAGTATTATTATTCACCGAAGAAGATGGTTCTTGATTAACAAGAATTGGACGAACCACCGGTGAAACTGTTGCATTGTCACTCTCGAAAAACATCCTAGCCGCAGCATTTTCTTCAACGGCTTCAACATTGATCGAATTGAAGAAGTCATCATACTCAAACATCCAAGGTTGACCCGGATTTTTGACTGGCAAGGTGTGCCGTTGTACTCTGACCTCAGACCATTCCTCGATCCTTTTAGTCTCTAGATTCCAGACTCGTAAGTTAGGGGTGGCATACCCAAGAAAGTATCCATCAATTGCTTTTGCCCCAAACTTTCCATTAGGATCGATGATTGTGCATGGAGCTCCAAACGGTTCGAGATAAGACAGATCTGGTTTCCGTTTTTGAAGAAGCTCAAAGCAGGTCTTGTTGTGCCTTTTGACTGTAAGGACTCTGTTCAATGTGTAACATGCAGAGGCCACAGCTTCAGTCCAGAATGGAATGGGCAACTGCGACTCTACCAACATTGTCCTAGCAGTCTCGATCAATGTGCGGTTCTTACGTTCAGCGACACCATTCTGTTGAGGAGTATAAGCTGCACTAAACTCATGAAGAATACCTTTTGAAGTGCAGAACTCCGTCATGGAATGATTTTTAAATTCAGTACCATTGTCGCTACGTATCCGCCTAACCTTCAACTTATACAAATTCTCAATCTGAATGATCAAGTTTTTGATAATACCAAAGGTTTCACTCTTGTGTGCCATGAACGCAACCCAAGAAAATCTTGAATAATCATCAGTAACCACGAGGCAGTATTGATCACCCCGAATACTCTTGTGCTTAACAGGACCGAACGAATCCATGTGCAAGCGTTCAAGAGGAACTGCCACCGTGTTGATCTTCTTTGTAGGGTGCTTCTTCTTTGTTTGCTTTCCTTTCTGGCACGAAACACAGACGTCTTGAAGATGGAAATTTTTGAGGGGAACACCATTCACCAATTCATTTGAAACCAAATGATTCATTTTGCGTAAGTGAATGTGACCCATTCGTCTGTGCCAAGAGATAGTGTCTTTTTCTGTGGCTTTGGAAACGAAACAAGTTGCTTGTGCAGACGTAGTAATAGCTTGGCTCATGTCAAGGACGTACAAATCATTTATCCTTGGAGCCGACAAGAGAATCCATTCTTTTGGAATTTTGAAGCCGGGTTTTAGCACATAACATCCATTAGCATCAAAGTGTACTGAAAATTTCTTGTCACAGATTTGAGAAACACTGAGAAGATTGTGATCAAGCTGCTGCACAAAGTTGATCTTGTCAAAGCTGACAATCCCGTTGGATATCATTCCTTCACCCGTTATATATCCACCCTTATCTCCAGCAAAAGCAACATAACCTCCTCTAATAGATTTAACGTCGTAGAGAAGCTTCATGTCGCCTGTCATGTGCCTGGATGCCCCACTATCAACAATCCAATGACTACTGATAGTTCCTCCTGAAGCACCCTACACATGAACTCAAACGAATTAGTTGGAGATGGGGACCCAAGCCATTGTGGTCTTGGGTCTTCCATTTTCATCAATGACAATGACTTCTTGTCTTTGATGGTTGGTGAATTGTGATGGTCCCCCTGATTCAGTAACCGATTTAGGTTTCCATGTCTGTTTTGTTTTACCGGTATCTTTCTTTAAAATTTTAACTTCCTGATTGTTTGAAGTTATAGAATTGTCTGGTTTTACAGCAACAGATTGTTTTTGAACCACATCAGTTTTAATTGCCTTTTCAACCTTCTTGACCTGTTGGCGTTTCTGTTTCTTTTCCCTTTCTTTTACAAGTCGGGGATCTTGTTTTGTGGAAGCAGATGGCTTACGGTCAGTTTTGCCACGGGGATCATCAACCTTTTCTTTTTGCTTATGAAGATATGGACAATTACGAATAATATGTCCAATGGTTCCACATTCAAAACATGATCTTCGTTCAACAAACCCCGAAGTATCATGTGATCGCTTAGCCGATGATGTTGAACTTTGTGAACCCGAGGTACTAGGCTTTGAACTGCTTGGTTCATTTCTTTTCTCGACAATAGTTTTCTTGACAAAATCTAAGTTAGATTGATTTTCAAACTTTTCAATTTTGTCTGTTCCCGTCGATTTCACAAAGCTAACATTTTTCTTCTTCTTTTGGTTCGGCTTCTTTTGAACTTGAGCCGGTGATTTTCCTTTGGTCTTGGTGTGATTTTGCTGTTTTGGCACTGTTGGTAATTTCTTGTTGCCAAATTGTTTTCGAATTTCAGCCTTTGGAATAGGAGGACACTGTGTAACTGTAACACGTGGTCCTGTCTTTCCCAAAAACTTACTTGTCGAATTTTCAAAGACTTTGCAGATTAAGGATTGATTAACATTCTTAATGGGAAAATCTTTGTCTGAGTAAATTTTATCATCACCAACTAGAGTGTACAGCAAATTCACACTCTCCGGCTCTTCTGCAGATGAAGACTCAATTGCAACAGTCTTAGCGGGTTGTACAGGGGGATCACATAGAATGTGATTCTCAAGAGGTATGTCCTCATTTTTGGCTACCGCATCAGACTTTGCTGGGACAGTATCATCAGATTCATCATCAGACGAATCAGCATCCTCAATCACAACTGGAGGATCTTGATTCTGTTCAGCACTTACAAATGTATCTGCTGACACATCTGAATCTGAGGATACTTCCTTTTGGTATCCGAGTCCTGCAGCAAATTCCTTAACATCTAGAGGCACAGACGGTTCAAAGAATACCCTGTCCTCTTCATCAGGCATGGCATCATAATTATGTCTCACTGGTGGTGGACATTTCTTGTAGCCTATGCATGTGACATCTCTCTTTTCCTTCTGAACATCAATGATGTGATCTAACACATAGCTAGAGCTCAAATAACTGTCTAGCTTGAGTTGGATCGCATCACTTTCGGTTTTCACACAAGCCATCTCTTTTTGCATAATCTCAAGGCGAGATATATACAAATTAATATCAGTTTGTTTTCTAGAAACCATTTTAGTCAGTTCAGTTTTATCTTTCTTTAATGTTTCAATTACTGACTTAAATTCTTTTTCATGGTTTTCATAAAACATGTTGGCTTCTGTGCATTTAGAGAGATCCACAGTCAACTTCTGATTGTGGATGAATGTCACATCATATTTCTCTTGCAAAGCGTCATGCTTACTTTGCAAGTCACTCAAATTCTCATTCACAGTAGTATGTTTGTCTTGCAAGTCAAACAAACTAGCTTGTAAAGCATCATGTTTGCCTTGCAACTCAGACATACTTTTCTCCATTTCAGCACATCTAACATGCAACCTAGTACATTCATCACAATTAACAGCAGTGGGTTCATCGACACATACCTGACTTGATGAACCGTCGACATTAGCCATAAAGGCTGAATGGAGAGAAGACGAAGTATAAGCCGCTTGATCCACCAGAATAGATCTTCTTTGAGTTTCTGCTGCAGCTTCCTCCAAAAGTTCATCAAAGTCAACATCATTCGAAACATTAAATGTCTCACCCACATGATCATCACCAGAATTGGATGATTCTTCATCAACACTTCTACTATATCCAGACGAATCTTCATATTCAGATGATTCACCACCACTGGCAGAAGATTCTCCACCACTGGTGTGAACTAGCTTCTTCACAACCTGAGCAAAACATGCTGTTCCATCGGGAGCATCACCACCCAACTGGATTGACCAGTCACAACCTTCATCCACCTGAACCGCAAGTGCCCGGTTGGTTTGGTTGTTGACGGGTACCAATGTACGATCATTGTTTCTGTTCTGCTGGTTGCCTTGGTTTCTGAAGGGGTTTTGATTCCCGTGTTGAGCTGGCTTTGTGCATTCCCTCTTAAAGTGACCCCTTTCACCACAGTTGAAGCACTTAACGGCCTGCTTATCGAACCCATACTTGGTGTCTCGCTTACTTTCCAAGCTGGTTCTGCCAGTACTTTCCATCCAATCCTTTGCTCTTCTCACAGCACTCGCAAAGGCCCACTTGATGTCCATCAAGTCCATCTCCTCTTTATCAATCTGCCTGTAGTCTTCTTGTGTCAGATTAATGTTGCCAATCAGACCTTCTATTAACCCACAGTACGCGCTCACTACAGTGTTAAGCAGCTCCATGTGTTCCTTAGCTACTTCTACACTGATTTTAGAGAAGCTTGACGTGTCGAGCTGTACGGTACTTGACTTTGATTGTTGAGCAGCAGATGATGTTCCTCCATAACATGCACGTTGTTGTTGAGCAGGAGGAGGAGGAGGAGGTGGTTCTATTGGATTTCCATACATGTCTGTGGTGGGAGGTGGCTTAACAGGAACTTGCACCGGATTGCCATACATATCAGTGGTTGTGACAAACGCTGTTTGCAAAGGAGCATGTGGACCTGTTCTTGCAGACGAAGTATTGGAAGTTCCACAATACATTTCAGGATTTTGTGGCAATGGAACTCTCTTCGCCTTTAAGGTTTCCTCCTGATCCTTGTTTTCCAGAAGCTGCACGAAGTCGTTGATATTTGTAGTTTTCAACACTCCGTTATACTTCAGGATTTCCAAGAAGCTACTCCATTGTGGAGGCAAAGCATCAGCAAACTTTTTCACCACTTCTGCTTGAGTTGTAGTAACACCAAAATTATTCAGCTCAGTAAGCAAATGATAAAACCGACTTGTCATGTCTCCCAAAGACTCCTTATCTAAGCATGTGAAACAGTCGAATTCTTTCTTGAGCAGATCATGACGCAATTGACGTGTTGCTTCATTTCCTACTCCCCTGGTTTTCAAACCGTCCCATAGCTTCTTTGTAGTCTTGAAGCTGACAAATTGATGATAAATGTCTTTGCTTAACGCCTGAGTGAGAATGGCGTAGGCTTTCTTCTCCAGATCATATATTTTCTTCTGATCCTCTGGAAGATCGGCAAAACTTGCAGTTGTTGAAGCAGCGACCTCGATAGCTTGATCAAAGTCTGTGGTGAAACGTATCCACAGCTCTGTATTTTGACCCAGAACATATGTACGGAATCTGTCAGCCCAACCCGGATACTCATTTAAATGCATCAGCTTCGGAGGTCGATTCAAACTTCATGTTTCGCTTTCGCTCAGTAAGATACTTTGGATACTAGGAGTTTGATTCGAAACTAACGCCCACTGATTTCCCTGAGAAGATGTCGATACCGGAGACTCGGCCCATGAAGGCGATAGACTTGTAGACGTGTATTTTCCACTGTCTGGCGCCGGTGTACCCCACCATGAGGGAGTCACACCTGAACTTGTATATTTACCACTGTCGGGGGCCGGATTCCACCAATTCGGATTCATGATTGAAAAGCAAAATAAATGCTAAGTAAGAATTCCGAAAGATCACACAGTCGAAAGATCCTGGTCGAAAGATCTGAAATCACAGAAACTTGTTAGCAATAAACTGACCACAATCGAAAGATCAACTATTGTTCGAAGGATCAACAGTACTCGAAAGATTACTGTTGAATCTCGAACAATAATTTCGAAAGATTCAAGAACTCGAAGGATTCCCTTTTGAAAGATCCTTATCTTTCGAGTTAAATCCTTATCTTTCGGACACTGTCTTTCGAATAGATTCCTTGGTCGAAAGATATGTTTCGGACTTCGAAGGATGTGTCGAAAGATGATGATCTATCGAGCCTTCCTTGATCGAAAGATGATCTTTCGATGTCAAAGGATATCTTTCGAAGTCGAAGGATATCTTTCGAATGTGCACTGACACACTGACACAGATGTGACGGGTTGGTGAAAAGGTGATGGGTTGGTAAGTCAACTTTCGGCAAAAGGGTATGGCAGGCTGACAACTTTCCCACCAACTAAGATTTTGAAAGATAATTTACCCAAAAAGGAAAACCCTATCTGCAAACCAGTCACCGGAATATTTACCGGAATATGGCCGGAAATTACCAACACACTCAAAAACAAGTTTTAAGTTACCCAACCCACTTATGAACACTCCCGGTAAGTTTAAAACACGTTTTCCAGTTTAAAAGTGTAGAAAAACCAACAAAAACGGGTGTTAAACCAAGTGTTCAAACACACACCAAGAACTTGAATAACCCGGTTTTAAACAAGGTAAAGAGCCAAGCTCTGATACCACTTGTAGGTCCCTTTTTATCGGAGGATGACGAACCTCAAACCTTGTTATACTAACCCACTAGCGAGTGCGGAATCCAAGCTAGCAAGCAAACCGAGATTAAGCAAGTATAAACACAACACACACGGATTCACCGATTAACACAACTTGTATTAATGCAAATGAAGGTTTCGGTTACAAGCACAATGTTTACAAATCTAACATGTAAACTCTCAAAGTGTGTGTGTGAGTTCCGGACAGAATGCTCTCAGCCTATCTCTCGGATATCTTTCTGTCTGTCTCTCTCTAACAAGTCTCCTGAACTCAACACAATGCATGGGTATTTATACCCATACACAGCAGGTTATGTCCGAAGGATCCGATAGATGGTCCGAAGGATCATCTATCGATGACAAGATGTTCGAATGATCAGCAATGACCTCGAAGGATGATCCTTCGAGGTCTAACAATCGAAGCATATCTTTCGATTACCTCGAAGGATCAACAGTATCCTTCGAGGAGCTATCCTTCGAGACAGACAACTACTTTCTAACTGTTTGACCAAGTCAAACCGGAGGATGGTTGACTTGGTCAACTTACAGACTTAGAACATCGTTTATATACAAACCGAATACAGACAAAGTACAGACACAAGTGCACCAACACTCGTCGAGAAGCGAGTTTGAAGATCGGAGGAAGCCTCCGCCCCCGGCAGGTGTGCCGGGTTGGTGGAGGGCAGTTGTAAAAGAAGGTGTTGTTTCGGGACTGATTAACAGCGGAAGACGAAGATGTTATGGTGTTCGGGTCAACCGTTGTTGCGGGTAAGAACCGGTTGAGATGACGGGGGTGACCGTGATGAACATCGGTCTTCCTAGCTATTAGTGGTGATGAAAGAAAGATGATTCAGGGCTGTTCGGTTATTAGTTGCGGGTTTGAGCAACTGGCATATATCCGGTGATAACAGTAGGATTTGAAGTGCCTTGATCGGCTTGGTTCGTTATAAGAGGAGACCGGCGTAGTGCGTGAAAAGCGGGCAGAATGGATCCGTCAAAGCAGGTGACTTTGGATTCGTCTCGTTTGGCAAAGTGAGAAAATGGAAGAAGCGTGTGGCTTGTTTTCTTTGTCGGTGGAGAGCCTCTTGAACAAGGGTACGATCGGAAAAAGGTAAAGAAAAAAACATGGGTGTAAACATAATGGCGTTGGTGTTCAAATCGGGTGACTCGGATGTGGCCGGGGAGAGGTCGTTGATCCGTGATGAGTCAAGATGTGAATGGACAGTTCCAACGGGATGGCATGTGAGATGTTACAAGTTTGGTGAATTTATTCGGGTTGAACCGAGAAGGCTTTGGGCGTGACCGCGGTTGAAGTTCGGGTGTCCGTGAAAAGTCAGAGGTGGTTCGAAAAAAAACGGTGATTCGAGTGACGTAAATAACAGATTAAGGGGGTGAATGTTGGGTTAATCGGGTTCGTTTACGGGTCGTGGGTCGACACGTTATCGGTCACGTTTCAAATGGTCAACATGGATATTTATGTTTCATGGTTTATTCTAATAGTTTATTAGGTAGAATTTGGTATATAGTTTTGAACATGTCTTCAGGAAGTTTAGGAAGTTTACGTGAGGATATGCATGGTGCACATGGTGGAAGAGTGGGTCTCATTGTACCTATTTTCTAGGAAGACTTAGTTTATTTCGGTTTGTTTGTTAGTGTAGTAGGCTATATATATAGCTCAATTATTAATGAAAGATACACCCATTTTTTCTTTGGTAACAGAAGCAACTTTTCATTCACATTTCTTTTACAAATAATCTTCATATACACACTACATACATACATACGTAAGTTTGTGAGTGTATTGCTAGTGTGTTGAGGGGCCTGAACCAACATTTTATGCAATAGCGTTAAGCTCCTAAAGAAACTCTATTGACAATCTAATATGAGGAAAACAATAAGAAATTATGTTTTTTGTTGGATAAAACCTCTCTATCAGAGTAATATTCTTGATTAAGGAATCGATGATGTTCTTGTATGAATTGGTAATTGTGAATGTTACATCTGATGATATATATAAACCGAGGGTTATACATAGAATAACAGCCTCGATCTATACTATCAGATAATAATAATAATAATACATATCATTCTAACTAATTAACTTATAATATATACATATATATATATATATAAAATCTAGCTTATAAATTTCCTCGAGTATTAACACCCTCCCTTAAGCTGGATTTCACGAAACTGAAGAAGTTCCCTTATGTGCTGAAAATCTTTGAGTTGTAAGGCCTTAGTAAGAATATCCGCTACTTGCTGCTTGGTAGAACAGTAATGCAGTTCTATTTGTTCTTTCTTGACTAAGTCCCGGATGAAGTGATATTTAACTCTTATATGCTTGCTCTTGCCATGATACACCGAGTCCTTGGCTAAGCATATTGTCGACTTATTGTCACAATATATTACCGGAGGTTGTTTGATCTTTTCTTCTAGTTCATCTAGGAGTCCTTTGAGCCAAAGTGCTTGACATCCGGCCACTGAAAGTGCAATGTACTCCGCTTCTGTGGACGACAGTGCTACTACCTTTTGTTTTTTCGATTGCCAGGCCACTATACTTGATCCGAGATAGAACACATATCCTGATGTGCTTTTGCTGTCATCGATACTCCCTGCATAGTCACTATCACTGAACCCGAGCAGCAGTGAACCTTTGCTTCCCTT
Organism: Helianthus annuus; assembly: GCF_002127325.2. NCBI lineage: Eukaryota > Viridiplantae > Streptophyta > Magnoliopsida > Asterales > Asteraceae > Helianthus > Helianthus annuus. The sequence continues at coordinate 187,167,527 of NC_035448.2, forward strand.
TGAGTATACCAAACCTTGATTCATGGTTCCCTTTATGTATCTTAAAATTCTTTTCCCTGCTTCCCAATGACTCCTTTTTGGATGTTCCATGAACTGACTAATCTTGTTTACAGCGAACATGATGTCTGGCCTTGTATTGGTTAGATACATGAGGCTGCCAACTAGTCTTCTATAGATATTGGGTTCGATTTCTTCATCAGTATCTTGCTTGGAAAGCCGCAGTCCATATTCCATTGGTGTAGAGATGCTCGTGCAGTCTAACATGTTAAATCTTTCCAACACTCCCTTAGCATATTGATGCTGTGATAACACAATATCCCCGTCTTTACACATAACTTCCATTCCAAGGAAGTGATGTAGAATTCCCATATCTGTCATCTCGAATTCCTTTTTCATTGACTCTTTGAACTAGCTTAATATAACTAATGAATCACTTGCAATGATTAAATCATCTACATAGAAACAAATTATGAGTCTTGCCTTTCCGGTTATTTTTATAAATAACGTATGCTCATAAGTGCATTTCTTGAACCCGCTTGACAGGAAATATCCTTCTATTCTGCTGTACCAAGCCCTCGGTGCTTGTTTTAAACCATAGAGTGCCTTTCTTAGTTTGCACACCTTTCTTTCTTCTCCTTTAATAACATATCCTTTCGGTTGTTCAATGAATACTTGTTCATTTAGATTGCCATTTAGAAAGGCCGTTTTCACATCCATTTGATGCAAATACCATCCATAATGCGCAGCTAATGCTAACACGAGTCTCACCGTATCAAATCTAATTACCGGAGCAAAAACATCTTGGTAATCGACGCCATACTTTTGCTTGTAGCCTTTCACCACCAACCTTGCCTTGTACTTGCTCACTTCTCCATTTTCATCATATTTTGTCTTGTATATCCATTTCACTCCTATAGGTGTTTGATTTTGCGGTGGTTCAACTAATTCCCACGTTTCGTTTTTTAGAATGGACTCTATCTCCCTATCCATAGCTTCCCTCCATTTGACTTGTTTACTTGCTTCTTCATATGTTGTTGGATCAGCATTGGTGAAAAGAACAAAGTTTACTGCATTATTTGAACTCCTGTCTTTGTCATACAATGCCTCTATTTGCGTCCTTGTAAGTGGTCTTGTCTTACGATATACTCAGTCACCTTCTTGGTTCTTATGACTTCATTTTCTGACGATGATGAGTCTCCATCTTCAGCTTCATTGTGGGTCTCCGTCGGTATGTTTATCCTTTCATTTTATGAATCACTTGCAATGATTAAATCATCTACATAGAGACAAATTATGAGTCTTGCCTTTCCGGTTATTTTTATAAATAACGTATGCTCATAAGTGCATTTCTTGAACCCGCTTGACAGGAAATATCCTTCTATTCTGCTGTACCAAGCCCTCGGTGCTTGTTTTAAACCATAGAGTGCCTTTCTTAGTTTGCACACCTTTCTTTCTTCTCCTTTAATAACATATCCTTTCGGTTGTTCAATGAATACTTGTTCATTTAGATTGCCATTTAGAAAGGTCGTTTTCACATCCATTTGATGCAAATACCATCCATAATGCGCAGCTAATGCTAACACGAGTCTCACCGTATCAAATCTAATTACCGGAGCAAAAACATCTTAGTAATCGACGCCATACTTTTGCTTGTAGCCTTTCACCACCAACCTTGCCTTGTACTTGCTCACTTCTCCATTTTCATCATATTTTGTCTTGTATATCCATTTCACTCCTATAGGTGTTTGATTTTGCGGTGGTTCAACTAATTCCCACGTTTCGTTTTTTAGAATGGACTCTATCTCCCTATCCATAGCTTCCCTCCATTTGACTTGTTTACTTGCTTCTTCATATGTTGTTGGATCAGCATTGGTGAAAAGAACAAAGTTTACTGCATTATTTGAACTCCTGTCTTTGTCATACAATGCCTCTATTTGCGTCCTTGTAAGTGGTCTTGTCTTACGATATACATCAGTCACCTTCTTGGTTCTTATGACTTCATTTTCTGACGATGATGAGTCTCCATCTTCAGCTTCATTGTGGGTCTCCGTCGGTATGTTTATCCTTTCATTTTGATTGTTGCTAGTACTTTCACTAGTTAATCTTGAGCTTTCATGTGACTGATCTGTTTCTTGCTGTTCAACTGTTGGATTTTGATCTAACACTACGTCACTTTGATCTTCTGCTACATCGTTCAGATCTTCCTCTCCTGACGTGTTAATGTTTATTTCCGAGGCAGCTTGCTGATTTCCTTTGTCAGCGATCCAATGTTGGTCTTCATTAAATACAACATCTCTACTTATAATTGTTTTCTTCGTTGCTGGATTATAAAGTTTATAGGCTTTACTATTTTCGCTGTATCCGATGAGAATAGTTCTTACAGTCTTATCATCCAGCTTGCTTCGTTGTTGTTTGGGAACTTGTGCATAAGCCACACAGCCGAATACTCTTAAGTGTTCAACATTAGGTTTCCTTCCACTCCAAGCCTCTTGCGGTGTTTTGTCGACTACACTTTTTGTTATTGCTCGGTTCAGTCAATACGTTGCACATGATACTGCCTCGGCCCAATACACATTTGGCAAACCCTTCATTTTTAACATACTTCTACTCAACTCCATGAGAGTTCTGTTTTTTCTCTCGGCCACGCCACTTTGCTGAGGTGTGTAACTTGTGGTAAGTTGATGGCGAATCCCACTAGTCCTAAGTAATGCTTGAAATGCATCTCCACAATATTCTCCTCCCCTATCCGTTCGTATACATTTTATCTTGTGACCACTTTGGTTTTCAACCAGTGCCTTAAACAGTTTGAACGTTGCTGAAGCTTCCGATTTAAGTTTTAGAAAATAAGTCCATGTTTTTCTGCTGTAGTCATCGATAAAGGTTATAAAGTACCTGCAACCGCCTATTGATTGAGTTCTCATTGGTCCGCATATATCTGAATGTATAAGTTGTAATGGTTCCTTTGCTCTCCATGTTCCATATTTGGTAAAAGGTTTCCTAGCATGTTTACCAAGCATACATCCCTCACATAATGTATTTACTTTGTTAATCTTGGGTAGCCCTCTTACAGTACCATTCATACTCATGTCATGCAATGTTTCAAGGTTCAAATGTCCGAACCTCCTATGCCATAACTCTGAAGTGGTTTCAGTAGTTGTTACATTGCACACCCGTGGAATCAGATCTTGTTCCATGTTCAGTGGGAACATCTTGTTACCAGTCATCTTCACCGTTCCTACATGTGATCCAAGGGAATCCTTAATGGTACACTCTTGATTATTAAATCTCACATCATATCCTTTTTGAATAAGCTGGCCGATGCTTAAAAGATTATGTTTTAGGCCTTCCACATAAAATACATTGGGAACCCGTCTCTCTATTCCCTTAACTTTTATTAACACATCTCCGCACCCGAGAACCTCCAATCTCTTATCATCTCCAGTTCTTACTTCACGTCGTTCAGAACCATTTAGTGTAATAAATAAGCTTTTATCTCCAGTCATGTGATTACTACACCCACTGTCAAGATACCAACAATCACCTTTTATAACTTCTTCGACGTTGAATATCATGAACATTGTGTCATCATTTTCGCCTTCTTGTTCATCAGTATGCATGAGTGCTGCGTTGGATTTATCATCTTCACTCCTTTTATTGCAGAATCGTGCCACATGTCCTAATTTTTGACAGTTAAAACACCGAATGGAATTATTGTTGAACTTTCCTCTTCCTTTACCCCGTCCTCTGCCGCTATATTCTGATCTTGACTGCCTTGTTCTGTCTTGTTGATCGCTTTGTATTTGAAACGCTTGTTCGGTTGAAACATCGTCATATTGTTTTAAACGTAACTCATGTGATTGTAGAATTCCCTGTAGTTCTTCGGTAGAAATTGAATTCAGATCTTTAGATTCTTCTATTGCAACAACTACCGACTCATATTTTCGTGTTAAACTTCTTAAAATTTTCTCTACAACCCTTTGTTCTTCTACACGTTCTTCGTTTAGACGAAGTTGATTGACTATTACTGCCATACGATTAATATAGTCCTCTATAGATTCACTATCTTTCATTTTTAAGGCATCGAATTCACATCTAAGGGTTTGTAACCGTACCATTTTTACCCTATTCTCTCCTCTATATGCCTTGTGCAGTATTTCCCACGCCTCCTTTGAAGTTTTGCACGTCGCCACCCGCTCGAATATTGTTTCACTTACTGCCTGAAACATTATGTGCAACGCTTTTCTATCTTTCTTGATCTTCTCCCTCTGAATATTTTGATCGCTCTCTGATGCATTTGCCAGCAGATCTGTGTAACCTTCTTCCACTATTGTCCATAATTCCTGTGATTCTAATAACACTCTCATCTGTATATGCCAATGATAGTAATTTGGCCCTAGTAATCTCGGAATCTGAGTTTGAATTCCGCTGTTGGTCGTCATGTGTAAATTAGGGTTTTGTTCTTTGAAGGAAAAAATGAATTGCAGATCTTGTATTCAGCGATCGGTGGCTCTGATACCACTTTGTTGGATAAAACCTCTCTATCAGAGTAATATTCTTGATTAAGGAATCGATGATGTTCTTGTATGAATTGGTAATTGTGAATGTTACATCTGATGATATATATAAACCGAGGGATATACATAGAATAACCGCCTCGATCTATACTATCAGATAATAATAATAATACATATCATTCTAACTAATTAACTTATAATATATACATATATATATATATATATATGTATATATATATATATATATATATATATAAAATCTAGCTTATAAATTTCCTCCAGTATTAACATTTTTTACTGTGAAATATCTGTCCATACTCCCCCCCCCCCCCAAACCTTCTAACTCTATACTGGAGTCACCCTTCTACATCTTTAGTTGATTCCTCATGTAGAATCAAAGGAATAATCTACTCTCATATGGAATCTTATGCCAATATTTCTAAAGTTGAAAAGTGAACCTAGTCATGTTTAAGGGATAAATGAAAAAACGAGTATATAATACCTCTCCTCACCTGGTCCTGCTTTCATATCTTTTCCTGTTTATTTGAGCATGAAATTACCACTCTCCTAATAGAGACTCATTGCCAACCATGTTCATGCTTTTGATGCATCCACTCTTGTCTATATATAAGTAAACCTAAGCTGTATTTAATAACCAAACACATCAAGCCATCAAGTAACTACAAAGGAATACACAGAAGGGAAAAGCCAAGTGTCACTAAGGGATCCTCCGAACACTTCACTAGGATGGTTAAATAATTAGGATTTCCTACTCAAGTGTTTGGGGGAACTCCAAGTGCCACTTGACAACCAGCAAATTAGAAGTGTTGGACATTGCTAATAATAAGTCGTAAGTGATCTTCTAGGTACATTAGTCGTGGTGGGTTTCAATGTATGTCGTCAGGATAATTGTTTAAAGCAAAGCTCATTGATTTTTACATCGTAAGAAACCAGTACATGGTATGTACTGATTCTATATCTATATCTTTAGTAACACGGCTAGCCTTACGTAGTGACGCCATCTAGAAGCTATGTAATCAGGGCAGAAACTATTTAAACTAGAAGAATATACATACATAAACCAACGTATGTGGGAGCAAAAGGAATGGAGGAATGTTATTTTTGACAGATTGAATGCGCATGGATAGATTGGGTTCAGATTTTGCTATAAACCCCGAAACCAAACTGAGACAGTTGGTTTGTTGATTACTTTATAAACAAGAAAATGTACAATGTGTTGATCGGTTTAGTAATTAAGTATTGTTCTGTTTTTTAACCAGGAAAATAGGCACAAACACATAATCTTTGATGGAATATCAGCTCATAAATGCAGAATTTTCTATTTGGAAAAACCTTGGTACCTGAAGATGGCCTGTATATACCTGAAATAATGCCATGTTAAATAAGGAACCACATCACATAACTGCAATGGAATGCTTATGAAGGGAAAGGTAGGACTGGACTTAGGTACATGGGACGGCTGGCTCGCACCATATGGAATTGTATTTTATTTTAGTATATGCATACAATAAAATTCAAATGACCCAACATTTTTTCACAAATATAAACTTATTATAAACTAAATTCCTATGAACGTGGGATTCGATGGAAATTTTTTCTTAAAGTTTGACCCTCTTGTTAGTCACTATAGAATGATTAAAGTTAAGAGGAAAAGAAAAGTAGAGATTTCCGCTAGAAGGAGGCACTTCGCAAGCAAAAGATCCTAATGCAGTTACAAAAACAATCAAATGGCTCAAAAGCTTAATACTTATTCAAAGTCTATAAACGAACCGAGAGGTACAAGAACAAAGTTCTTTGTATTCAATAATCAACAAAATTGACAATTAAACAACACTTAACCCTAATTTTTACTAAACATAACAGGGATAAACATAAAAAATATTAAAACATAAAACATAAAACATAAAACAAATGTAAACTTTTGAAATTTTAATTTAGAGATAATATTCATCATACTTCCTGTTTCATTAGAGAAAACTCATCCTTGAGTTTTGCCTTCAAACCAAAGCCATCTAGATCGAACCGAAAACCTACCCAATTAACATTAAGTTGGATTAACGCAAATTCAACTTGTTTTTTGTCTACTAGAGTTGTTGGATATTTGAGTACAATTACTCTTTTATATTTTGTTGGACCTTTCTACACTTAATTGGACAACTTTCCACCATTATGGGTTGTCACAATTGTTAGGCCAGATGAGCTATTCACACCCATAGAAGTGTCGGGCCATCCATGTGATTCGAGCTGCCCAATTTATAAGATTGTAGTGTATAATCAACATGTACGTGAACTTCATTAGCAATCCAAAGCAAATCATTTAAGTCTTCCAAAATTGGCATGCAAATCCCTAGCTCAATTATCTCTGAATCATCTATTCGTTCAATAATAAGGTAGTGTTTGGTATGTAGGAATGAGAAAAGGAATTGAATGGACCATTCAAAGGGAATGAACGAAACAGTGTTTTGTTGGTCAATGGAATGGATTCGCCCATTACGCAAGACATTCTATTCCTTCAAAATCATTCCATCCACCCCATTATTTTTCATTTGATCCTCTCTTTCATCATTTGTTAACAACAGCAGAACCCACTACCGTTGCCACTACCGCCACCCACCACCATTGACACCACCGCCAACCGTCATCGCCGTCACCCACTCCTGCCGCCCACCACCGTCCGCCACCCACCACCGCCCGTCGGCGCCTCCACCCACCACCGATTTTCACCCCCACCCACTGCCACCCATTGCTATCGCTACCCACCATTGACGTCAACCACCGCCCATCGTTGCTTCTACCACCCACCACCGACATTCACCACCAGCCACTGCCACCACCTGCCGCCGCTACCCACCCCTACCACTACCATCGACATGACTATTTCCTCCACCACGTACCACCACGTATCACCACCGCCACTACCTACCCACCATCAACCCTGCTGCCACCACCCGCCCCGCCACTCACGAATGATTTTATTCCTTCGTTTTTTCTTTTTCTTGTCTGCCAAACAACACAAAGTAATGATTCGTTCTATTCCTACATGGTAACCAAACAAGACATGTAATGGTAGTGATCTACTCTATTACCTTGTCCCTTCCACTATCTAGTCCATTCCATTATCTAGTCCATTCCTTTACCCGATACCAATCATGCCCTAGTTGTTCTCAGTGATCATTAGTCAAGCCTATTACAAACTTGTTATCTTTTTGTGTGTACCATTCCACTGTTGCCTCTGTTAGAGCTTCTACTAGTAGAATATCTATATCTACCATGGGCACGTGAATCGAATATAATTCTATGCGATTCTACAATTGAGTAAGCATCTCCAACCACGCAGAGCCATTTGACAAACAAAGAGTTTTGATACCAAATGATGCAGTTACGGAAGCAATTAAATGGCATGAGAAAAAATCGTTAATCAAAGAAGATAAAAGGAACCAAAAGGATCAAGAACAAAGTGTAGGTCCTGAAATCGATCTCGAATACAAGGATTTCTTGTTACGAATGGTGTAACGAGTATGGAATCCAAGTTACACTATAACCGAGCGAGGGTATGTAATCAATAAACAAAGGTTTGAACGTTTAATGGATTCTATATTGATTCGAGCAGAGTTTCGGTATAGATTTACACAAATATGAGCGCTCTCCTTGTAAAACCCGTGAGGATCTCTCAATGATATCAAACAAACTATTGATTGTGCGGAAACCAATCAATAGGTGATTCAAGAATAAATATAAAGATCAAAATATAAACAATGAATAAAGAACAAACCGAAATCTTGCATTCAATGATTGCCAAAGACTGATACAAGACTCGTGAGGAACTCGGTTCCTATGCTTGATGTCGCCCCAACTCTAAACTCAATCAACAACCTCACACAATGAGGTTAAAGTTGATTAAATACAAAACAAACAGGGCCGATATACTAAGCCCATGCGACATCTCTAATAACTAGCCCAAACCACATTGATTAACCCAAAACATAAGAACTAAGTAATTACAAGATCAACCCCTAAACTTTAATAACCTACATGAATAAACCTTCGGGTTCCAACAATCTCCCCCTAGGTTTATGCATGAAGGTTCTTCTGACATCAGTTGCCTTGATTACCACCACTCACACTGTCTTTATAACCACCAAAACCCTTCTTATGGATATGCATGACAGACGCTACAGCAGACGTCCAACCCTTAGCAATTTCTTCATATTTTTCTGTAGCTCTGATTTGATTGCTTGCCAACACTTCCAGATCTTCAACCGCAAGATTCAACAAGTCAACCTGATCTACCAAACAGTAACTTGCATCTCCATCACAAACAATCACCGCTTGTCCAAGACGTTCATCATATGCCCAAAAGTGCAATGTTTTCAGTGCTCCTTTGGGAATCTTTCTCACCAACGGAATTGTCTTCTCTTTATCAGTAGCTGGCCAGTGCACAATCTTCATACGTTTGTTCGTATAAGGATCTCTAATCCCTTTTGCCGGTTTAACAATAGAATCTGCCGTACGCATCGAGGGAAAACCTTTAGCAACCTCCCTCTTCAACCTCTCAAAGAATGCATATCCAGGACCATTAGGCTTATCATCCACATAAGGTTTATTAGACAAGTCTGTCAAATCCACCTTAGTGAAAGACTGAAACTGTCCTGAACGTTTGTACCATTCAACAGGTCCAACTTTTCTTCTGATCCACCATCTCTTGCGATCATGATCATATCCCCAGCTAACTACACCAGAACGATTTCCAACTTTATCGTAAAGGGTTTCACCAACATCCATTAAGTGATGAGTCGCATGAGCATCTTCATCGTCTGGATTCACATTCTTGTTCTTCAAGATCACCAACTCCCTTTTCTTTTTCAACCTTTCTGCCTTTGCTCTATCTGCTTCTGGATCAGTAACTCTTTCAAAGTATTTCTCCATTGCAGCATTCTTTTCAGCATTATCCTTTTCAAAGGCTTTCTTTCTGTTTTCAACATCTGTTGGATCAGAAAATTCCTGGCCAAACTTCTTTTCAAGCTTTCCTCGTAGATCATAAACAATGTTGAATAACAAGCTAACGTCTCCTTGAAGTTGCTCAATTTGTTGATCTTTTTTCACAATTGTGTCTTCAAGCTGAATAATCTTTGCATCTTTATGAATCGAATCTTGCTCAAGCACAACCAATCGTTTCTTCATCTCCCTCATGCTTATAAACTCATCTTCGTCACTAGAATCACTATCAAATGGCATTCTAAGTGGTTCTACAGGCCTTTTACCACTTGAACTGCCCGGTTCTTCATGAACAATACCAGAAGGTCCAGCACTAACAATTTCAGAGGGCCCAGCTTCATTGTGAACTTCAACATTGGGCCCAGCTTCATTTTGAACTTCAACCTCCATTGTAGCTATATCATCTCTTTGAGTATTAACACCAGACTCAAAGATATTCTCTGCAGTGGTGGTGGTAGCATCGTCAACGTACTTTTCAAAATCAAAATCATACAAACCTTCGTCATCAGCAGCAACGTTTATGGATCGATCTTTTCCTTGTTCAACAAACATTCCAGGTCTAGGATCCCTCCTTTTCCTTTTCAACGGAATGGAATCAGAATCCCTTGGGCTTTCAACAGGCTCTTCAGTTGATACTGACAGATTGGAAGGAGGATTTCCCATCTTGTCAGTTACTGTCTTTATCAGCATAGCCAAACTTTCAGCAGAAATCACTGGATTAACTGTAGAAACAGCATCAGCATTAACTTCAGGAGGAAGTTTTATGTCATCATCATTAGAATTACACATTATCTCAACACCTTCATCATCAGAGTTAATTGTAATACGCTCTGGCTCAGGCTCATCTTCAGCTCTCCTTGGAATATCATGTTCTTCAGCAACAATAGCACGTGCAGGTACAGCTCGTGCCATCACTGGATTCTCACCAATATCTTCGGTCTCTGCAAACTGACCAAATTTCTCCAACTCGATCAAACCTTCAAACTTTTTCTCCGTTCCTTTCTTCGTAGTGAGAGTACCAAAACATGAAGGACCCATGGGTTTTAACTCCAACGTATTGCCAGATCTCTTCAATTCATGATAACGCTCATTTAAAATCATCTGTACAAATCTTGGATACATAAGAAACTTATCCTTTCGAAGCCCGATTGCATTCCTCTTCATTGCTTCCAAGATGTATTTAGAATAATTGAACGGCTCATTTGTAATCACACAAATCAACGCAGCAGTCTGTGTAGTGTTCAACTGATCAATTCCCCCTCTATTTTCTGTCATGCACAAGAGGAACATGTGCAGTAATAGACGCCAGTAAGGATGAACAAACTTCTTAACCAGGGGAGGAAACTTTCCTTCATAACTCAAACGAGGCAAAATTGCTTCAATGGTTCCAGCAGCAAGTTCGATAGGATCTGTTTCCTGATCATTAAACTTCAACACATCTCTAATAATCTGCTCAGTCACTATAACTTTCGTCTCGTCGATCTCTGCAACTATAGCTCCCTTTCCTTCAACGATTTCAACTTTAGCAGTCTTCCAAAAATCTTGAATAAGGCTTTCATAAACAACTGGATTCTCACGTAGAGCATGAACAATCCTGCATGTATTTAGGCCTTTGATCAACGATGTATACAGCTGCTTGTGCTTCACTGGTGGAGGTGCTAAATATCCAACTTGATTATGAGAAGATATAAACTTTAAATCCATTTTTCTGCACATAACACAAATCATATAAGTTTCCAAATACAGATATAACAGTGATAAAAATGAAAATCAAAACAAACACTGTCACTGTTCACTCGAAACAATGAGTCGCAACCAGCAAAATTGAGTCGCAACCAGCAGATTACGAGTCGCAATCATGAGTCGCAACAAACAATTTGAGTCGCAACCATGAGTCGCAACAAACAATTTGAGTCGCAACCATGAGTCGCAATCTTGATGTTGCGACTCGTAACCGTTGGTTTCGAGTCTTAAATGTTTTGATTGCGAGTCAAAAGTTCATCGGAAACATCATCTGAAACTTCATATCCTCATCGGAATCTTCAAAAATTCATCGGAATCTTCAAAAATTCATCGGAATCTTCAACAAATATTCAAACTTTCCTGCAAAACTTGAATGATTACGTCATTGTACCTTGATGAATATCAAATCAGATTGCGAGTCGCAATCGGAAACCAGTCGGAATTGATGATAATTGCCGGAATCTTGAGAGAGATATGAGATCAGATTGCGAGTGAATAAGGATTCTGACTCGTAATCACCTTTTATACTCAACTGTTTTCATGGGCCCATGTCTTATGGGCTTGGGCCTTATGGACTTGGGCTCAAAACAGATTTATTATTTATTTTTAAACCCTTTAAAAATCTGATTTAATAAAAATTAGCCATTAAACCTCTTGAGCAATGTTTGCAAAATAAAACCTAAAAACAAAATTAAATAATAATCTATTATTTACAAAATAAAATCAGGAAATTTGCATAGATACTCAGGGATCAAATCACAAGGTTTCGGGCTTGACTTCACTTATCAACACTGATCTACTACAGGATGATCTAGACGATTGCCAGTATATTTGTCCTCTTAAACTCATCTCCCTAGACCTTTTCCATATAACTGCCTGTATCTCATTTTATCATGTTTTGATATTTTTAATAATGAACACCCAAACAAATACTAATCAAATCCTGGAATTATGCACAGCTCACTCTATCATGCAAGCAGTTTCCCTACCACATATTTCACAAGTCCAATCCAAATTTCTGAAATCTTAACTGGGAATAGGTTGAGAAGAGAACAGAATAGATCTTATGCAGAGATGGTATAATATACAGATCAAATGAGTTTTCTCAATTTGATATAGGTTTATTGGGTTTCTTTTGGGCACTTGAGGGCCTCTTTCGGGTGTTAATTGATCTACAGATCGACAACGTACAGCTAGGTCAGCATGTATCTGGATGCAGCAGAAGCTGTAGTTGCCTAGCACCTCCAGGTCAGCATGTATCTGGATGCAGCAGAGGAGGTACACGACTTTTTCAGATAAGATTTCAGAATCAGATCAAAATTGTGTGTATCGGGAAAAACATACAGACATTCAAATAGACATGAGCTAATTCCAAGTGATTTTCTTTTCTGAGGTCATGTACTAGTTTAGTTCTGAACAGAAACAGCTAATGTTTCCAATCTTAAGGATAGAGCCTACCAACACATCATACTAGAGTCAAATTATTTCGATACTGGTCTTACATGAGTCAGCCCTCGACCATAAAGTGAAAATTCATTTCATTTCCCAGTCCAGCCACACTTCCTTTTAAACCTCTTTTTGTATTTTTTTTCAATTTTTTAATGTTTTTGTATTTTTCGATTTTTCTCCCCCTAAATTTGTGCAGAAATAAAAACTACCTAAGAATAGAAAACTTTATGAACAAATTTACCTACGAAAAACAAAAACATGCTCAAACAGTAAAACGGATCATTTTTAGAAAATCCACAAGCACTCTGAATTTCGAGCTGCTGGCAGGTTTGGTGAACAAATCGGCAGCATTTGCATCTGTGTCGATTTGTTCAAGAGTAATAAGACCTCTGTCAAAACAGTCTCGAATGAAATGAACTTTAATATCAATGTGCTTGGTTTTGGAGTGGAAAACAGGATTTCGAACAATTTGTATTGCAGCATCATTATCGCAGTAAATAGTAGTGTTAAGATAAGTCAAACCATAATCCTGCAATTGATGTTGCATCCACCCCACTTGAGAGCAAGAAGCAGAAGCAGCAACATACTCAGCTTCAGCTGTGGATATCGCCACTGTTTGTTGTTTCTTGCACTGCCAAGAAATGAGCCGATCACCCAAAAATTGACATCCCGCAGATGTAGATTTCCTGTCACTGTCACTACCTCCAAAATTGCTGTCAGAGAAAGCAAACAAGTCAAAATTGGAATCCCTCGGATACCACAGGCCAAACCGAGGTCGGCCTTTAAGATACCGAAAGATCCGTTTAACAGCAGTAAGATGAGAAGTTTTAGGATTAGCCTGATAACGTGCACAATTGCAAACAGCGAACATGATGTCCGGACGACTAGCTGTGAGATACATCAATGACCCGATCATGGACCTATATTGACGTTGATCGACAGACTCTCCTTCTTCGTCTTCAGTCAATAATGGTCTCTCTGCCATAGGTGTTTCAGCAGGCTTTGCGTCCGTGAATTTGAACTTTGCCAGCACATCATCCACATACTTCCCTTGATGAATAAGAATTCCTTGCAAACTCTGCTTGACTTGTAGACCCAAAAACAGTGTCATCTCCCCCAGAGCACTCATTTCAAACTTCTTTTTCATAACTCTCTCGAATTCCTTGCAAAGATCTTCGTTTGTAGATCCGAAAATGATATCATCAACGTAGATTTGAACCAAGATTTGATCACGTCCTACTTTCTTGATGAACAGAGTCTGGTCTATGGTGCCACGCGTGTACCCATGAGCCAACAGATGCTCTGTTAGTGTGGCATACCAAGCTCGAGGAGCCTGGTGTAACCCGTACAGCGCCTTGTCTAGCTTGTAAGCGTACTCAGGATGATCTGGATGCACAAACCCTGGCGGCTGCTCGACAAAAATTTCCTCCTTCACATCTCCATAGAGAAACGCGGTCTTGACATCCATCTGATAAACAGTGAATCCCATGTATGACGCGTAAGCCAAAAAGATCCGGATGGCTTCAAGTCGTGCAACCAGAGCATATACTTCATCATAATCCAGTCCTTCAATTTGTCTAAATACCTGAACCACCAGCCTTGCTTTGTTTCGAACGATGACACCTGCAGAATCCTGCTTGTTTCGAAATACCCATCTAGTTCCAAGCTTACGTTTCCCTGCTGGCAACTTGACGAGTTTCCATACTCCAAGTTTTTCAAACTGGTTCAGCTCTTCATGCATAGCATCTACCCAGCCAGGTTCCTGCAAAGCTATGTCAATGGTTTTAGGTTCGATTTGAGAAAGATAACAAGAATATAAGCAAGTGTTAATGGTTCCTGATTGACTCCTGGTCAAAATTCTTGCATTTACAGGACCAATCACATTTTCGATTGGGTGATTGCGTTGGACGCTCGTAGGTATGGCCAAATCAGGTACACTCTCCTCTTCAGTGGTGGTGTTGCTAGACTCCCCCTCATTAGGTGCGGTAGTAGTGTGAACTACAGGAGAAGTGACAGTACAATCCTCAGGAATTGGTTCAGGAAACAATGCAGAGTCACTAGTTGATGCACCCTCAGGGGATCGATTGACCATCGGAGTCGGTGTAGGATGTTGCGTAAACACCATTCCCGGTGGATCAACAGTATGATGCCTCACGTTGTCTTGCATCTGTGCTTCGTCTTCCGTATCTTCAAACGACAATGGTTGTTTGGGAATAGACACACCTGCAACTGAAACATCACTTGACAAAATGTTAAATGATTTAAACAGAGCAGAATAATCATATAACCAATCTGGACCAACTCTAACGTCCATAGCATTCTCTTCAAGCCACTCAATGTTGCACGACTCGACGACCTTTTTAGTTACTTTGTTGTATACCCTATAAGCAGAGCCTTTAGCATATCCAACAAAGTAACATTCGTCACCTTTGACTTCAAACTTTTCGTTGGAGTCCATTAGTAATAATACACATGGACAACCAAAGATGCGAAAGTGTGAAACCGAAGGTTTACGTCCTTCCAGAATCTCATAAGGGGTTTTCATGTGACGTTTGTTTACTAAAGCATGATTCTGGATATAACAAGCCGTGCTAACAGCCTCGGCCCAAAAGAAGCTAGGAAGCTTTGAATCAGCCAGCATAGTACGCGCAGCTTCAATGAGAGTACGATTCCTTCTTTCAGCCACTCCATTTTGTTGTGGAGTTCGAGGCGCACTGAACTGACGATCGATTTCCTTATCAACACAGAAAGTATCTAAAGTCACGTTCTTGAATTCTGTCCCATTGTCTGATCGAATAACCTTCACCTTAGTGCTCGCTTGATTTTCAGCCAAAGTGATGAATTGTTTTACCAAGACAGCAGTTTCATTTTTGTGACTGAGAAAATACACCCAAGTGTAGCGAGAGTAATCATCGACGATTACCAAACAGTAAGCTTTCTTCCCAATGCTCAGCACATTTACTGGACCAAAAAGATCCATGTGAAGTAGCTCGAGTACAGCTTTTGTCGAGGGCGCTGGTTTAGTCTTATGAGGTTTTCGATGAGCTTTCCCTTTCGCACAAGCAACACATTTTTCCACCAACATGAAGTCCTTGATCGGAAGATCACGTACCAGTTGACCTTTAGCTAGACGGTTCAGATTTTTCATATTCACATGGCCGAGTCGACGATGCCACAGCAGACCATCATGCTCTGAAATCTTTGAAAATAGACAAGTGATCTCTTCACACGGTTTCTTGTTCATATCAATGACGTAAGCATTTCCCTTTCTTTCAGCTGTCATCAAGAACCAGTCTTCTGGAATAACAATCCCAGGCTTAAGAACATGACATCCCTTCTTCGTGAAATGAACTGAATTCCCTCGATCACAAATCTGCGAAATACTTAACAGATTGTGTTTCAGTTCTGGAACATAATTGACATTTTCAAAGCTGAGAACACCGTTTTGAACAGTTCCTTTCAATGTGATTCTGCCAGATTCACCTCCCGCAAATGAGACATATCCTCCATTAAATTCTTTGACGTTTGCAAGTTGGGATAAGTCTCCTGTCATGTGCCTGGAACAGCCACTATCCATGTACCAGAGGCGCACGGTAGTCCTCCACAGCTGTTCCTGCACGATTAGCGGGATTAGTTAGATTTAGGTACCCAGCCCATAGTGGATCTGGGTAGTCCCTTTGCATCGATGTAAGTTACCCTCTGCCATACCAGATTGTCTTTATTTAAAAACTTTGATGAATTCTCATTGGCAGAATTTTTATGAAGTGTATGAGGCAAGTTGGAATGCATAGCTCTAGATTTAGGTTTCCAATATTGTTTAGACCAGTTGTTAGCATAATTACCAAATGCCTTAAATCTGTTTTCTGAAAAATGAAATTGCTGATTTTTATGTCTACGTTTGGCTGCATTCCAATCTTGATCAGAAGGCCTGACCCTACGATAGTCGTTCTTCATTGTCTTAGACTTATGAGTCGTCATTGACTTAGAAGGACCAAATCGATTTGGTTTGACTTTCTGATGTTGTGCATGTTGATTTTTAGACTGCACAGAGGAAGACACAGAAACACAGTTTCTGGCAATGTGCCCGGCTATCCCACAGTTGAAACACGTTTGTCGTTTCACTGTGGAAGAGTTTTGACGATTCACAGTGGCTGCGGGTCTTTTGGGTCTTGAAGATGGAGCTTGCTTGTTCTGTTTTGATTGACTTTCTTGTGCCTTCCCTGAGCGTGTAGATACCTGAGGATCAGAACTAGCACTGGCACAAGCATGAGAATCTGAAAAAGTAGAGTTATCATTTCTCATTGTTTCATGAAAATCATTTTGAGCTGGTGTTTCAGATGTTGGTTTAAAATTTTCTTCACAAAAAGTTTCTTTCAAATTTTCATTGAAAATGACTTCTTTCTCGTTTTGCAGATCATTGTTAGTTTCAGTCTCAATTGAGGCTGAGACGTCATTACCAAATAATGATCCCTGTTTATCGTTGCCATCCAAAGAGGTCCCACCAGATTCATCAGTAGAAACGTCCACTGAATTTGATTCACACGAAAAATCAGTGTCTGATTGATTCTCTTGTGAAGCTTTTTCAATGGTTTCACTGAAAGTGTCCTGAGGAACATCATTGGTCACACTATTTTCACCTTGAGAATCAGAAACATCAAAATCACAATTTTCAGCAGTTGTAAAACAATCATCATCACACGCATTTTCAAAAGGTTCATCACAAGCTTTTTCAAAAGGTTCATCACAAGCATTTACTGTTTTGCCCAAAACATCAGGCCCAAAAGAAGACGAAACATAACTATGAAATGAGTTCAAAAACGCTTGTCCAAACACACAACCAGAATTAGTATTATCAAAAGAAGTTTTAGAAGAATCAGAGTCTAAAACTTGTTCACTTCCAAACAAATCTCCCCATATCACTTCAGGTACTTTATCTGCACATGACGAAGAACTGTTAGGATCAAAAGTACCCTTTGATACAAAACACGTCTCTGGTTTTACCTGCTCTTCAGCAAATTTAACATTAATTGAGGACTTACTATTTTTGGGACCTTCGACATTCACTGAGGGCTTATTATTTTTGGGTCCGTATGTCATTTTATTTTCATTCAGCATCTCCTCCTCGGTCATAGGCAAGTATGTGTAATTGTTATTGTACGGAGGAGGAGTCTGATTATAACCCAATCCCGACCCTTTCTGTTTAGAATAAGCCAATTGTTGATCACACAGATTTTTGACTAATTTACTGGAGGAATCAAATTTTTTAATGTTTAACTGATTAATTTGGTATTTATCCCTGACATTCTCCAGTTCTTTAGTCACCTCACACAGTTTTTCTTTGACTATGATGAGTTGGGCCGTAGCTACACTAACATCGTCCTTGAGTTGGACGATGTCCTTACGCTGAGCTTCGATTTTCTCTTTGAAAAGTTTTTCGTTTTTCGTTAAAGTGAAATTTTTCCGTTTAATTTCATTATAGTCTTCGATTAGCTCAGCGTTGTGGATTCTATAGGCCTCAACTCGTTCTCTACATTCAGGAGTGCAGAAAACAGAAATTACCTCATCTTTCGTGAGACCTTTGACAGGTGCTGACAGGATTTGAGTCATGAAGGCAAAGTTTTCAGCTGACGACTCCTCCTCCTCATGAGCCACCTTCACATCAGCATTTACTGGATATGGATCGTCGCTGGCCATGAAAGCGATATTGCTTGAGTTGGCTTGATTTTCAGGAGCTGAGATGTGAAGTCTTTCGATCTCTGAATTCCAGTCAAAGGGCGAATCAGGCTGAACCACCAAAGCTTGGGCCAATCCCATTGGTTGTGGGCTTCCACTGTTGACATTATCAGCAGGCACACCAGAGGCAGTCACAAGAGCTCTTTCTCGATTGGGCGTCACAGGAGCAGCAGGCTGCGCTGGAGTTTGTTCACCATTCACCTTGGGTTTAGTACAATTTCTAGCCAAGTGGCCCTGTTCATGACAGTTATAGCAACGAAACTCAAATGGCATTTTTGCGGGGCCCGAAAACGTAAGACCTTGCCATTTGTTTTTCCCTGTTTTCCTCACAAAGTTTTTAGCTCTAAAAGCTGCCATGGCCATCTGCCAAGTTATATCCATTTCTTCCACATCTTCTGGATGAATTTGATCCAAATCATCCATGGAAAACTTAGGAGGACCCAGGTTTCCTGAAGTAAAAGCATTCAAACAATTTATGACGGAAGCTGCTATTTCAAGATTTTCCTTTGACTGTTTCGTGAAAAAGGCAACCATTTCATTGCTCGCAACGGAGGCAGAAGGTGCAGCAGAAGCCTTTCCAGCACTTGTAGGAGAAGCTTGAGTAGAGGACCCTGAGCTGTAGACATTTGCTGAAGTGGGAGCAGGTTTAGCAGATGTTGTATTGCGAAACATTTGGAATCCTCCTTGAGACAAAAGAGCTGTGTTACTGTCGCTAGATGTGGTGGGAGCAATTGAGAAACCTGCAGCCAGCATGCTATTCTTGTAGTTAGTCTCTCTCTGCTTATCATCCAACTCACAAGCTTTGATATGTGAGATCATCTCTGACAGGGTACATCTTGCAAGGTCTTTGGTTTTCTTGATCATGGCTACATGATGATCCCAACTCTTGGGCAGTGCATTAAGGACTTGTCTGTTGGTGGATGCGTTTGTAGTATGAATTTCTTCCATTTGCATTTGAGTCACCAGCTTGACAAACCTCTGAATCTGATTGTCTACCGTTTCACCATAAATATGGTTGAAATTGTTGAAGTTTTGTTGCAGCAAATTCCTTCGGCTCTCTTTCATATCTTCGTTTCCTTCATACACTTCGACTAGAGAATCCCATAATTCTTTGGCAGATTTGCAGGTGCGAAAACCAATAGCAATATTAGGACCCAAGCCCATGGTTAAGTAGGAAAGAGCTCGATCATCTTCTTCAACGATGAGCACATCATCTTCAGTGTACTGATCTCGAGGCTTCTTTATTTTGACATCTGGTTCTGTGGGGCTTTCCATCATAATCTCCCTAGGTCCTCTCAAGATGCTGCGCCATAACTTGTAATCCTTAACCTTCAGGTGCTGTTCAAAGCGCCACTTCCACTCAGGAAAGTCATTAGCATCAGTTAACCTTGGAATGCGTGTTGTAGTTCCAAGCTTTGAGTCCAATTCTTGTTGTTGATTAAGGGCAGACAGTTCACTGTTGTTCGATGACATGGTTAATTAATCAGTTAATTAATTAATTAAGTTTATTAAGTCCAAAAGTCAACAGTCCAACAGTCCGTAAAACAGTGTCGTTGCGAGTCGTAACAGCTGAGGTTGCGAGTCAAGTCTACTGCAGTTGCGAGTCGTAACTGAAGAGGTTGCGAGTCGTAACAAAAACAGAATGAGCCGAAACAAAGGTTGCGAGTTGTAACAGCCTTGGTTGCGAGTGAAGTCTGAACTGATGGTTGCGAGTCGCAACTGAAACAAGATGAGCCGAAACCGTGATGATTGCGAGTCGTAATCAGAACGTGATGAGCCGCAACGGGATGGATGCGAGTCGTAACCTGCAAAACAATAAATGATAAGATCTGTTTACTCGCAATCCCGACTTTTCAGCAATTCCAAAATTCAAAGATATTGTAATCTTTGAATCTGTTGACCACCGATTTCCCGTAAATTCAGCAAACACCTTTTTCAGAAATCAACAAACCAAAATCAGTATTATTTCGATGATTTTGTCAAGAACAGATGAAATATATTGCTGCAAAACACTCAACAAAACAGATCAGTAACATATAAAATTCTTGAATCCGAATGATATCAAAACCGAGCCCTTCAATGGCTTCAATGGCTCTGATACCAATTGTAAAACCCGTGAGGATCTCTCAATGATATCAAACAAACTATTGATTGTGCGGAAACCAATCAATAGGTGATTCAAGAATAAATATAAAGATCAAAATATAAACAATGAATAAAGAACAAACCGAAATCTTGCATTCAATGATTGCCAAAGACTGATACAAGACTCGTGAGGAACTCGGTTCCTATGCTTGATGTCGCCCCAACTCTAAACTCAATCAACAACCTCACACAATGAGGTTAAAGTTGATTAAATACAAAACAAACAGGGCCGATATACTAAGCCCATGCGACATCTCTAATAACTAGCCCAAACCACATTGATTAACCCAAAACATAAGAACTAAGTAATTACAAGATCAACCCCTAAACTTTAATAACCTACATGAATAAACCTTCGGGTTCCAACACTCCTATTGGTTTTTGCATTATTCCACATGCTGGATCAACAACTGCTGGACCTTCTCAGCATGTTGATATATACCCGGAAATACTATTAGAACCTTGTTCTGAAAAGTGCATTCAAGTATTTAGGGGGAGCATATTAGTCCATTAATTTATTAATTTGGATGATGCCCAAGCACAGGAGTTTCAGGAACTAGGAACTGACGAAATAGATGGGTGTTGTGGTCTCTAAACTCAGGGAGTTGGTTAGCAAAATGCCACAAGCTAAAGCCTAGCTTAAACCTAGGGGTGCAAACGAGCCGAGCCGAGCTAGAGCCTTACCTTAATCGAGCTAGGCTCGTTACAACTTTCTGAAGCCCGAGCTCGAGCCTGACTCGATTAGAGCCTTGGATTTTGGGCTCGAGCTCGGCTCGTTAGTAAAACTTAAAACTCGAGCTCGGCTCATAAGCTCAATCTAAGCATCTATGGCGCGAGTTAAAACAAGCTAAATGTAACAAACCGACTTTTTGAAGTCAAAGGAAGAAAAGATTGCTAATTTGATCTGCCATTCCTTGCTAAATTATTACTTGTCCCCTTTGACTTGTCAATCGATACTATAATTTATGTTAGTTTAGTTGTATTATGTGGAGTAAATGCAATAAATCGCAGTTAAACGCTATCTACTTAACGCTAATCTCATCGCTATCGCATCGCAACCCGAATCGCATCTTCTGGATATTATTTTACATGTGTGTGTTACTATGTGTTACTTGTGCATGTTATTTATATGTTTTGTGGTGAATAATCGCAACTCTGTCACAACGCAATCTCATTGCAAATAGGAAACGCAAGGTTAATTATGTTGTTGTATGTTAGTTATGTTATTTGTGTAACTATTATTTAAAACTATCGCATCGCCTAATCGACACTCGCTTAAACGCATCGCAACGCTAAACGCACGAAGCAAAAGTCGAAAACCAACTCGCACAAACCATCCAATCGAAGGACCATTCAATCGAATGGTCATCCGTCCGGATGACCATCCGATCGGATGGCCATCCGATCGGAAGGCCCTCCGATCGAATCACTACACCGTCTTTCCTCCTCTCTTTCCCCTCGTAAAAATACGCTAAAAATACCCTAAAATAGGTTAAAATAAGCTAAAATAGTTAGAATACGCTCAAATACGTCAAAAATACTATTAAATACGCAACAATATGTTAGAATACGTCAAAATAAGCAAAGTACGCAACTAACGGTATTTCCACACACGTATACATATAACACGACACTATGGAGTACAAGTGGATTTCAAACAAAACTGTACGTAATCATGATATTCGCACGCAACCGAACGGCACCGAAACGACTTATGTTATACGTCATAAAATGACAAAATATGCAAAAGTTCGGCAAAAAATGAGACGTATACGCGTTGAACCGAGGAAAACACGATAAAACTAAATTTGAAATAATGCCATATACGATCGTATAGGCCTATGTCGTATCGTATATCAACTTAATACATATCGTATAGGCCTATACGATGCGTATCAAACTTTCAATTTTCTCAAAAATACCCCTGAATTTATCAGAAAAACAGGGGTATTTCAGTAAATTCATCGAAGAATACGTATCGTATAGGCCTATACGATGCGTATTGAACTATAAATTTCTAAAAAATGTTTTTAAAATCAAGGGTTCCATCATTTCAACCACTTGTGTTCAACGGGGACGTAATGCAATGATTCCTCTCAACTGAATAGACAGACACTTGCTTCATATGACTCACTTGAATCGTCTCGGAAGTACTGAACAACAGAAATAACAGCTTCGGTTTCATCAGCTGCATCGTTTACCATGGAATGCATCCTTATTTTTGTAAATCGCACAAACAAGCATGCCTTGAACGAGTCTAGAACACTCGTAATCCTCAACCAGCTTTGTAACCGAACGGAATCTACGAAGAAACTGTTCGATTTCACGGTGAATGGAAAAATTAGCGACGGAGAACAACTCAGATCCAAAGGATTTCCACAACCTTTAAACACTGATTTCACCTAAATCTAAGCTTAACCGAAGTGTTTCAAACTTTTCATCAACATTCTCAACTTTCCACATAAAACTGATAGAATCTGAGCTCGTTCAGGCCTTCTACAGTGTGACCTCATTCCACCAAGAACAACTCAGATCCAAAGGATTTCCACAACCTTTAAACACTGATTTCACTTAAATCTAAGCTTAACCGAAGTGTTTCAAACTTTTCATCAACATTCTCAACTTTCCACATAAAACTGATAGAATCTGAGCTCGTTCAGGCCTTCTACTCACCTAAATCTAAGCTTAACCGAAGTGTTTCAAACTTTTCTTCAACATTCTCAACTTTCCACATAAAACCGATAGAATCTGAGCTCGTTCAAGCCTTCTACTCACTCTCCAGTGAAGTGTCGGTCTGAAAACGGATTACTATCTAAGAGATGACCGACTTAACGGGTTGAACATGAAGTGCCGTAAAGAACAGTTAACTGATCGGACTGGGTGATTCCCATCGATCGGATGACTTGGACTTGATGGAGTTTCCATTGTTTAAACACGTTGTCATATCGCCTCGGTTCAACCATAACCTTTTATCTTGACAAATTTTTACAAGTTTTACAAACGAACAGGTTGCCAAGCGGATTGCCTTCCGATCGGATCGCCATCCGATCGAACGACAATCCGAACGGATGACTCAAGCTTTTCAACACTTAAACTAATTTTACAAAAACTTCAAAAATCTCACTTTCCAACGAATAGTTGTCCGATCGGATGACCATCCAATCGAATGACTATTCTATCAAGAGACTTGTATCAGTGAAATGTCTCACTTGGACGGATCGCCATCAGAGCGAACGACCATCCGTCTGGATGACCGTTCGACCGGAAGACCTGAAAGGTAGAGATACTTCTCTCTTTTTAAAATGCTACAACGAAAACTTCAAAGTCACATCATACACAAACACATCTACCCCAAACGAATGAATATCCGACCGAATGGTCATCCGTCCAGATTATCATCCGATCGGATCACTATCCGTCACTCGGTTCCCTCGCCACCGTTTAACCAACTGTTCATCGCTTATGCTATCGTTCTTTAATCAGGCTAACTCTCCAGCGCTCCCTTCAATCCAAGACTGTGTTATTCATTTAACATGATCTGTGAGTATACTCGAACCCTTTTAGATTTACGCACTTTTGGGTGTTACATACGTTACCTATTTCAAATCACAATCGACACAAAACGCAAACAATTTTATACGCTAACCGTTACTGCATGTTATACGTATTACTCGATGAATGCTTATATATTATGTTTACACAGTGATTGTTGTCTGACACCTTAGCAACGATAGTACTATAGTTTGGACTCAGCACCTGTCGTGGACA
This sequence comes from Helianthus annuus, assembly GCF_002127325.2. Taxonomy (NCBI): domain Eukaryota; kingdom Viridiplantae; phylum Streptophyta; class Magnoliopsida; order Asterales; family Asteraceae; genus Helianthus; species Helianthus annuus. Next base: position 187,191,895 of record NC_035448.2, read on the forward strand.
GGGGTTGTTAAGGGTTTTACTTCACGTGTCATAATGGTGATATGTGCTGCGCATTCTACAACTCGCAGTCATGTCTGTGCATATTTCATTGTCGATAACTTGCTAGCTTCACTTTTCAACATGTTACATGCTGGTTATGCGTAAACCGCTTTCGCTATCTATTATACTTTTAAACTTGTATATTCACCTTCACACTATGTGTATTCACTTCTCTTTAACGTATGTAACAGGTGTTTAGGATGCTTATGCTATGCTTGTTGTTCAAGAATAAAGTTAGGAGGTCTAGAAACCAATTAAACAATTTATGAGTTTTCGAAACTATGATCTGTCTTTGAGAACAAATTGTCTGTAATAACTGTGTTACTTTATATGTTACGGTATGGGATGTAATGATTAAATATTTGGTAATTATAGTTGTTATGGAATCTCTTGGACAATCTGTTTCGCTCAGTGCCATACCCCGATGTTTCCGCCATCGGTTGGGGTGTGACACTAAAGCTCGACTCGAGCTCCTTTTTGGCGGTTAATGAGTCAAGGCTAGGCTAGGCTCGGCTCAAGCTCGACTCGATAGTTTGAGAACTCAATTAAAAAAGAACATCTAGATCATCCAAAAAGTCATACATAATTTAAACCCTAAAGTATAGTAAGCTCGATACGGCTCGTCGAGCCTAAACGAGCTGCACATACAAGGCTCGAGCTCGGGCTCGATATCTAATCAATCCTAGTTTCAATCTCGGGCTAGAGCTCAAGCTCAATAAGGCTCGGCTCGTTCGAGCTTTTTATCGAGCTGATCTCGAGTAGCTCGCGAGCTATTCGGCTCGTTTGCACCCCTACTTAAACCTGAATATACCGATGGCCTCCTCACAAAAGGAGCTTACCCATATACTTAACATTCTCACCAAACATCATTAATGATAGAGTTGCAGCTGCCAAGAAAAGAGCTGATGATGCTAGAGCCCGGGCCATGATTGAGAAACAGAAGGAGATAAATGTTGGTGATGTTGACATTGCAGAAAGAATTAAAAATTTAAATAAGATCAAAGAGGATTAAGTGCTGTACGGATCAAAGCTCAGATAGAAAGTGTTGCAAGGTAGGATCTCAAAGTCACAAAGAATGTTAAAGCTGACATGAGGCCCCCAACTGTGATTCCAAAGACCAAAACTCTTGAAAAGCTAGAAGCCAAAATTTTTGATGTTTTGATTCGGCTCAAAACATCAAATAAATTTTATGGGCACAGTTGTTGGAGAATTACTAACGGATATTGTCATGAAACATTTTAATAAGTTAAAAGAACCATGAGTGATCCGTCAGAAATTATGATGTTTTGATTCGGTTATCTGTCAAAGAAAAGAGACCAATAATTTTCTCCAAACAACCTTTTCCAGGTTTGATTCTTGATCAACTATCTAGAAGGTTTATACGCGAAAACCAGACAATTTCCAACGCAAACACATACAGTCACCCACAAACACGTACTTCCAAAAATGATTCATAACTTGAGGTTCCATCCTGAGTCAAATTAGTAAGAATTCAAACACTATAATATGTATAAATTATATATTGATATTGATGACGGGGGTAGCTCAAACCTTAATAAACCTGATTAGAAACACATCAGCTTAAAAGGTTAAAAGGTTAAAAGGTTCGGAAATAGTCCAACGGTCATGAACAGTAAAAAGACAAGTCAGAGCCTTGTCACATCACACTCTGCGTGTCCAACACTCTCACAGCCGTAAAAGAGAGTATGTGCACAGAGAACACGCTTTTACCCGCAGGTCTAAACCCTTCAACCCTCAAATGGGCAAGTCCCTCACTGTAGCCAAGGATCACTGGTCAAAGGCTTCCTCTTATAGAATATTCTTTCCCTATAAATAACAGCCTCTTGCCATTCATTCCAGCCATTCCAGATCAACTCAGATCACCCTTGATCTCTGATCTTACTTCTCCTCTCTAGAACCTGCTCCATGCTTGTTCTATTCTCAGCTCACTACAATATTATCTCACTTAGCATAGACATTCTGGGTTGAACCCTTCAAGCCAGAATTCAAAGTGAATAATAACAAAGTGATCCGCCTCCACGTGCTACAAACGTGGGGGGACCCCACGACCTGCGTTAGGCTAATCGAAACCTTGAACCCTTTTACCACTGAGATATCGCTACAGGCCTTGGTCTATTATTTGTTGTATCAACAAGTTGGCGCCCACCGTGGGGCTACGCCGCTAACTTTATCTTAAAGACCAGTTGTGTAGCTCCATTTTCTCTTTACATCATGTCTGAAAGCGAGTCTCTCGGTCAGGTAAATCAAGTGCCTAACAACACCGATTTAACACCAAATTCGGGTCGGATCTCACCGGTCTTATCTACACCTCTATCTACTCCCGAAAGTACTCCAACGGGATATGTTCCCAGAGTTCACTTCTTTTCAAACACAAACCCATCACGGTCAGGGGTTGCACCTACTCAAATCGATGTAATGCATACACCGGAACACATAGATCTAACACCCGAGTGAGTAGCTAGAAATTTCTTACAACTGAGATTTCTTCTCAACTAGCATGTGAGCTTAGAAAGAAAAAAAAAGGGTGAGAATAAGACTAAATTATGAGGAGTCTAAACCCTCATTATCACCTGGCCCTCCATCTCTTCCTTTTAGCAGCTCACGTTCAGCCACATCTTACCTTGAAGTTGGTCCTAGTGTGACAGACCAACCACTCAAGCCTTTAACCTTTTGGGAGGCCAAGTCCAACCGTTTTTCCCTTATTTACCTACCAACCCGTTACAACCGGTGCACCTATGGGGCATAAAACCACTCTTGATCATTTATGGTAAGTCACCAACTTCAAGTGTTCCCCCTCCCATTGCTACTTCGTGAAAACAAGTCATGGCCACCCTGCCTTCGGCTCGTGGTATGGTCATGAACACATCCATGGGAATGCCTTATACAGTAAGCCTTTAAGGCTTTAACCTTATGACACAGATGATGACATCTTTTATGAGTACCATCATAAAGCCTTTAAGGCTTTAACCTTATGCCCTAGCTGATGACACGGATGATGGAAAAAATTTCCTTTGCAGCACGTAAAAAGTGGATGATGACACAGAAAGCCTTTAAGGCTTTAACCTTAATTTCATCAACCAAGTGCCAACCACTCACCAGGGTACCTCAAGCGGTAACCCAGCTTCAAGGGTAGTAAAATACCTCTCAAAACCTTACAAGCCCAACAACTTGTCTTGCTTCTCCCAAACAAATTGTTGAGTACGAGTTTCAAACCCAGATAAAGATACTATTATGGTGCTGAAAACCACCTCCAAACCTTCGTCGGGGCAACAAGAGTTGGAAAATGGCCCAACCTCGGATGTTGCCTCATGTTCATATGAACCCTTGAAGGGTCTCCACGCATATGGTTTAATGACCTTCCTGAACAAAGCATTCAGACCTTTGACAATCTTAGCAAAAGTTCCCTATAAAAACATAGGTATGTTAAGGACGCCACGATAATCTTCCAAATCAAACAACGTGATGATGAAAGTCCTAGAGAGACTTCATCGAAAGATACAAGAAGGAAGGTTTAACTTACACCGATGAAAAGATTAGGGTCGCAGGGTTCATGAATGCTATAAATTCCAAATATCTCATAAGAGACTTCAATAAATGCCTGCCCAAAACCCTTGAAGAAACACTTGAAAGGGCTGAAGCCCACATTCGAGGAGAATAAGCTGTAGACATCAAAGAACAAAATAAAAGACTCTTAACTGGAGCTTCCAGTATGGCTCTTATGACAAACGGTTCAAAGGTTCGGATTCCAGAAGGCCTGAAGGCCGGAACCCTCCAAGCCAAGAAAAAACCATAAACTTTACAGCCTTAACCAAGGCTACATAAGAGATCTTGGCAACCGAAGAGGTAAAACACAGCTTCCGCCCTCCTCAGCCTTTGCCAAAAAAACAAAAGATTGGAATAATCAAGCCAGTATTGTGAGTTTCACGAATAGAAAGGTCACCATACCAATAATTGCTCCCAACCCAAAAAGAGGATCGAAAAAGCCGTCAACTCCGAACTGGCTCACTTGGTAAAAGGGGTCAAGGACAAAATGGTTGAAGAATAAAAGTAGGAAGTGAACATGGTCGACCTTGAAAACAAAGCTTTAACCCTCTCAGCTGATGAAAAGCTTGAAACGCTTTAACCCTCTCAGCGACGATGAGCATTCAAAGCTTCAACAGTCTGAATCCTCCAAAATCATGCTTGAGAAATGCTTTAACCCTCTCAGCTGATGAAAAGCTTGAAACGCTTTAACCCTCTCAGCGACGATGAGCGTTCAAAGCTTCAACAGCCTGAATCCTCCATCGAAGGTATCGCAGACATACCTACCAAGCCTTTAGGCCAAATAACCCCTAATGTTTGTTCAGCGAAAGAACAAAGGGACGAACCGAACAACTCACTTTTGCGGTGATCAATATCCCTTCCAACTATAATATCATCATAGGAAGGCCATGGCAAAGTGTGTTCGGAATGACAGTTTCAGTTGGCCAAGGCGCTGTGAAGTTTCTCATTAAAAAAGGGATAACAACCCTTCAACCTACCCAAGAAGCTTTTGTGGTTGAAAGGGGAAAGCTCAAGAAAGGACGAAAACGATATACAAGGGTTGGACATAAAGCCAAAATATCCTCAACAGGGGATAAGGGTAAACACTAACCTTTCCAATGAAACCCTCTCATACCTTGAAAAGCTGCTCTTGCACTATGTATTTGCTTGATGCCCCGAAGATATGACCGGCATCCCTCATAGCATTGTTGAAACATGAGTTATGGATCCCACCTGATGTTAAGCCCATTATACAAAAGAAACGGAGTCAAGCCCCTAAAAGAAGCCTTGCAGAATGCCAAAAGATGGAACTGGTTGTCTAGCCGGAACCCTTCGAGAAGTCAAGTATTAATCATGGGTGGCCAATCCGGTAATGGTTTAAAAACCCGACAAGTCTTGGAGAATGTATATCGATTTTAAAGCCTTGAACAAAGCACGCCCAAAGGATTGCTACCTGCTGCCCTGGATAGACCTCAAGGTTAACTTACTCACGGGCTTCTCGTGTTTTCTTGACACCTAAAAGGGTTACCATCAGATCCTAAGGAAAGAAGAAGACGAATAAAAACCGCATTACACACTGATAAAGGCATATTTTGCTACCAAAAAATGCCTTTTGTTTTAAGAAATGCAGGTGTCACTTATCAACGCCTGGTTGACAAAGCGTTTACCGAACAAACTAGCAAGAACATAGAAGCTTATGTTGAAGATTTGATGATCAAGAGCAAAACGGAATACCAAATGCTCAATGACATACAAGAAACCTTCCAAACCTCGAGAAAGATAAACATGAAAGCTTAATCCAGTCAAGTGCTCGTTTTTAGGGCACATCATGGGAAAACAAAGTATAAAAGCCAACCCTCAAAGGATGTGCTAACAAGAAAGACTTTCAATGGAAAGCTTACAACTTTGAAGCGTTTTACCTCAAAAGGAAGCCTTCAACCAAATGAAGCAACACTTGGCTTCACTCCCAGCCATTTCGGGTCCAGAAACAAGAGGAACGACCTCTATCTACCTTTGGATTGCTGAAAATACCATAAGTACGGCTCTAATCATTGAACGAAACAAAGTTCAGATACCCGTTTACTTTTTCAAAACTTCAAAATTAGCAGAAATCAAATATTCTTCTTAAAAAAAAAAAAAAAAAAAAAAAAAAAAAAAAACCTTGCTCTAGCCCTAGTCCAAACGGCTAGAAGGCTTCGAAGGTACTTTCAGTCACACCCGATACAAGTGATCATTGGCTAACCAATTAAGAATGTGCTTTAAAAACAAGAAAATTCCGGACGATTAGCCAAATGAGTTGTGAAACTAGGTGAACACAAAATCACCTATGTCTTGAGAAAAGTTGTCAAAGCTCAAATCTTGGCTGACTTCATCTTGTAAGTCCCTAAAGAAGCCATAACAGAAGTTAATACAACTGCAGCTGAACCCTCCAACCCTGATACCTGGAAGCTCTTTACCGACAAAGCTTCCAGCATTGAAGGGTCAGGAGCAGGGCTAGTTCTAATTGATCCCAACGAATTGGAATTCACGTATGCCTTTCGTCTTGAAATTCAGACTACAAACAACGAAGCTGAGTATGAAGCATTGATTGCTTGGCTCAAGCTTGCAAAAAATATGGGTATCAAAAGGTTTCAAGTCCTCACAGACTCTCTCAAGCTTAGACAATAACATCTACATAGAAAAAGAACCCAACATGAATAAGTACCAAAATAAATCAAAGGAATCGATTAACACATTTCAAACATGTGCCATCAAATAAATTCCAAGATCTCAAAACAAGAGAGCTGATGCAGTAAGCAAGCCTGCATCTCTTACGTTTGCACATCTCACCAAGAAGATACTAGTTGAGGTATTAAAAATACCATCCATCCAAAAAAAACGAGTTTCAAGATGTGATCACCGAAGAAGGGCCAAATTGGATGACTCCCATTGAAAAGTTCCCAAAAAACGATGAATTACCTAATGACCAGACTAGGGCTGAAAGGGTTCGTATCAAGTCAAGGCAGTATGTGTTACAAGGATATATCCTTTAGAAAAAAGGATACCTTGCACCACTACTTCGATGCGTTGGCCCAAAACAAAGCCAATATCTGATCAAAGAGGTTCACGAAGGGATATGTGGAGCTCATTGTGACCCAAAATCGGTAGTGTCAAAGTTGATGAACCTCGAACACTTTTGGCCTTCCATGCATCGAGATACGTCCGAACAACTGCGAAAATGTGAAACTTGTCAGTTACATGCTCCGGTACCCAAAAGCCCCAAACATGACCCCGTTCCCATCTCCTTGGCTTGGCCATTTCACAAGTGGGGTATAGACATAGTTGGTCCATCCCCACTAGCCAAATGAGGAGTCAAGCTCTTATTGGTAACCGTGAATTACTTCACCAAGTGACCAGAAGTAAAACCATTGGCAAAAATCTCAGGGAAACATGTCATTGATTTCGAAAGCATAATCTATCGTTTTGGGCTCCCAGGGGTACTAGTCATGGATAACTGGAAATAGTTTGCCGAGAAACCTTCTAGCTCCTGGTGCAAGGAGTTCAGAATAACTCAAGTATTCAGCTCGGTAGCTTACCCACAATCCAATGGCCAGGTTGATAGGATAAACCACAACATTGTTGAAGGGATTAAATCTCGATTAGGAAGATACGACAACAACTGGCTCGAATAGCTTCCCAATGTGCTATTGGAAATTCAAACAACCGAGAAAACGAGCCACAAAGAAAATACCCTACAGCCTGGTGTTTGGATCAGAGGCTGTAATCCTAGTTGAAATCAGAGCAACAACACAAAGAACAATTAACATCGACCTCAAGCCAAATAAGAAAGAGACGATGTTGAATTTAAAACTCCTCGAAGAGGCTCGTGATTAAGCAGCCATACAAAAAGCAAGGTACAAGCAAAACATAGAATCATATACAATACACGGGTGAAGCATGAACGCTTCAAGCCTGAGGACCTTGTGCTTCGAAACAATGAGGCCAGCAAGAAAGAAAGCCAAGGAAAGCATGGTCCTAAGTAGGAAGGGCCATACATTATCCTTAAAGCCTACAAAGGGGGATCATACAAGCTGACAGGTCCGCAAGGAAAAAAACTTCCCCGCCATTGGGATGGCAACAACCTTAAAAGGTTCCATGTTTAACCAAAACGTGTTACAAATAGTTCCAAAGTTGTTCTATTCCCCTAGTAATCAAAGTACTTTGAAATGAATGAACAATGAATCAAAATTTGTCTTTTTATCCTATAATCAGGTTGAGAACCTAGCAAGAAACTCCATGGCAAGGGCCATGTAAGGGGATGAGCTCCCAGGCCACATCGCTCAATAGGTTCAAGGGTTGAATGGACCTATATAAGGGGTGAGTTCCTAAATCAATACAACTCCATGAGACTCAGAGAAATCTTAAAAATCATGTCTCATAGACAGGTTTGAACAGCCTACACCAAATGTTCCTTAAGCCCCAACATTGGCTTACGAACCAAAAAGACTCTAAGTGAATGTCATATATAGGATAGAGGTTGTATCTTCTTGTTAAAAATATCCTAAGGCTAAGTGACTGCAGCACTGAACCCTTTAAGGTATAAATAACATAAGATGCACCACCCAAAACAAAGACAACATGCAAAATCAATGAAAACGCAAGGGAATAAATAGAACAGCATAGCAAGATAAGTTAAAGATAGCAACGGCCATACTGGCCATCAAACATAAAACATTGTCCACAAGCCTTCAAGGCTTTAACCACCAAGGGATCTAGACGATTCCTTTAAAATAAAAAGATGTTCAAACAAACAACCCATAACATTATTCGACATGCTAAGAAAGCTATGAATTAAGGTTTCTTCTTCACTTAGCAACGTCATGGATGGTAGACTTTGATGCATCATCCTTCTTCGAACCTCCATCATCTTGGGTCTTTTTAGCCTTCCTCTTTTTCCTCCCTGCTGCACCCACTGCCTCGGAGGCTTCAAGGTTTGAACCCTTTGAGCCCTCACCACCTTCAGAACACGTTTCCTCGCTATCTCTGGAGCAAGGACGTTTCTTCGAGAGGGACTTCAACACTTCGTTACAAACAGCTCATTAAGGCCCTTGGGTTTTAGCTCCTGCAAGACAGGCAAAGGTTTACCAAAATACTTGGAGACTTCACCCACATAAGGGTAAATAATATGCCCTACCTTCAAAACAGTTTCCTTGAAAACTTCGAAGGCTTTGGGTTGAAAAAGAGAAGACTTTTCCTAAGGCTCCCCAGGCTTACAAAGCTTTGTAACCAACAAACAAATCTTGGTGTCTCCCATGAGCAAGAAGCTCGGTGTACACATCACCCAAGACCTTTTTGAACTCCGATGAATGGAGAAGATAGTTAACCACTTGCTGGAATTCATGCTCAATGAGCCATTTATTATCACTAGTTGCCTGGGCAAGTGAAGCCTTTAACCCTTCTTTCTCCTCTAATAAGGCCTTTTTTCTGAAGCTCCAAGGCAGCCTTATCGACCCTAACTTGAACCTTGTCAGTCTCCAAGAGCTTTTCCAATTCAGTCTTGTGCGGGAAGAAAATTCCTATAAATCTTCAAACAGCAATGCTTTCTCCCTCTTAGCGTATCCCTTAGCTTCTTTCAAAGCAACCATTGAAGATTTCATCTCATCCCTCTTCTTCGAAAAGACTTCATATTCTTGCATCCTTTCTTTGAAATCGGGATACACCCTCAAGAAGCAAGGTAGCAAGGTTGCAAGCACCCATCATCATTTTCAAAATCATCAGTTCATCGTCCATAGATGAGCAATAACCTCGAACAACAGGAGAATCAAAGTGGGTAAGAACATCCTCACAAACGGATGAAGGCTTGAAGCTGTCACCAACTGTGACCTTCCAATCCGGCACATAAACCCCCCCCTAGATTAACATTAGTGGAACCTTCACCACCCTTCCCGGAACCCTTCAAGCTCACAACTTTTTTACCCGCCAAACCACCAAGGGTCGTCCCTTGTCCTTTTTTGATTTTCCCCAACCCCAACTTCTAAATCATCTGAAGCCTCTATGTCATTACTTAGTTCCACCGGCTCAGAAGCCGATGGTTGGTCAGCAGTATTTATCAAACAACAGCTCGAACGACGAGTAGAGACTTTGGAAGCAACAACTTTGGTGAAACCCTTGACATTAGGAACGTTCACATAGCCTGAACCCTCGAACCTATGTTCAGTGCCCCTAACAACAACATCTTCACCTGTTGTAGCCTCGGCATCTCCAAACACAACATCAGATGTGTCATCGCTTTTGATAAAGTCTAAGGCAAACATAACTGCAACAAATAAAATATAACATAAGCAAAAAATACAAAATATCATACCTTGATCATCTCTCACGAGCACAGGGTCACGATCCGGCTTGTCCCACAACTTGCTAACATCCACCAACACTAAAAGATGTTCGGGAAAGGGACAAAGCCTGGAAGGACACCCCGTAATAAACTTCAACAACCATCTATCTCGTGTTTAAAAGGTTCAAGCTCATTCAAAACAACATAAGGATGCCTCCAAACAAGCCTGAAAGGAACAATGGACTCTGAAATCCAGAAAAATCGGTCCTTCAAAGAACCAAAGGTAGTAACCATTGAGGAAGTCAAACAAACATCAACTTGGGATATCTCAAACATGACCCAATCGTCGTTCTTGGTCAAACGGAAGAAACATCGGAACAACAACGATGGGTCATACCCTATCATAAAACCTCAAAATGTAAAATCCCAGCAAGACCTTGAGGACGCAACTGAACAAACGACACACGATAATACTCTAAAATATTTAGAACAAAGACTGAAAACGGATGACACAAGTTGGAAAACTCGAAATGACAACAATAAAGAGCAATCGAACCAGCGGGACACTGGTCGATCAATTTATGTAAACCCAGAGCCACCGGATTAAACTTTGGATCGGTCCCCCATTATTTACAAAAAGCCTCAACTTCCTCTAGTGAGACAAGAATAACTCACATACATATCTTTGCTAGCACCCAGGAGAGACGATCCAAAGAAAAAATAAAGTGAAGTCTAGGCAATTATTATTACGCAAAAGGCAAAAAACTGCCATCCATCACATTAACTGTCATTTCAAAATTCAAATCCAAAAAACTTAGATACCTGATAACCTTTCAAGCCTTGAAGCCTTTAAGCAATAAAAATCGTGTACAAAAGTCAGAAGCATTTGAGCTTACACCCCAAATACCTCTGACTTGGGGGGCTGATGACGGGGGTAGCTCAAACCTTAATAAACCTGATTAGAAACACAACAGCTTAAAAGGTTGAAAGGTTAAAAGGTTCGGAAATAGTCCAACGGTCATGAACAGTAAAAAGACAAGTCAGAGCCTTGTCACATCACCCTCTGCGTGTCCAACACTCTCACAGCCGTAAAAGAGAGTATGTGCACAGAGAACACGCTTTTACCCGCAGGTCTAAACCCTTCAACCCTCAAATGGGCAAGTCCCTCACTGTAGCCAAGGATCACTGGTCAAAGGCTTCCTCTTATAGAGTATTCTTTCCCTATAAATAACAGCCTCTTGCCATTCATTCCAGCCATTCCAGATCAACTCAGATCACCCTTGATCTCTGATCTTACTTCTCCTCTCTAGAACCTGCTCCATGCTTGTTCTATTCTCGGCTCACTACAATATTATCTCACTTAACATAGACATTCTGGGTTGAACCCTTCAAGCCAGAATTCAAAGTGAATAATTACAAAGTGATCCGCCTACACGTGCTACAAACGTGGGGGGACCCCACGACCTGCGTTAGGCTAATCGAAACCTTGAACCCTTTTACCACTGAGATATCGCTACAGGTCTTGGTCTATTATTTGTTGAATCAACAGATATCAAAGCCATTAAACTGGTTGAGATGTGATAGTGATTTGTTTGAGATCGGCTGCCAATGTTTTATATTCTCCAACATCATGGCCAATGATTCTTTGATTTATCTACCCAACGTCTTTACGTTGTTTATAGCTCTCACTGAGTGTCTTTACATTACCAACTGATCAATGTTCACCAGCAACTACATAGTGCCCTTACACTTGTTCTTTAAGTGACAAATCTCCTTGTCGTTTGATAGTTTTCAAATATGTAGCATATCGTTTGACTTGGTGTGTTGTTTGACCACTGGGTGTTGTTTGTAAATCTGAGTGTTGTTTAACCCGAATAGGTGTTGTTTGACCAGAATAGGTGTTGTTTGACATCGCCTTGTCTATTGGAATTTTGTTGTAATTTAGAACACAACACCCTAAGAGCAAAGAGTTGAGAGCTATTCATTGTAAACCTTGTGTCGAACCTCTGTTGAAATCAAAATACGAAAACTTTTGAGTACATCTTATTGTGTATTGATCATATATAGCTTCAGTTTGGTGTGTTTACTTGGATTTCGCACTTGTTTACACATTTACAACACGAAATACATTGTTCAAGATCAAATCTGGACCTATAATCACCCTTCTACATATTTAGCCGATTCTGCATTTAGAATTAGTTAGGTATATTCCATTCCAGTGTGGCATCGAGTTATATTTTGTTTACATCAGTACCCACATATGGAATCGTATGCCAAAATTTCTAAAGTTGGAGACTGAACCTAGTCATATTTAATGGATGAATGAAGAAATGAGTATATAATTCATCTCTTCACCTGGTCCTCACCAGACAAGACTTTTTGATTTCATATCTTTTCATCCTTTTGTGAAAATGAAAACTACCACTCTCCTAATACAGACTCATTGCCAACCAAGTTCAAAGTTCTAATGCATCATGCAGGTTAATAAACCAGACACTCAGCTCCGCGCGCATAACTCATGCTTATATATATGTAAACCCAAGACATATTTAATAACCAAACAGATCAAGTAACTACAAAGGTATACAACAAGAAGGGAAAAGCCAAGTGTCCCTAAGGGATCCTCCGAACACTTCATTGGGATATTTTATTAGTTAAGACTTCCTACTGAAGTGTTTGGGGGAACTCCAAGTGCCACTTGACAACCAGCAAAGTAGAAGTGTTGGACATCGCTTATCATATGTCGTAAGTGATCTTCTAAGTACATTAGTCAAGCTGGGATTCAATGCATGTGATCAGAATAAAATTGTTTAAAACAAAACTCATTGTTTTTTTTTTTTTTTTTTTTTTGTGTTATATCATAAAAAACCAGTAATCATCTAATTCTACCTGTATCTTAACTTACGCGGCTGGTTAATTAGTGACATTATCTAAAAGCATTGTGATCTAGGGCAGAAACAATTTAAACTCGAAGAATATACGCAAATCAACCAACACGCAGGAGCAAAAGCATTGGAGGAATGTTATTTTTGGCAGAGTGAATGCGCAAAGATAGATTGCATGGGTTGATCAGTTATTGCTATAAACTGAACCCAATGCATGGGGGAACTCCAAGTGCCACTTGACAACCAACAAACTAAAAGGGTTCGACATTGCTATTAGTCATGGTGGGCTTCGATGTATGTCATCAGGATAATTGTTTAAAGCAAAGTTCATTGATTTTTACATCATAAGAAACCAGTACATGGTACTGATTCTACCTATATCTTTAGTAACACGGCTAGCCTTACTTAGTGACGCCATCTAGAAGCGATGTGATCGTGGGAGAAACTATTTAAACTAGAAGAATATACGTACATAAACCAACGTATGTGGGAGCAAAAGGAATGGAGGAATGTTATTTTTGATAGAGTGAATGCGCATGGATAGATTGGGTTAGGATTTTGCTATAAACCCAAACCAAACTGAGACAGTTGGTTTGTTGATTACTTAAAAAACAAGAAAATGTATGATGTGTGATCGGTTTATTAATTAAGTATTATTATATTTTTTAACCAGGAAAATAGGCACAAACACATAATCTTTGATGGAACATCAGCTCATAAATGCAGAATTTCCTATTTGGAAAAACCTTGGTACCTGAAGATGGCCTGTATATACCTGAAAAAATGCCATGTTAAATAAGGAACCACATCGCATAACTACAATGGAATACATATGAAGGGAAATGTAGGACCGGACTTAGGTACATGGGACGGTTGGCTCGCACCCTATGAATTGTATTTTTTTTAGTATATGCATACAATATAATTCAAATGACAACATTTTTTTACAAATATAAACTTATTATAAACTAAATTCCAATGAACGTGGGACTTGATGGATTAACACAAATTGAACTTGTTTGTTGTCCATTAGAGATGTTGGATATTTGAGTATTTACAATTACTTTTTTATATTTTGTTGGACCTTTCAATTAATTGGACAACTTTCCACCATTATGGGTTGTCACAATTGTTAGGCCAGTAGTCACACCCATATAAGTGTTGGGCCATCCATGTGATTTCGAGCTGCCCAATTTATAAGATTGTAGTGTTTAATCAACAACATGCATTTGAACTTCATTAGCATTCCAATGCAAATCATTCAACTCTTCCAAAATTGGCATGCATATCCCTAGCTCAATTATCTCAAGCTTATCTATTTAAACTGAATCATCTATTCCTTCGATAATAAGGTAGTGTTTGGTATATAAGAATGAGAGACGGAATTGAATGGATCATTTAGAGGGAATGTAGGAAAGGGTGTTTTGTTGATCAATGGAATGAAATCGCTCATTACACAAAGCATTCCATTCCTTCAAAATCATTCCATCCACCCCGATTTTTTTTTCATTTGATCCCCAATTTTCATCATTTGCTAACAACACAACCCACTACAGTTCCCACTACCGCCACCCACCACCATTGACACCACCGCCAACCGTCATCTCCGCCACCCACCACTGCCCGCCACCACCACCATCACCGCCACCCACCACCGCCTACCGCCGCCCACCGTCGGCGCCTCCACCCACCAACGATTTTCACCACCACCCACTGCCACCCTTTGCTATCGCCACCCACCATTGACGTTCACAGCCGCCCACCATTGTCGCTGCCACCCACCACCGACGTCCACCACCAGCCACCGCCACCACCTGTCGTCGCCACCCACCCTGCCATTACCACCGACACCGCTACTGCCGCCACCACGTACCACCACCGCTACTACCGCCACCCACCCCTTCCGCCACCGCCGCCACGTATTACTTCCCACTGTCACCCCCACCGACCTGTAACGCCCTGCTTTTCCGCACTTTCCCTAATTAGAAAACTTGTCGTATATTTCTAATTTTGGAAATCAGTCTCCTTTGTAATCGTAATTCATTTCAAGCCATTGTAATCCGAGACTTCGGTTGTAGTAAAAAAAAATTGATCTTTTATATGAAATTCATGTTGTTTATACTTAATGCATACTTACGAAGATTAACTCGCAAACAACTACCATGTGTTCGTGATTCTTAAACAAACATTTGGTCACATTTCGCAAGACGCAAATTCATGTTCTTTACGCTTATTTGATACCTCAAGTCACATGTCCTACATACTTGTTATATTGGTTTGTTGCACATACTTATGCGTAACATTTTTTTACTCTTACTCTAATTCATGTTTAATATACCTTTAGGCCTTGATACATGTTCAATACACACTAGACATTGTAGGACATGTTAACCATATATAAAATACATCATATTTATACATTTTACATCATTTAAACAACAAAAAATAAATATAAAAGCTGCCAAACAGCCCTTGCGATTCAGCCATATATTGCTGAATTATTTCTATTTTTTATTGCTTAAACTCTCACCTACTTGTATTAAATGTCAACCCAACTTAACCCTAATCCTTCCCCCTATAAATACCACTTATAACCAGCCTCCCTACCACTTTTGCAACACTAAAACACTCTCAAACTCTCTCCAAATCGCAGCTGATTCCATAAGTTCGAGTAGAAATACCAACATTCACAAAAGTGAGTATAACTCACTCATTTCTTATTCGATTCACTTGATTTTTTTCCTACTTCTTTTTATTGACCTTAGCTACATTTCCATTGGTTTTCCATAGAGAACCAGGCCCTGGAACGTCGCCAAAAGGGCTCCAAAGTTGACTGATTTTTCCATGGAGAACCAAGCCCTAGAACGCCGCCACTGTGACAACCCTCACTAAACCAGGTATCCGTACGGTTTAATTAATAATTAATTGCTGCTTAATTATTGTGCTTGCTTGAAATTACTGATGAACTGCTACTTGATTTCTGATACATGTACATATCTACATCATACTCTATTTACTGTCACTACATTACTTACATGCTGAACCCTAGTGACAAATATGATGCACAAAAGCACAGTAGCACTATGAACGGATAACCTATTGAACATGCTGATAAAGCCAGCATCAGGCAGATACTGCCTCTAAGGCCTGTATGAGCCAGAAATGATTACTACACCCATAGTGAGTGTAGGGATACAAGGGTTGTAGAACTGCATCTCTAGGAATAAGATACAGTGATTGGATGTGCCTAAAACGTACACTGAGCACAAAACTCAGCACTTTAATAAACAATTCAGCTTTTAGCTAACTAATAAAGTGCCAAAACATGAGAAAAACATTACTAGACACTTTCCAAAGTGTCGGGAATAAGTTGTGTCACTAAAAATGGTATTAACGACACTAAAAAGCTTTGTTAAGCGCTTTAACGGATTACTATCCAACCGAACAACCGGACTATACCCGGAACATGAAAATATGGCCATAAACACTATTTATCATTTTCTGAGCCAGTTAGGGTCCCTGAACACCCTAACACCCGCTATAAAGCACAACACACAACTAACCGAGTTAACTACTTAACTAACTTACTTAACTTAGCTATTAACCTAACTAATAGTTACAATTGGACTAGCTTACCCCCCCCCCTGGCCGATTCGGTCACCTAGTGACCATATCTTGTACCATTTTTGATTTTTATATTCCTTGGTGTCCCATATCTAGGCAACACAAGATCTCTTGGCCCATAATTCCACTTTTGCCTATAAGTAACTTGATTTGGCACATGAACTTTCACATTCCAACTTCACACAAAAACTCTCTCCCTTGCCCTCTATAGGCTTCGGCCGAACACCCCCCATATACATCCACCATTTTCGAGTTTCCATCTTCACATTCCAAGGTTATACAAACATCAAGGGTCACGTATTAGGAGGCTTGGTGCACTCGGAGCTCGAAGGACTTCTTTCTCTAGCTTTTATCCACCCTATTTGCGCTTAGATTCTTCCCTAGCTTCGAGCTAGTGGTATGATGCTTAAATCCCTTTCTTGAACTATTTTGAAATGGTTAATATGATGCGTAACGGTTAAAACTCGAAATCTTACAAGATGATGTTCTAAGTCTACTAAAAACACAAGTAAAGATGGTTAAAAGCTCATGAGTTGTGTAAATGTTGTAGTATTTATTTTGTGTGGTTATTTGGACCCGATCTATGTTGTGGTAGCTCGGATCATCATTTAACCCGGGTTGGTCATGATCATGAATCATGACATAAGGTTGTTTTGAATGAAACCAGGGTTAAAAGGTGAAACTCTACCACACGCGAATCATGAACTTGTGTAAAAGTGTTCTACTTGTGAAATAGTATTTAAAACTAGCAGATCTACGTATCTGCAAGTGGTATTTTCAAGGAACCACGTATCAAAGAAATCATGTTTTCTAAAAACGGATCTTACCCTTACAAATATGATTTTTAGAACACACAAGTGTGTAAGCACTTGTGTAACACAAAAGTTTCGACAAAATAACAATTTTTGTAAAAGATGACGAGAAGTTGTAAAGACGGAATTTCTATAAAAACGGGGTTTTTACGAAACCAGACTAATTTATATAAAGATCCGCTAAAAGTGATGAGATTTACACTATAATTTTAGAAAACTACAAGTTCATGTGATTTATGCGATTTACATAATTGTTAACTAGTTTGTTGTGTAGAAAATTGTTTTGATCGAATAAAGAAGTTGTTGAATTGATTTGTAAAAAAAAATGATACGCTTGAAAGCGTGGCCACCTCCAGTTACAGAGGAAACTCTCTGGCGAAATTTTTCTAAAAACCTAACACTTATAAATATTTTCACTATAAGTGTTAAAAATACTTTTTGACATGTTTTCGAAATATAAGTTTCGCCACGACTTTATTTACAAAATATCGGAGTTGGGACTTTCACAAAATTAAACGTGATAAATATATATATTTAGTAAATATATTTTCACAACATTATTTGTGATTATTTTGTGAAGTATATAATATTATTTTTAGGGTAAAAATAATATTATCGAATGTTAACGAATCCAAAATAATACGAACGCTTTCACGATAAATATATAAGTTACACCGGTAATTATTATTACCACTCGATTGTTAAAACGTAACTTACGCAATTTAAAGAAATAATTATGAACGCGTATATTTGACAAAGTATTATTTTGGGAGAATTTTGCGAAGTAAAAATATAATATTTTTGAGAGAAATATTATTATTTTGGGAATTAGAAATAAATATATATTAAGTGAGACTTAATAATATATTTTCAAGATATACGAACACACATGTATTAAATCCCCCATCCCTGGGGGAGGAAAATAATTACCAAGTATATACGGAATGTAAACACGAAATAGTTGTCTAACTATTTCCCAAAAACCTAAACCATAAAGCTAAGGCACGGCCGTCCGTCTAATAGAGTTAGTACATGTAGGTCGTTGCACAGCTGCTTGACTTGGAGTATACTTGGTAGAGACGCACCGACTGTGAGTTTATGTCCCCCTTTTCTCTTAACTGTTTTCAGTTTTCTAAACTGCGGGGGTGAAATACATGTTACTTTGATTATGAATACTTTATACATGGTATGGTTAGCGTAAGGAGGGTTACTATTTAGATCATGTGAATGGGTAGGCGGAAACTTGAGGTCATTAATCCTCAGGGTAGGACCGAGGGGCAGGAGCGATAGATCTATTTGGGTGTAGCGAGCCCAGTCCCAGGCCCAGCATAACGGACCTCGGGATGACTTTGTACCCGACGCATAAATCTGCTAGGTTTGAGCCTTCCTACTTGCATTTCACACATATCAATGGCCTTGCAAACCATTGGTGATCTCTTTTTCCTTATTTGCTACATACCAGGATTTTGATAAATACAAAGGTTTATTTACTCACTTACACATGAACTCGCTCAACATTATTGTTGATTTTTCAACTTACATGTATTTCAGGGAATTAAGGAATCTGGCACGGTATGGCACGTTTTCCCGCTGCACTATTTCCGAGGTCATCCGGGTTTAGGGAATGTGACTCTTTCCTGGACAAGTCACAGACCTTAAGCCATGTTTATGTTATGTTTAAGTTTGTAATGTTTGTTGAACAAGGTTATGGTTGTTAGGGTGTTTTCCCGTTAAAACAATGTTGTTGTTTTTGGATTTTAAAACTAAATTGAATGGATGATCTTGCATGATTTTATTCATATAGCTTTGTTATGGTTAAGCTATGGTATTAAGAAGTCACACCAAATTAACCACGCTTCCGCAAAGCCAGGGTGTGACAGCCACCCACCACCGCCCGCTACCACCACCATCCCCGCCACCCACCACCGCCTACCGCCACCACCATCACCGCCGCCCACCGTCGGCGCCTCCACCCACCAACGATTTTCACCACCCACTGCCACCCTTTGCTGTCGCCACCCACCATTGACGTTCACCGCCGCCCACCGTTGCCGCTGCCACCCACCACCGATGTTCACCACCAGCCACCGCCACCACCTATCACCGCCACCCACCCTGCCATTACCACTGACACCGATACTGCCGCCACCACGTACCACCACCTCTACTATCGCCACCCACCCCTTCCGCCACTGCCGCCAACTATTACTTCCCACCATCACCCCCATCGACCACCACCCGCCACCGCTACTCACTAACGATTTTAGTCCTTCGTTTTTCATAGCTGCCAAACAACACAAAGTAATGATTCGTTCCATTCCTACATAGTAACCAAACAAGACATGGAATGGTAATGATCTATTTTATTACCTTGTCGATTCCATTATCTAGTACATTCCATTACTTCATCCATTCCATTACCCCATACCAAACAAACCCTAGTTGTTCTAAGTGATCATTAGTCAAGCCTATTACAATCTTGCTATTTTTTTGTGTGTACCATTTAATATATATGGTTGGCAAGGGATGATGAATAGTTCTTTTATATCACTGTGGCAAGCATTGTTTCTCTGGCTCCCACGTGTTTGATTCCTTTGATGTGTTGTCCTCCTTTTAACACTCTTCTATCTACTTTTTAGCCACCCAATTTTTTTGTTCTCTCTTCCTGCGTAATCCCTGATCCCATTTTCTTCTCTTCTTTGCTCAACCAATTATACATGGTGTCGCCGGTGGTCTCCACAGCAGCGACAGTGTTGTTGTGTGTTGTTTGTGGTCGATTAGGGTTCCGATTACATCTATATTCTAGCGATTTGAGGTTGATGTCGATGGTGATGTTGTGTGTTTCTGCCATCATCTGTTGACTATCTCTGTTTTCATCCTTTTTCAATTGTATGTATATAATCATTCCAACTATTTAAGATTGATGTTTCGTTTCCATTTTCAACTCGATGATGATGCGCCTAGGCGTGTCTGAGACCGGGAGGTGTTTGGCTCGGTGCACTCATGGTGATGGTTCATGGTTGTAAAGCCTAGGCTTGAATTTGTAATCTGTTAATGATGGGTGTAAACCCTAATTTTTCCTTTTGAGATTATGTTGTTGGCTTGATGACAATGACCTTTGCTTCGTCTGAGAGGTGATTGAATCAATCATTGGATGCCGATGAGTGTAAGCCCTAATCTACTTGGGGACTTTGGAGGTTGTGGTGGTTGGTAATCACACCTTGTAGGTCCGGCTAGGGGAGGATCTAGTCGCCTACTCCTTGTGTACAAACCAACCCGGTTGTGCGGAATCCAACCGAGATAGAAATGAACAGGAACACGAGATACAAGACACGTATACCGTTTAACACAATCGTATATTCAAACCGACAGAGTTTTGTTGCAGAAATATATCATAAGAACTACAACCAAAACTCTCGATTCTCTCTATTCTCTCGGGTTCTTCCTTGTGTCCACCTCCTTACCGAAAACACTTGATTTCGGTCTATATATGTGTTCTGCACATGTTGTTTAATATGGGGTTCAGCCCAGGTTCAAGGTTTCAGCCCATGTGAGGTTTCTTATTGGCCCAAGATGTTGATTGGTCCAAAACCATGTACATGCACGTACATAAGTTCTCAACTATGTAGTTTGCATAGATTACCCAACTTATGACATCATCATGACATCATCATGATGATGTCATGATGATGTGGCAGCGGGAACCGGCTCGCGGCGCTCCGTGCTTCACGTGTCGAACTCTGGGACGCACGACGGAGGAATGTCGTGACGTCGGGCTTGAGCCGAAGCTAACCGGGTCGAACTAAACCGAGTTGAACCGAGCCAAGTCGCGTCCACATAATATGTATCAACAAACTCCCCCTTGGACGCTACTTGGGAGGTTCATCTTCCATGTCTTCCATGTCGGAGGATCTTCAAAGTCTTCACGTCTTGAAAGCAGAGAGTGTATCAACCAACTCCCCGTTTCATGTAGAGAGTGTGTTGACAAACTCCCCCTTAACATAAGCTCCCCCTTGAGTTATGCTCGTGAATGACTTGATCATTAATGCTTGAGATCCTTGTGGTGTTGATGATGGTCGGCGGCAACTCGATCATCTTCATCACTTGAGTGCCTTCACGCCGTGTCTTCATTCCGAAGCTTGTCATCGACCATGTTCTCCTTGCCTTTAGAATCTGCACATGCAAGAAATCTAAACGCGTAATGAGAACAGCTGCTTGGAATATAGTTAATATAAACAAATGACACACGAATGACCATGTCACAATCGAACACCGTCCGACAGTTTGAAAGTTTAATAAATTTGTCAATTTTAGATTTTAACTTTCAAAACTTGCAAATTTCGACCGTTTATGAAGATTTAGTCAATTCGGTTTTCGTTCAGGTTTCAGGTAACGAAGGCTCGAGATCCAACATCGTACGATCGAAAATAAGATAGACATAAAATCTTTTTGGCTTTTATAAAGTTTATATTAAAACACACCTAAAATCTTTTTGGTATTTTTGAATATTTCAAATGTAAAGACTGAAAGCAGTAAATAAATATTTACAGACATTCTTTTTGTGATTTTCGAGGGAAAGAGAATCATATCAGTGTACGGTCATGCCAAAACGCTCTTGTTGTTCAGTTAGTTAACATTTAGATAAGCATCCTATAATGATTATCGGTATTGTTGTCCACGTAAACTCAACTTATCAGATGTAATCATGGCGAGGGGATACGTTAAGGTATGATTTATACTTACCGACCGGTGTTCATCCACATCATGACACATTCCCGTATCAAGGTATGCACGAGGGTTCATCTTACCGGTGAGTATACTGATTATCGTCTGTTTGACCATATATGATGTGAGATTCTCACTTATTTTGATTGAAAACAAGCCGTATGTGATAGAATCACTTATTGATGAGGAACTTGTTTTTCAGATGCATGAGGGCACAGGAGCAAGTCCGTGAACAGGTCAGTAGTTTCGTACAGCAGAGAGACGAACTTGACTCCCGGATAAATGTGATATGTTATCACTTATTTTGAGGGACATGTGATTGTTTATCACTTATTGAGGTTGTATGCAGTATGTACACGTATGTATAGTATCATGGAAGATCTAGACTTGCGTCCCCGTTATTTTTCGGTAAAAGATACAACCATGATACCCAGATGATAAGCAGCATAAAGACCGAATATCTCAGAACCTCGGCAATCTCTCAAACGAAATTTCGGTACTAAGACCATATGCCAATGAATGGTTCCCACCTGGTCTTCAGTCGATTTAAGATTTATATCACCCTGCACACTTTTAAATGATTGTGAGCCTACCGATACATCTTATATAGAGCTGCTTATCGTTTTTCATTTAAGGTTTAAAGAGGTTTGGATAGACCACTGATGTACTATCATTTTCTCTTTTGCTCGCCGGGAAACTCATTTTTGTTTTTCTATTGTTTTTGTGTTTTCAAAAATTTTTCGATGTTTTTGGATTTTCAATTTTTTTTTTTTTTGGATTTACTCCCCCTAAAATCAATAAACTAAGACAAATTTAAAACACAAAGGTATTTACAAAAATGATTTTCCGATGTTGGTTTTACTCTTGCTTGACCTTAATGCCGTTTACCAATAATAAAAAGTCAAATCTTGATTTGTCAAATGCTTTGGTAAAAAGGTCGGCACGTTGGTCATCGGTGTGGACCTTAACAACATCGATTAGCCTTTTCTCAAAGCAATCACGTATGAAGTGATATTTGATTTCGATGTGTTTGGTCTTTGAATGCTGCACAGGATTTCTAGTGATCTGTAATGCAGCAGAATTATCAACGTAAATAGGAGTAGTTAGGAATTCAAAACCGTAGTCGCGTAATTGTTGTTGGATCCATAGGACTTGGGAGCAACAACTTGAGGCAGCAATGTATTCAGCTTCGCATGTTGATGTAGCGACACACGTCTGCTTCTTGCACTGCCATGTGACTAGGCGATTTCCCAAAAACTGACATCCAGCCGTTGTGGATTTGCCGTCGATTTTGTATCCGCCAAAATCAGAATCACTGAAAGCTATCAAGTCAAAGTTATTATCCCTAGGGTACCATAGACCGGTGTCAGGGCAACCCTTCAAATAATGAAAGATCCTTTTTACAGCTGCAAGATGTGAGGCCTTCGGGTTAACTTGATATCTGGCAAGCAGGCATGTTGGGTACATTATATCTGGTCTTGATGTTGTGAGGTACATAAGAGATCCGATCATCGCGCGGTAGTATGAGGGGCTAACCGCTTCACCCTTCAAATCTGGAGTAATTCCGTGATTTTGTGGCAATGGGGTACCAATGGGCGTTGCATCAGACATCTGGAACCGGCTCAAGATGTCACCAACATAATTAGTCTGATGGATGAATATCCCAGACTCAGTTTGTTGCACTTGTAGGCCCAAGAAGAAAGTCATTTCCCCCATAGCACTCATCTCGAATTTATCCTGCATAATGCGCTCGAAATTCCTACACAAAACATCATTAGTAGAACCAAAAATAATATCATCAACATATACCTGTACCAGAAGAAGATCTCCATCTTGTTCTTTGATGAAAAGAGTACAGTCGATAAGCCCTCTCCGAAAACCATTCTCCAGCAGATAATTAGATAAGGTTGCGTACCAAGCTCGGGTGCTTGATGTAGACCATATAGAGCTTTGTTGAGCAACCAAACCCGATCGGGATGGATAGGATCTTCAAAACCTGGAGGTTGTTCGACGTACACCTCTTCTTCAACCACACCATGTAAGAATGCACTCTTGACGTCCATCTGGTAAACCTTGAATCCTTTGAATGAGGCATAAGCCAGAAAGATCCGAATTGCTTCCAGACGTGCAACAGGTGCATACACTTCGTTGTAGTCGATCCCTTCAATCTGATGAAAACCTTGAACGACTAAACGTGCTTTGTTCCGAATAACAACTCCACGGTCATCCTTTTTGCATTTGAAAACCCAACGGGTACCAATCTTCTTGTAACCAGCAGGTTTCTCTACGAGCTTCCAGACACCTAACTTCTGGAATTGTTGCAGTTCTTCCTGCATTGCTTCCACCCAAGAGTTATCTTTCATAGCTTCTTTCCAAGTTCTTGGTTCTTCCTGTGAGACATAACACGCGAAAGACCAATCATTTTGTTGCCCGGATTCTCGAATCGCTGCATACAAGCCTGCATTGTTGTTGTTCCGCAACATTTTTCTCGTTTGAATGCCACTTTGCACATTTCCGATGATGTTTTGTTGAGGATGGGTATTATGAATCCTTGTTTCAGGATTATCTCGAACTGGAATATTTATACCCAGATTGTTGAAATTGAGATCAACAACTAAATCAATGCCCGGAATTGACGAAGAGGATGATGCAGTAGCTTCAGCTGTTCTAGGGGCATCCACTGGAGGAGTACCCTTTGAAGTACCATGAACTGCTATTGTGGGGGCTTCTTGATCTGCATCTAGAAATTCATCATCCTCTGAAGATTCGTTCAATTCGGTTGCATCGTGAAAATCCTCATTGTCGAGAGCATTGTTGTTCACTGAAGATGGTTCTTGATTGACAAGAATCGGACGAACCACCTGTGAAACTGTTGCATTGTCACTCTCGAAAAACATCCTTGCCGCAGCATTTTCTTCAACGGCTTCAACATTGATCGAATTGAAAAAGTCATCGTACTCAAACATCCAAGGCTGACCAGGACATTTGACTGGCAATGTGTGCCTTTGTACTCTGACCTCAGACCATTCCTCGACCCTTTTAGTCTCTAGATTCCAGACTCTTAAGTTTGGGGTGGCATACCCAAGAAAGTATCCCTCAATTGCTTTTGCCCCAAACTTTCCATTGGGATCGATAATTGTGCATGGAGCTCCAAACGGTTCAAGATAAGACAAATCTGGTTTCCGTTTGTTAAGAAGCTCAAAGCAGGTCTTGTTGTGCCTTTTTACTGTAAGGACTCGGTTCAGTGTGTAACATGCAGAGGCCACAGCTTCAGTCCAGAATGGAATGGGCAGCTGCGACTCTACCAACATAGTCCTAGCAGTCTCGATCAATGTGCGGTTCTTACGTTCAGCGACACCATTCTGTTGAGGAGTATAAGCTGCACTAAACTCATGAAGAATACCTTTCGAAGTGCAAAACTCCGCCATGGCATGATTTTTAAATTCAGTACCATTGTCGCTACGTATCCGCCTAACCTTCAGCTTATAACAAATTCTCAATCTGAATGATTAAGTTTTTGATAATACCAAAGGTTTCACTCTTGTGTGCCATGAACGCCACCCAAGAAAATCTTGAATAATCATCAGTTATCACGAGGAAATATTGATCATTCCGAATGCTTTTGTGCTTGACAGGACCGAACGAATCCATGTGCAAACGTTCTAACGGAACGGCCATCGTGTTGATTTTCTTAGACGGGTGTCGCTTCTTCATTTGTTTTCCTTTCTGGCACGAAACACAGACGTCTTGAAGATGGAAGTTTTTAAGAGGAACACCATTCACCAATTCATTTGACACCAAATGATTCATTTTGCGTAAGTGAATGTGACCCATTCGTCTGTGCCAAGAGATTGAGTCTTTTTCTGTGGCTTTAGAAACGAAACAAGTTGCTTGAGCAGACGTAGTAATAGCTTGGCTCATATCAAGGACATACAGATCATTTATCCTTGGAGCAGACAAGAGAATCCATTCTTTTGGAATTTTGAAGCCGGGCTTCAGCACATAACATCCATTAGCATCAAAGTGAACTGAAAACTGCTTGTCACAGATTTGAGAAACGCTAAGAAGATTGTGATCAAGCTGTTGCACAAAGTTGATCTTGTCAAAGCTGACAATCCCGTTGGATATCATTCCTTCACCCGTAATATATCTGCCCTTATCTCCAGCAAAAGCAACATGACCTCCTCTAATAGATTTTACGTCGTAGAGAAGCTTCATGTCGCCTGTCATGTGCCTGGATGCCCCACTATCAACAATCCAATGACTACTGATAGTTCCTCCTGGAACACCCTGCACATGAACTCACTTGATTAGTTGGAGATGGGGACCCAAGCCATTGTGGTCTTGGGTCTTCCATTTTCATCTACAACGATAACTTCCACCTTTTGATGATTTGGAAATTGTGATGGTCCCCCTGATTCAGTAACCGTTTTTGGTTTCCAGGTCTGTTTTGTTTTACCAGTGTTATTCTTTAAAATTTTAACTTCATGGTTGTCTGAAGTTTTTGAATTGTCTGGTTTTACAGAAACAGATGTTTTGTTAACCACATTGGTTTTAATGGCTTTTTCAATTTTCTTGACCTGTTGGCGTTTCTGTTTCTTTTCCCTTTCTTTTACAAGGCGGGAATCTTGTTTTACAGAGACAGATCGCTTACGGTCAGTTTGGTCACGGGGAGCATCAACCTTTGCTTTCAACTTATGAAGATATGGACAATTTCGAATTATGTGTCCAATTGTACCGCATTCAAAACATGATCTTCGTTCAACAAACCCCGAAGTATCATGTGGTCGTCTTGCCGATGATGATGAACTTTGTGATCCCGAGGTACTAGGTTTTGAACTGCTTGGTTCATTTCTTTTCTGAACAGTTGCTTTCTTAACAAAATCTAAGTTAGATTGGTTTTCAAATGTTTCGATTTTGTCCGTTCCCTTAGATTTCACAAAGTTCACATTTTTGTTCTTCTTTTGATTCGGCTTCTTTTGACCTTGAGCCGGTAATTTTCCTTTTGGCTTGGTGTGACTTTGCTGTTTTTGCACTGTTGGTAATTTCTTATTGCCAAATTGTTTTCGAACTTCGGCCTTTGGAATAGGAGGGCATTGTGTTACTGTAACACGTGATCCTGTCTTTCCCAAAAACTTACTTGTCGAATTTTCAAAGACTTTACTGATTAAGGATTGATTAACATTCTTAATAGGAAAATCTTTGTCTGAATAAATTTTATCATCACCAACAAGAGTGTACAGCAAATTCACACTGTCCGACCCTTCTGCAGATGAGGACTTGATTGCAACAGTCTTAGCGGGTTTTGCAGGAGGATCACATAGAATATGATTCTCAAGAGGTATGTCCTCTTCTTTGATTTCCGCATCAGACTTTGCTAGTATAGTATCATCGGATTCATCATCAGAAGAATCAGCATCCTCAATAATAACTGGAGGATCTTGATTCAGTTCAGCAGAAGACACACATGTATCTGCTGACACGTCTGAAGCTAATGATACTTCTTTCTTGTATCCAAGTCCTGTTGCAAATTCCTTAACGTCTAGAGGGACAGATGGTTCAAAGAAAGTTCTATCCTCCTCGTCAGGCATTGCATCATAATTGTGTCTCACAGGTTGTGGACATTTCTTGTAACATATGCATGTGACATCTCGTTTTTCTTTCTGAACGTCAATGATGTGATCCAACACATAGCTAGAGCTCAAATAACTGTCTAGCTTAAGTTGGATCGCCTCACTTTCAGTTTTCACACAAGCCATTTCTTTCTGCATAATCTCAAGGCGAGTTATATACAAATTAATGTCAGTTTGTTTTCTGGAAACCATTTTTGTTAACTCGGTTTTATCTTTCTTTAATTTTTCAATTACCGACTTAAACTCCTTTTCATGGTTTTCATAAAACATGTTGGCTTTAGTGCACTTCGAAAGATCCACGGTCAACTTCTGATTGTGGATAAACGTCACATCATATTTCTCTTGCAAAGCCTCGTGTTTGCTTTGCAATTCACACCACTTGGCATTCAATAAAACATGTTTGTCTTGCAAGTCAAACAAACTAGCTTGTAAAGCATCATGTTTGCCTTGCAACTCAGACATGTTTGCTTCTAACTCATCACAATTAACACTCATCCTAACACAACTATCACAAATAACAACAGTGGGTTCATCGACACATACCTGACTTGATGAACTGTCGACATTAGCCATAAAGGCTGAATGGAGAGAAGACGAAGAATAAGCAGTTTGATCCACCAAAATAGATCTTCTTTGAGTTCCTGCTGCAACTTCTTCCAAAAGCTCATCAATATCTGCATCAACTGACGCACTTGATGTGTCATACACCTGATCATCGCCTGAACTCGAGGATTCTTCATCTGAACTTCTACTGTAACCAGAAGAGTCTTCATCTTCAGAAGATTCACCACCATTGGCGGAAGATTCTCCACCACTGGCGTGATTTAAAGCCTTGACAACCTCAGCAAAACAGGCTGTTCCATCCGGAGCATCACTACTCAACTGGATTGACCAATCACAACCCTCATCTACTTGAACCACAAGTGCCTGGTTGGCATTTGATGATCCAGCTTGGCTTTGGTTGTTGACAGGTATCAACGTACGCTCATTGTTCCTGTTCTGGTTCTGCTGGTTGCCTTGGTTCCTGAAAGGATTCTGGTTCCCATGTTGTGCCGGCTTTGTGCATTCCCTTTTAAAGTGACCCCGTTCACCACAGTTGAAGCACTTCACTGCCTGTTTATCGAAACCATACTTGGTGTCTTTCTTGCTTTTCAAGCTGGTTCTGCCAGTTCTTTCCATGAAATCCTTTGCCCTCCTCACAGCACTAGCAAAGGCCCACTTAATGTCCATCAAGTCCATCTCTTCCTTGTCAATCTGCTGATAATCTTCTTGTGTCAGATTAATGTTGCTAATCTGACCTTCCACTAACCCATAGTACGCGCTCACTAAAGTGTTAAGCAGCTCCATGTGTTCCTTCGCTACTTCCACACTGACCTTTGAAAAGCTTGAAGTGTCGAGACGTACTGTATTTGGCTTTGATTGCTGACCAGCCGATGACGAGCTTCCATAACAAGCTTGTTGTTGAGCAGGAAGTGGATTCCCACAAAGATCGGTTGCTACAGCAGGTGGCTGATAGACTTGCTGTTGAGGAACTGGCTGAAGAGGATTCCCATACAGATCTGTTGTTGGAGCTGGCTTGATAGGAACCTGTATCTGATTGCCATATAAGTCTGTGCTCGTGACAAATGCCATCTGAAGAGGAGCATGAGACACTGGTCTTGCAGAAGAGGTACTGGAGGTTCCATAATACATCTCCGGATTCTGTGGAATTGGAACCTTCTTGGCCTTTAAAGTTTCTTCCTAATCCTTGTTCTCTAAAAGCTGCACGAAGTCATTGATGTTGGTAGTAGCCAAAACCCCGTTGTATTTCAGAATCTCCAGAAAACTATTCCATTGAGGTGGCAACGCGTCAGCAAACTTTTTCACCACCTCTACGAGAGTTGTCACTACCCCAAAGTTGCCCAACTCAGTAAGCAAATGATAGAACCAACTTGTCATATCTCCCAACGATTCCTTATCCATACACGTGAAGCCATCAAATTCTTTCTTGAGTAGATCGTGTCGCAATTAACGTGTTGCTTCATTTCCTACCCCTCTGGTCTTCAACGCATCCCATAATTTCTTTGTAGTCTTGAAACTGACAAATTGATGGTAGATATCTTTGCTTAATGCCTGAGTAAGAATGGCATATGCTTTCTTTTCCAGATCATACGTCTTTTTCTGATCTTCTGGAAGATCGGCAAATGTAGCAGCAGATGAAGCGGCAACCTCTATCGTTTGATCAAAATCTGTGGTGAAACGTAGCCATAATTCTGTATTTTGCCCAAGCACGTATGTGTAGAACCTATCAACCCATCCCGGATACTCATTTAAATGCATCAACTTTGGAGGCCGATTCAAACTTCCGGTTTCGCTTTCGCTCAATAAAATGCTTTGAATACTAGGCGTCTGATTTGATACGAAAGCCCATTGACCGGTTGATATAGCGTTTGTTTGCGAAGAAGCGGATACGGGAGATTCGGCCCATGAAGGAGATAAACTTGTATTTCTGTACTTTCCCTCATCCGGAGACGGAGTTCCCCACCAACTTGGATTCATTTTAACTGCTTGATGATGAATACCTAATCAACACACTTGAAACAGACGGTTAAAACACTTATGTAAAATTTTTAACAATATTGACAATGTTTAACAAAATCCCACGAAACAAAGATGATCGTTGAAGTCGACGAAACGGGCCCAGTTCAGTTTAAGGCCCACTTGATAGGTGAAACAGATTTAGACCCAAAGTTGATCGATGAATCAGATTCCCAAATCTTGTGCGAGTAGACAAGTCTTGTGCGAGCCAATCAATCTTGTGCGAATAAAACTGTTGTGCGATTGAATATGTTGTGCAACTAATAATCTTGTGCGATTCAATCAGAAGCCCAAATATAAATTAAATAGTGATCCGCCATAAACAGAAACCCAATTAGAAATCCAGCAGAAGCTCACTTTAAGGTCTGACATAATCAGAAGCCCAAATTGAAACCAATTCTTGTGCGATTCCAAAGTCTTGTGCGACTAAATGAAACTTGTGTGATCCAACTAACTTGTGCGACTATCCAATCTTGTAGAGGTCAATATCTTATCTTTCCATCATCTGACACAAAGTAAGCTACTTTGTCAACTCAACTTTCGGATCACTGTTTCCAATTCACCAACCATATGCCATACAAATTTTTTTTAATCTTTAACCATTTCCAATGCACAAACACTTGAGTATTCAAATTTCAAAGGATTAAAAAGGTTAATTTTGATGTTAAAGCCAATGAATATTCAAGAACACTTTGAATGTTTCTTGAATATGAAGAACACAACCCAGAAATATGAGTTTTCCGGTAACCTTATGAGTCTTCCGGTGAACCGACAAATTTCCGAACATAAATTTTTGCTTGAAACTTCACTAAAAACCAATTTTTGACATGTGAAAATGAGAAATAAAGAGGTTTTTACAAGAACTTTCAGCAAAATACCAGAATTTTCGAGGTTTAAGGCAAATTTTTCAGAAAAATATGAACTTTAAAAACTCGAAAAACAACCCGAAAACAACTCGGTTTTAACAAGGAGAAGAGCCAAGGCTCTGATACCACTTGTAGGTCCGGCTAGGGGAGGATCTAGTCGCCTACTCCTTGTGTACAAACCAACCCGGTTGTGCGGAATCCAACCGAGATAGCAAACCGAGATAGAAATGAACAAGAACACGAGATACAAGACACGTATACCGTTTAACACAATCGTATATTCAAACTGACAAAGTTTTGTTAAAGAAATATATCATAAGAACTACAACCAAAACTCTCGATTCTCTCTATTCTCTCGGGTTCTTCCTTGTGTCCACCTCCTTACCCAAAACACTTGATTTCGGTCTATATATGTGTTCTGCACATGTTGTTTAATATGGGGTTCGGCCCAGGTTCAAGGTTTCAGCCCATGTGAGGTTTCTTATTGGCCCAAGATGTTGATTGGTCCAAAACCATGTACATGCACGTACATAAGTTCTCAACTATGTAGTTTGCATAGATTACCCAACTTATGACATCATCATGACATCATCATGATGATGTCATGATGATGTGGCAGCGGGAACCGGCTCGCGGCGCTCCGTGCTTCACGTGTCGAACTCTGGGACGCACGACGGAGGAATGTCATGACGTCGGCCTTGAGCCGAAGCTAACCGGGTCGAACTGAACCGAGTTGAACCGAGCCAAGTCGCGTCCACATAATATGTATCAACACACCTTCCAGCTCTATAGTGGATAAAGTGTTTTATATAGTTAGTCAATGATGATGAGCCTATACCCATCTGAGACTTGCTCTACTTTGTTTTTTGGGATCATTGGTTTGCTAAGTGTAAACTCTTTTAACATGTTTGGCTATTGGTGGCTATGAGAACAGGTCAGGGCTTATCCAAGCCATGAACTCATACATTGATGGTTGATTGTGTAGCTCTAAGGGGACTGGGGGTGGTCCGTGATGACACCCCCATCACGCGTGAAACATCACAAGCACACCGCCGCCACCACCTCCATAACGCGTGAAGATTTCAACGTGTGGAAAGCATCACGCGTGGAAAAATGAAATGACCGTTTTCTTTTTTGAACGTTTGGGCAAATTATGAACGTTGGGATTTTATTTTTATGAAAGTTTTTTTATATAAAT
The DNA here is from genome assembly GCF_002127325.2 of Helianthus annuus. Classification (NCBI taxonomy): domain Eukaryota; kingdom Viridiplantae; phylum Streptophyta; class Magnoliopsida; order Asterales; family Asteraceae; genus Helianthus; species Helianthus annuus. The sequence continues at coordinate 187,224,110 of NC_035448.2, forward strand.
CTACAAACCATTCCCCCCACTCACTTCAAAAAAATTCTCCATTTCATTTCAAAAATTCTCCCACTCAATCTAAATATTTTTACAACACACATGAAAGGTTCAAGCAAGAGAGGTGCGGGTTCGAAAAAAAGAGGTTTGGGTACGAAGAAAAATCCCGTAAGACCCAAGGTTCGAGCGAATCTTGGCGAGCCGACGCATTTTAGGTTGCAAGACGAACCCGACCAAGTCCCACATTTTCATACCCAACAATATCCACCCTTTCAAACCCAACAATATCCACCATTTCAATCTCAAACGTATCAAAACCAACCGTTCATTCCACCGTTTCAACCTCACCAATTTCAACCCCAATCGTTTCCACACTTTCAAACCCAACCCCACCAACTTGACCCACTACTAGAAGATAACACCCTCATCCGTCAATTTGCAAATGTGTATCGTGAACCACAACCAAGTCTCAACGACGATGAAGATGATGATTGCGTTCAAGAAGAAGAAGAAGAAAACGATGACGTTCAAGAAATTGTCCCGTCATCCGTTCAAAAAATTGCGTTCATTCCACCGTTTCAACCTCACCAATTTCAACCCCAATCGTTTCCACACTTTCAAACCCAACCCCACCAACTTGACCCACTACTAGAAGATAACACCCTCATCCGTCAATTTGCAAATGTGTATCGTGAACCACAACCAAGTCTCAACGACGATGAAGATGATGATTGCGTTCAAGAAGAAGAAGAAGAAAACGATGACGTTCAAGAAATTGTCCCGTCATCCGTTCGAAAACATTGGACGAGCGAGGAGTAGGTCGCCTTGGTGAAGGCGTACTTGCACATCTCCGAGAACAAGAAACATACCACCGAGCAAAGAAAGGATATGTTTTGTAGACGGGTCATTAATCATTTTAACCAACTTCCCGGTTCAAAGGAACAAAACATGGATCAAATGATGTTGAAATGGAAGGATTTGAACGGGAAAATTAGTAAGTTCAACGGTTGTTTCATTCAAAAGGTATGTTTTTTTATAAAGTTTAAATCTCTTTTTAAACTCTTATTTAAAAAAAACAGAAAACTGTTATTTAAAAAAAAACAGAAACAGTTTTAAAAAAAAATAGAAAACTGTAAATTTAAAAAAAAAACAGAAACAGTTTATAAAAAAATACAGAAAACTGTAATTTTTTTACAAAAAACTGAAAACAGTAATTTTTAAAAAACAGAAACTGTTATTTTTTTAAACAAACAGAAACTGTTATTTAAAAAAAAAACAGAAACAGTTAAAAAAAACAGAAAACAATAATTTTTTTTTAAAATACATAACTTTTTATATTTTTTGTAGAACCGAAATCCACAAAGTGGAGCGAGCGAGGCCACAATCATGCAACAAGCCACCGAAGAGTATTGCCAACTCTACCATAAGAGGAGTTTTCCGCACGTGGCGGCATGGGAGGTTGCGAGACGTCACCCGAAGTGGGTCCCAGTTGATTTGGTTGACATGCGTGAGCCTACGGCTCCAAAAAAAAGAGGAGGTCCGAAAAGATCAAAGACATCCGATTCGGGGAACTACACGACTTCCGCGTCGGATAACTTGCCCCAAATGAATTTAAACGACGACCCCCTTGACGAAGCCGATCAACCCGTTGACGACCCCGTTGAAGAAGATACCCCTACAAGGCCGCGCAGCAAGAAAAGTGGTGAATCGTCAAGCAAAGGAAAGGAAGCGGTGGCGGAGTAGATCTTTAGAATCGAAGAGGCAAAGTTGGCGGAAATTAGCGACTCCAAACAAAGAAGAGAAAAACTTGTGTTCGTAAAACTTGAACGCGAGCATGCGTACATGGGACACTTGAAAACGGTAGAAAGACAAAATGATTTAAAAATCTTGTGTGAGCCGCACGCCCATCTCGACGAACCGTTTAAGTCGGTCGTAATTCAACAAAAGCGCGAGATTTGCGAAAGGTGGGGTCGAGAGATGCCACCCGTTTAATTTAAGTTTTTTTTTTCCAATGTTTTGTTGTTTTTTATTTTGCTATGTAATTTATTTTTTAATTTTAATGAAATTTATAATTTAGTGTTTTATTGTTAATTTCTAATTTAAAAAATAAAAAAAAAGTTGTGAGTGATGGAACCGCCACTAAAAAAAGCTTGTAAGTGATAGAATAGTGGTTGATGACATGGCGGAACTTGATTGGATGTTTGTGAGTGATGAAATTCTATCACTTGTGACCACCCCCACTCCCCTAATGATAGAACAATGGTTGATGAATTCCATGACTCACAAACATAAAGAACCTACTAGTTCGATTAAATCGTATCTCAACCGAAAGTGAGTTTCTTCATCACGCAATTCTTGTTGGATATTTTGTTGAACTTGAACTTGTGTAAGAGGATCCGGCACCCAATCCGGAGATATTGCACGTTCGTCTTCTTTGATTATCATATTGTGCAATATGATACATGCATACACTATGCTATGTATTGCTTTCTTGTTCATCGCACGAACCGGTCGGTGTAGTATACCCCATCTACCTTTAAAACACCAAATGCCCTCTCAACATCTTTTCTTGCCGATTCTTGCCATTTTTTGAACACGATTTCTTTAGCCTCGACAGGAAATGAGGGAGCTTCACAAAAACAGACCATGACAGGTAGATACCATCCACAAAAAAAAAAAACCTCGTTTGTAATATTGTCCGTTAACATAGAAAGGAGAGGAAGGTGTGGTATCATCCATTACGGTTTGAAACAACGGCAACGTGTGCAATACATTGATGTCGTTGTTTGAACCTAGAACACCGAAATATGAATGCCAAATCCATAAATCATTCGACGCCACCGCTTCTAGTATGATGGTTGGTATTTTGATGTCACCCTAACATACGCCCCTCGCAACTCTCTTGGACAATTTTTCCACTCGATATGTGTACAATCGATGCTACCGAGCATCCCTGGAAAATGCCATCTAGCCTCATGTGCGGCGTAAATACGTGAGATGTCGTGGCTCGTCGGTTTACGTAAAAACTACCATATAACTTAATGACCGCGTTGCAAAAAAATTGCAGACATTCACGGGAAGTTCTTGACGCCATAGCTAGGTATTCATCATATCATATTGATTGGGAGGGTTACCTGTCGCTAGTTGTCGAATGGCGGACGCGCATTTTTGTATCGCCGTGAAACTTTGTTTGCCCCTCGCATCGTAACCTTCTTGAAACCATTCCTCGCTTGCTTCGATGTCTCCAACAATCTTTAAAAATAATTCTTTTGGTAAACGAAACCGATCTCTAAACGTTTCGGCATTGTAGAGCGGATTCTCCACAAAATAATCGTTCGTTAACACTTCGTTGGCACGTATACGATCACGGTCGACCATCTTCTTCTTTGGGCGGGACGAACTAGTACAAGTTCATTATACACCGACACAAAATATTTTAGCGTCTCATTATCGGAAGACGACTCGGTATCGCTATCGCTAGACATCGGAAACGTCGAATCCGTAGGGAACTCCATTTGAGAAAGATGTAGATTGTGTGAAATGTGTTTATGTTTTGGTGTGTGTGAAATGGTTAAAAATGGAGATATATATATATATAAAAAGGTTTAAAGTTTTTTTTTAATAAGTTTACCGTTACAAAACGGTCAAAAAGGAATCAAAAAACGGTCGAAATCATCAATGTTCATCGCGTTATCATTTCAACGCGTTAATCCTATCACGTGTGACCAAGGTGGTGGTGGCGGTGTTCCGTGAAAAATAACGAGTGATGGGGTGGCCGTCACGGACCACCCCCACTCTCTTATACAAGAAAAAATCATGGTCCCCACTTGAGTGGTGTCCCGGTCATTCTTGCCTAGCTAAAAATTAAGAATCATGAGCTTTAACTACTTCGTTTTAGCTTAATTTTCACTTACAAAAAAAATACAAATCTATTTGAATACAAGATTTTTTGTTTTAGAATTGATACAAACAATTAAAGTCACCAAGATCAAACAAAAAAAAAAAAAAAAAAAAAGCAAACTAATTTCTTTGTGTAATTGAAAGTGTGGGTCCATGAACCCTTCTTGTGCACTTATTCGTCGGATACATCAAGAGGACGTGCGTCGTATGTGAAACGACACACACATACATAGCTAGTATTTACATTGTTGAACCTTATACATAATTACATGACACGACCCATAAGTTTATAACCCAGTTGTGAGTGATTATATCCAACAAGATTTGCATTTCTTAAGCACGTTGTAAAACCACATTTGCATCAACAATCCTTATTTTTCCATCTCATCTGGATCACAGGCAGGATTATAAAGGTTAAATTGAAGTGGTTAGATTGGATTTTTAACCCAAATCATATAAGTTCACATTCCTAGTAACTCACACATTGTCAGGGTGCAACCCACGAGTTGCTGTTGTAGCATTCATAAAATATTTTCCAGAGTAAAAAACTCTTAGTAGTACCTGCTTTTCCATGTGAATAGTCGTTATAATCGTCTTACAAAAAAAGGTAACGGTTTGCTACCAAGAGAACCTGGTGATTAATTTAGAGTCTTCCACAAGTGCCATAACTGTAGTTATACTTTACATCTTTAGCTGATTCCTCTTTTAAAATTAAAAGGATATTCTATTGATCCTTGTATGGAATCGTATCCCGAAAGTTCTAAAGTTGGAAACTGAACCTAGTCATGTTTAATGGTTGAGTGAAGAAATGAGTATATGATACCTCTCTTCACCTGGTCCTCACCATACATAGAGACTCATTTCCAACCATGTTCACCCGTCTGGTGCACCATGCGTGTTCATGGATCATACACTCCCCATAACTCTTGTGTATATATATAGATGTAAACCTAAGCCATTTTTAATAAACAAACACATCAAGTAACTACAAAGGAATACACAAGAAGGGAATAGCCAAGTGTCCCTAAGAGATCCTCCGAACACTTCATTGGGATGGTTTATTAATTAAGATTTCCCACTGAAGTGTTTGGGGGAACTCCAAGTGCCACTTGACAACCAGCAAAGTAGAAGTGTTGAATATTGCTAATAATATTATATGCCGTAAGTGATCTTCTAACTACAATAGTCAAGTAATTATGGTTGGGTTTCAATGTATGTCAACGAGAAACCTTTTTTAAAAGACAAAACTCATTGTTTATCTGTTACATCTTAAAAACCAGTAATCTTCGAATTAGTGATGTTATTTAGAAGCATTGTGACCGAGGGAATGTACTATTCAAACCTGATGAATACACGCAAATAAGCCTCTGTCAATGTCATTAGATGCGTAAGCCGTAAATTTGTCAAGCCAAGACCAAGCTCGCCTATTGTAGGTCCCTCGGAGGATGAGGTCAAACCTTAACCTTGTTATGTGAAACACACTAGCAAGTGCGGAATCCAAGCTAGTATGCAACCGAGTTGAAACAAGCATAAACACAAGACACACAAAGTTCACCGATTAACACTACTTGTATTAATACGTATGAAAGGTTCGGTTACAAGCTCAATGTTTACAAATCAGTTTTGTAAACTCTCTAACAGTGTGTGTGTGTTCTTGACAGAAAGCTCTCACTATCTTTCGTATCTATCTTTCTGTCTTGCTTCTGTCTTAGTGTCTAAACTAAAATGAACACACTGCATGGGTATTTATATACCCAGCACTGGTTGCATGGTCGAAGGATCAAACAGTCTGATCGAAACATCATCTATCGATCAGACAGTCTTCGAAGGATTCATACATACCTCGAAGGATGGCATATCCTTCGAGGTCCATCTGCATCCCTCGAACGGTATCTTTCGAGCTCTTCGAAGGATATATACAATCTTTCGAGCTCATCCTTCGACACAAGACATTTTACACCCATATTCTAACTGTTTGGCCAAGTCAAACCAGGAGGATGGTTGACTTGGTCAAACTTACAAGACTTACATAGACATCGTTTTACATCGTGACCGAATACAGACAAAGTACAGACACAAGTGCACCAACAAACTCCCCCTTGGCTGTAGCTTTGTCTCGATCTTGATCATCCTTGATCTTCGTGTCTTCAAGACTCTGATGTCCTTTCAAGTCTTCAATGTCGGAGGATCTTCAAAGTCTTCACGTCTTGAAAGCAGAAAGTGTATCAACAAACTATCCGTATCATGTAGGAAGTGTGTTGACAAACTCCCCCTTAACATAAGCTCCCCCTTGAGTTATGCTCGCGAAAGACTTGATCTTTATAACTTGAGATCCCTGTGGTGTTGATGATGGTCAGCGGCAACTCGATCATCTTCATCATTTGAGTGCCTTCACGTCGTGTCTTCATTCCGAAGCTTGTCATCGACCATGTTCTCCTTGCCTTTAGGATCTGCACATGCAAGAAATCTAAACGCGTAATGAGAACAACTGCTTGGAATATAGTTAGCATAAACAAATGACACACGTATGACCATGTCACAATCAAACACCGTCCGACAGTTTGAAAGTTTAAAAAAATTTGTCAGTTTTAGACTTAACTTTCAAAAACTTGCAAATATCGACCGTTTTATGAAGATTTAGTAAATTCGGTTTTCGTTCAGGTTTCAGGTAACGAAGACTCGAGATCCAACATCGTACGATCGAAAATAAAATAGAAATAAAATATTTTTGGCTTTTATAAAGTTTATATTAAAAACACACTAAAATCTTTTTGGTATTTTTTAAATATTTCAAATGTAAAGACTGAAAGCAGTAAATAAATATAAACAGACATTCTTTTTGCGAGTTTCGAGGGTAAGAGAATCATATCAGTGTACGGTCATGCCAAAACGCTCTTGTTGTTCAGTTAGTTAACATTAAGATAAGCATCCTATAACAATTATCGGTATTGTTGTCCACTTAAGCTCAACTTATCAGATGTAATCATGGCGAGGGGATACGTTAAGGTATGATTTATACTTACCGACCGGTGTTCATCCACATCACGACACATTCCCGTATCAAGGTATGCACGAGGGTTCATCTTACCGGTGAGCATACCGATTATCATCTGTTTGACCGTATATGATGTGAGATTCTCACTTATTTTGATTTGAAAACAAGCCCTATGTGATATAATCACTTATTTATTAGGAACTTGATTTTCGATGCATGAAGGGCACAGGAGCAAGTCCGTGAACAGGTCAGTACTTTCGTACAGCAGAGAGACGAACTTGACTCCCAGATAAATGTGATATTTTATCACTTATTTGATTGGACATGTGATTGTTTATCACTTATTGAGGTCGAATGCAATATGTACACGTATGTATGGTATCATGGAAGATCTAGACTTGCGTCCCCGTTTGTTTTTCGGTAAAAGATACAACCATGATACCCAGATGATAAGCAGCATAAAGACCGAATATCTCAGAGCCTCGACAATCTATCAAACGAAATTTCGGTACTAAGACCATATGCCAATGAATGGTTCCCACCTGGTCTTCAGTCGATTTAAGTTTATATCACCCTGCACACTTTAAAATGATTGTGAGCCTACCGATACATCTTATATAGAGCTGCTTATCGTTTTTCATTTAAGGTTTAAAGAGGTTTGGATAGACCACTGATGTACTATCATTTTCTGTTTTGCTCGCCAGGAAACTCATTTTTGTTTTTCTATTGTTTTTGTGTTTTTGAAATTTTTTCGATGTTTTTGGATTTTCAGATTTTTGGATTTACTCCCCCTAAAATCAACAAACTAAGATAAATTTAAAACACAAAGATATTTACAAAAATGATTTTCCGATGTTGGTTTACTCTTGCTTAACCTTAATGCCGTTTACCAATAATAAAAAGTCAAATCTTGATTTGTCAAATGCTTTGGTAAAAAGGTCGGCACGTTGGTCATCGGTGTGGACCTTAACAACATTGATTAGCCTTTTCTCAAAGCAATCACGTATGAAGTGATATTTGATTTCGATGTGTTTGGTCATTGAGTGCTGCACAGGATTTCTAGTGATCTGTAATGCAGCAGAATTATCAACGTAAATAGGAGTAGTTAGGAATTCAAAACCGTAGTCCCGCAATTGTTGTTGGATCCAAAGAACTTGGGAGCAACAACTTGAGGCAGCAATGTATTCAGCTTCGCATGTTGATGTAGCGACGCACGTCTGCTTCTTGCACTGCCATGTGACTAGGCGATTTCCTAAAAACTGACATCCAGCCGTTGTGGATTTGCCGTCGATTTTGCATCCGCCATGATCAGAATCACTGAATGCGATCAAGTCAAAGTTATTATCCCTAGGGTACCATAGACCGGTGTCAGGGTAACCCTTCAAATAACGAAAAATCCTTTTTACAGCTGCAAGATGTGAGGCCTTCGGGTTGACTTGATATCTGGCAAGCAGGCACGTTGGGTACATTATGTCTGGCCTTGATGCTGTGAGGTACATAAAAGATCCGATCATTGCGCGATAGTATGAGGGGCTAACAGCTTCACCCTTCTAGTCTGGAGTAATTCCGTGATTTTGTGGCAGTGGGGTACCAATGGGCGTTGCATCAGACATCTGGAACCGGCTCAAGATGTCACCAACATATTTAGTCTGATGGATGAATATCCCAGACTCAGTTTGTTGCACTTGTAGGCCCAAGAAAAAGGTCATTTCTCCCATAGCACTCATCTCGAATTTATCCTGCATAATGCGCTCGAAATTCCTACACAAAACATCATTAGTAGAACCAAAAATAATATCATCAACGTATACCTGTACCAGAAGAAGATCTCCATCTTGTTCTTTGATGAAAAGAGTACAGTCGATAAGACCTCTTCGAAAACCGTTCTCCAGCAGATAGTTAGATAAGGTTGCATACCAAGCTCGTGGTGCTTGATGAAGACCATAGAGAGCTTTGTTGAGCAACCAAACCCGATCGGGATGGATAGGATCTTCAAAACCTGGAGGCTGTTCGACGTATACTTCTTCTTCAACCACACCATGTAAGAATGCACTTTTGACGTCCATCTGGTAAACCTTGAATCCTTTGAATGAGGCATAAGCCAGAAAGATCCGAATAGCTTCCAGACGTGCAACAGGTGCATAGACTTCGTTGTAGTCGATTCCTTCTATCTGACGAAAACCTTGAACGACTAAACGAGCTTTGTTCCGGATAACAACTCCGCGGTCATCCTTTTTGCATTTGAAAACCCAACGGGTACCAATCTTCTTGTATCCATGTGACACTCTAGTTATTATATTAAAGGTTTTCGTAATAATTACGAATACAGACATGTATTTAGTGTTATTTATCCTTAGGAAATTCCGAGTAAATTAAAACTTTTACAATTCATAAGCTATTCTACAAACGTGATTGGGTTCGTCGTTAAAATTTACAACGAGGCAATGTGCGGAAGCATGAGTCTTTATAGTGTTCGGTTCTTCATTGAGCTTGATCGTCTTCCGGCATCTAAAATGTACCTACATTTCATAAACATGAAATGCTTTAGTCATACGGGACTTAAAACGCGTCTAAACGAATTCGAGAAACAATTGATAACAAAACAAAGTTTTCAACCTGACCTCCACCGTAAATTACGGTGGCACCGTAATTTACGGTGGCCACTGTTAGTACAGGCCCCCACCGTAAACCAGGAGGGATCCACCGTAGCATTTTTCAACTCCACCGTAAATTACGGTGGACACCGTAATTTACGGTGGCCCCTGCATCAGCAGGTCTGCAGCTTAGTTCAGCTATGCTAGTTTTTACGGAAACGGCCATAACTTCTTCGTTATTGATCCGTTTTACCCGATTCCTTTTCCTACGCGTCTGTAATTTAATCCTCCATCTTATGAGGTTAAAATCTGACATTCGACTTAAGAAAATTTAAGACTTCTAAGTTTTCGGCTTATTTCCCTCTTTTGCCAATTTTGACCCGTTTGCGAGTTCACCATCAAACATGTTTATTTGACCCTTATGTCACATATAATTCTTCGACTTAATGTTGCCCATCATATTAGATTTTAATCGCCGGTTTAATTACTCAAATTAAACCCATTTTTACTCGGATACTTATATTGACCCGTTACGGGTATTTAAGCATTTTCAAGCCTAAAACGCTTTCGAATGCTTCTATATTTATTCTAAGTATTTACCTAATCATAGAACTCGTTTCCAAAAAACTTTTAAAGGTTGTTTGCTCGAATTAGCCAACAAGGGCGTTTTGGTCGATTATGTTCTTTTTACTACGAAAGACTCTCTATCCCATTTATTCGACCAAAATAGCATTTTAAACTACGACATGAATATGCATACCTGGCCCGGATCAACAAGTAGACCCGATTTATAAATACCTTGCTTTTCAATCGCTAAGTAAGAGCGATGCGAGCATTCATTGGATTTCTATTCCTGTAAGCATATACTCGACAAAAGATCATTAGTCAATATTGTCAAAAGGTGATGTCTACACCTTTTGACCCGTTTGGCCGAATTGACCGTTTGTCTTTTCGAGATGATATTTATTATCATCTCAACTACATGACCCGCTTTGTTAACACGGTACGGTCATTTTTACTTATAAACCTTTTATTACCACTTTCGTCATAATATGACCGAATTATCTATTTACTTCCTTTTTAACCATTATTATGGTTTCTTTCATCTTGGATTATCTAGTTCCGTACGCCTACACGACGGAACATCGTATTTTAATTGTTTAGTTATTCCATTCATTATTTATACGCTAAGGGAATGTTACACAATCTAAGACTAGTGTAAGCTATACTTACCTTGCATCCGAATAATGCTTTTCCACCATTCTTGCTTCGTTTGACCCGCTTCCTTTCCAAGCCTCCACCTAGCTTGTCAAGCGTCAAACTATCATCATAATTCGTAAGACGGTTATATTAGTCATCATTAATTATGACTATTCCATCTTACATATTTTCTATCACAAATACCGTTCGATCTTATTAATGGTCGGTTTGACTATTCAAAAGTCAATTCACCAATTAACACTTATGATTGCACTATCAAGTTCACAAGACTCAATTAGGCACATTATCAACACTTAATTCTCATTTAGGCATTTTAACAAACACCTAGTGTGCATGATTTTACATATTTACTAACTAGTCCATAACTAGTTATCTTTACCAAGATTTACATCAAAAAATCAAACCTCTATGTCTAGTGTTCATGGACTATATCAAGAACTTATTTCAAAACAATCAATATTCATCAAATTAACACTCTAATTCAAGTGTTCTTCATATTGTCAATAAACCCATTTACCACACATGTAGGTAATCACCAAATCATTCAAGTCATAGCATCATATGTATGATTTTCACTTAGGGTTTCGTTCCTAAGCAAGTATTCATCACTAATCTAGCCATAGCTTCTCTAATTCATGCCTAATTCGCGATTAGGATGATTATCAATTTTTACAACTTCACGAATGTTAGAAATTCAACATACCTCACGATCCCCTTGACTTGGTGATCGTTTCTACACGTTCATGCATTGATTTAGATCTTGATTCGAGCTTCAACTTGGTGAATTTGTTGATTCTAGGGTTAGCTCCCATGGAGCTTGTCTCCTGCTTCATCTCACGCACACACACACACTCTTGTGTGTGTGTTATGTTTTATTTTTAAGTTTATAATTCCATTTTCAAGTTACCCGGCTTTGGTCCCTCGTGTTTGGTTAGTTATTAATTAGGTCACAACCTAATTATTTTCAATGATATTCCCACTTATTAACTAGGTTTAATATTCCTAGTTAACTTAGCGGGTTCGGGAATATTTATGACTAAGTTTATTTTAGGTCCCGTTAACTCGGGCCTTTTATCCATCTTATTCCTTAAAAGCTTTTATTCACTTCTTATTTAATATTAGGATTAATTATTTAAATCCTAATATTTACCGGGTAAGTTTTACCACTAACGGTATTTTACCCGTCTCTTAGTGCTAATGTGGTTTGATCACCAAACCCATTTTCGGGGTGTTACAATCCAGCAGGTTTCTCTACGAGTTTCCAGACACCAAGCTTCTGGAATTGTTGCAGTTCTTCCTGCATTGCTTCCACCCAAGAGTTATCTTTCATGGCTTCTTTCCAAGTTCTTGGCTCTTCCTGTGAGACATAACACGCGAAAGACCAATCATTTTGTTGCCCGGATTCTCGAATAGCTGCATACAGGCCTGCATTGTTGTTGTTCCGCAACATGTTTCTTGTTTGAATGCCACTTTGCACATTTCCAATGATGTTTTGTTGAGGATGGGTATTATGAATCCTTGTTTCTGGATTATCTGGAACTGGAATATTTATACCCAGGTTATTGAGATTGAGATCAACAACTAAATCAATGCCCGGAATTGACGAAGAGGATGATGCAGTTGCTTCAGCTGTTCTATGGGTATCCACTGGAGGGGTACCCTCTCAAGTCCCATGAACTGCTGTTGTTGGAGCTTCTTGATCTGCATCTAGAAATTCATCATCCTCTGAAGATTCGTTCAATTCGGCAGCATCGTGAAAATCCTCATTGTCGAGAGTATTATTGTTCACCGAAGATGGTTCTTGATTGACAAGAATTGGACGAACCACCGGTGAAACTGTTGCATTGTCACTCTCGAAAAACATCCTTGCCGCAGCACTTTCTTCAACGGCTTCAACATTGATCGAATTGAAAAAGTCATCGTACTCAAACATCCAAGGCTGACCAGGACATTTGACTGGCAAAGTGTGCCTTTGTACTCTGACCTCAGACCATTCCTCGACCCTTTTAGTCTCTAGATTCCAGACTCGTAAGTTAGGGGTGGCATACCCAAGAAAGTATCCATCAATTGCTTTTGCCCCAAACTTTCCATTAGGATCGATGATTGTACATGGAGCTCCAAACGGTTCAAGATAAGACAAATCTGGTTTCCGTTTTTGAAGAAGCTCAAAGCAGGTCTTATTGTGCCTTTTGACTGTAAGGACTCGGTTCAATGTGTAACATGCAGAGGCCACAGCTTCAGTCTAGAATGGAATGGGCAACTGCGACTCTACCAACATTGTCCTAGCAGTCTCGATCAATGTGCGGTTCTTACATTCAGCGACGCCATTTTGTTGAGGAGTATAAGCTGCACTAAACTCATGAAGAATACCCTTTGAAGTGCAAAACTCCGCCATGGCATGATTTTTAAATTCAGTACCATTGTCGCTACGTATCCGCCTAACCTTCAACTTATACAAATTCTCAATCTGAATGATCAAGTTTTTGATAATACCAAAGGTTTCACTCTTGTGTGCCATGAACGCCACCCAAGAAAATCTTGAATAATCATCAGTTATCAGGAGGCAGTATTGATCGCCCCGAATACTCTTGTGCTTGACAGGACCGAACAAATCCATGTGCAAACGTTCAAGAGGAACTGCCACGGTGTTGATCTTCTTTGTAGGGTGCTTCTTCTTCGTTTGTTTTCCCTTCTGGCACGAAACACAGACGTCTTGAAGATGGAAATTTTTTAGAGGAACACCATTCACCAATTCATTTGAAACCAAATGATTCATTTTGCGTAAGTGAATGTGACCCATTCGTCTGTGCCAAGAGATAGAGTCTTTTTCTGTGGCTTTGGAAACGAAACAAGTTGCTTGTGCAGACGTAGTAATAGCTTGGCTCATATCAAGGACGTACAAATCATTTATCCTTGGAGCTGACAAGAGAATCCATTCTTTTGGAATTTTGAAGCCGGGTTTCAGCACATAACATCCATTAGCATCAAAGTGTACTGAGAATTGCTTGTCACAAATTTGAGAAACACTAAGAAGATTGTGATCAAGTTGTTGCACAAAGTTGATCTTGTCAAAGCTGACAATCCCGTTGGATATCATTCCTTCACCCGTAATATAACCACCCTTATCTCCAGCAAAAGCAACATAACCTCCTCTAATAGATTTGACGTCGTAGAGAAGCTTCATGTCGCCTGTCATGTGCCTGGATGCCCCACTATCAACAATCCAATGACTACTGATAGTTCCTCCTGGAACACCCTGCACATGAGCTCAAATGATTAGTTGGAGATGGGGACCCAAGCCATTGTGGTCTTGGGTCTTCCATTTTCATCAATAACAATAACTTCTTGTCTTTGATGATTGGTGAATTGTGATGGTCCCCCTGATTCATTAACCGTTTTTGGTTTCCAGGTCTGTTTTGTTTTACCAGTGTTGTTCTTTAAAATTTTAACTTCTTGATTGTCTGAAGTTTTTGAATCTTCTGGTTTTACAGAAACAGATGGTTTATTAACCACATCGGTTTTAATTGCCTTTTCAATTTTCTTGACCTGTTGGCGTTTCTGTTTCTTTTCCCTTTCTTTTACAAGTCGGGGATCTTGTTTTGCAGAAACAGTTTGCCTGCGGTCAGTTTGGTCACGGGGAACATCAACTTTTTCTTTTTGTTTATGAAGATATGGACAATTTCGAATTATATGTCCAATTGTTCCACACTCAAAACATGATCTTCGTTCAACAAACCCCGAAGTATCATGTGATCGTTTAGCCGATGATGTTAAACTTTGTGAACCCGAGGTACTAGGCTTTGAACTGGTTTGTTCATTTCTTTTCAGAACAGTAGCTTTCTTGACAAAATCTAAGTTAGATTTATTTTCAAACGTTTCAATTTTGTCCGTTCCCGTCGATTTCACAAAGTTTACATTCTTGTTTTTCTTCCGATTCGGCTTCTTTTGAGTTTAAGCCGGTGATTTTGCTTTTGGCTTGGTGTGATTTTACTGTTTCTGCACTGTTGGTAATGTCTTGTTGCCAAATTGTTTTCGAATTTCGGCCTTTGGAATAGGAGGACACTGTGTAACTGTAACACGTGGTCCTGGCTTTCCCAAAAACTTACTTGTTGAGTTTTCAAAAACTTTGCTGATTAAGGATTGATTCACATTCTTAATGGGAAATTCTTTGTCTGAATAGATTTTATCATCACCAACAAGAGTGTACAGCAAGTTCACACTCTCCGACTCTTTTGCAGACGAGGACTCAATTGCAACAGTCTTAGCGGGTTTAGCAGGAGGATCACATAGAATGTGAATCTCGAGAGGTATGTCCTCATTTTTGACTACCGCATCAGACTTTGCTGGGATAGCATCATCAGATTCATCATCAGAAGAATCAGCATCCTCAGTAATGACTGGAGGATCCTGATTCAGTTCAGCAGAAGACACACATGTATCTGCTGATACATCCGAATCTGATGATACTTCCTTTGTATATCCGAGCCCTGCTGCAAATTCTTTCACATCTAGAGGCACAGATGGTTCAAAGAACACTCTGTCCTCCTCATCCGGCATGGCATCATAATTATGTCTCACTGGTGGTGGACAATTCTTATAGCCTATGCATGTGACGTCCCTTTTCTCCTTTTGGACATCAATGATGTGATCCAACACATAGCTAGAACTCAAATAACTATCTAACTTGAGTTGGATTGCCTCACTTTCCGTTTTTACACAAGCCATTTCTTTTTGCATTGTCTCAAGACGAGATATATACAAATTAATGTCAGTTTGTTTTCTAGAAACCATTTTAGTTAACTCGGTTTTATCTTTCTTTAACTTTTCGATTACCGATTTAAACTCCTTTTCATGATTTTCATAAAAC
The DNA here is from genome assembly GCF_002127325.2 of Helianthus annuus. Lineage (NCBI taxonomy): Eukaryota > Viridiplantae > Streptophyta > Magnoliopsida > Asterales > Asteraceae > Helianthus > Helianthus annuus. The sequence goes on from NC_035448.2 coordinate 187,239,675, forward strand.
ATATTGGCTTCTGTACATTTGGAAAGGTCCACAGTCAGTTTCTGATTGTGAATAAAAGTCACATCATACTTTTCTTGCAAAGCTTCGTGCTTACTTTGCAAGTCACACAAATTCTCATTCACTGTAGTATGTTTGTCTTGCAAGTCAAACAAACTAGCTTGTAAAGCATCATGTTTGCCTTGCAACTCAGACATACTTTTCTCTACATCAGCACATCTAGCACGCAAACTATCACATTCATCACAATTTACAACAGTGGGTTCATCGACACATACCTGACTTGATGAACCATCGACATTAGCCATAAAGGCTGAATGGAGAGAAGACGAAGAATAAGCAGCTTGATCCACCAAGATAGATCTTCTTTGAGTTTCTGCTGCAGCTTCCCCCAAAAGTTCATCAATATCTGCATCGATTGCTGTATTTGATGTCTCACCCACATGATCATCGCCTGAACTGGAGGATTCTTCATCTGAACTCCTGCTGTATCCCCTAGAGTCTTCATCTTCAGAAGATTCACCACCACTGGCAGAAGATTCTCCACCACTGGTGTGAACTGCCTCCTTCACAATTTGAGCAAAACATGCTGTTCCATCTGGAGCATCACCACTCAACTGGATTGACCAGTCACAACCTTCATCCACTTGAACCACAAGTGCCCGGTTGGCTTGGTTGTTGACAGGCACTAATGTACGCTCATTGTTTTTGTTCTGGTTCTGCTGGGTGCCTTGGTTTCTGAAGGGGTTCGGGTTCCCGTGCTGTGCTGGCTTTGTACATTCCCTTTTAAAGTGACCCCGTTCACCACAGTTGAAGCATTTTACTGCCTGTTTATCGAACCCATACTTGGTGTCTTTCTTGCTTTCCAAGCTGGTTCTGCCAGTACTTTCCATCCAATCCTTTGCCCTTCTCACAGCACTAGCAAAGGCCCACTTGATATCCATCAAGTCCATTTCTTCCTTATCAATCAGCCGATAGTCTTCTTGTGTCAGATTAATGTTGCCAATCTGACCTTCTATTAACCCACAGTACGCGCTCACTACAGTGTTAAGCAGCTCCATGTGTTCCCTTGCTACTTCTACACTGACCTTTGAGAAGCTTGAAGTGTCGAGCTGCACTGTATTTGACTTTGATTGCTGACCAGCAGATGATGCTCCTCCATAACACGCATGTTGTTGAGTAGGAGGAGGAGGAGGAGGTGGTTGTATTAGATTTCCATACATGTCTGTGGTGGGGGGTGGCTTAACAGGAACTTGCACTGGATTGCCATACATATCTGTGCTTGTGACAAACGCCATTTGAAGTGGAGCATGTGGACCGGTTCTTGCAGACGAAGAGCTGGAAGTTCCATAATACATTTCTGGATTCTGTGGCAATGGAACTCTTTTTGCCTTTAACGTTTCCTCCTGATCCTTGTTTTCTAAAAGCTGCACGAAGTCGTTGATATTCGTAGTTCTCAACACTCCGTTATACTTTAAGATTTCCAAGAAGCTACTCCATTGGGGAGGCAAAGCATCAGCAAACTTCTTCACTACCTCTGCTGTAGTTGTCGCTACTCCAAAGTTGTTCAGCTCTGTAAGCAAATGATAAAACCGTCTTGTCATGTCACCCAAAGACTCCTTATCCATGCACGTGAAACAGTCAAATTCTTTCTTGAGCAGATCATGACGCAATTGACGTGTTGCTTCATTCCCTACTCCTCTGGTTTTCAATCCGTCCCACAACTTCTTAGTCGTCTTGAAACTGACAAACTGGTGGTAGATATCCTTGCTTAACGCCTGAGTGAGAATGGCGTATGCTTTCTTTTCCAGATCATACGTTTTCTTCTGATCTTCAGGAAGATCGGCAAACGTAGCAGTGTCTGAAGCAGCAACCTCTATAGCTTGATCAAAATCTGTAGTGAAACGTATCCACAGTTCGGTATTTTGCCCAAGTACGTATGTACGAAATCTGTCAACCCAGCCCGGATATTCATTTAAATGCATCAACTTTGGAGGACGATTCAAACTTCCGGTTTCGCTTTCGCTCAATAAAATACTTTGAATGCTCGGAGTTTGATTCGATACTAATGCCCATTGACTTGACGATATGGCATTTGCTTGTGAAGATGTTGATACTGGAGACTCGGCCCATGAAGGAGATAAACTTGTACTCGTGTACTTTCCAGTGTCTGGAGCCGGTGTACCCCACCATGAGGGTGTTGAACCCGAACTTGTATATTTTCCACTGTCTGGAGCCGGAGTTCCCCACCAACTTGGATTCATGTTTTATAAATTGAATTCCTGAAAATAACACTCAAAACAACTAAAGGATTACAAGTGACCAGCCGAAAGATCCAAGCTCGAAAGACAGAAACTTGTTGAACTAAAACAGACCACAATCGAAGGATCAACACTTGTTCGAAGGATCAACAGTGTTCGAAAGATCACTGTTGAATTTCGAACAATGATTTCGAAAGATTCACAATTTCGAAAGATTCACAATTGAAAGATCCTTATCTTTCGAGTATATATCCTTATCTTTCGAATATATATCCTTCGAATAGATTCCCTGGATCGAAGGATAAGTCTCTGACTTTGAAGGATGGTTCGAAAGATGATTATCTATCGAAACCTCCTTGATCGAAAGATGATCTTTCGATGTCGAAGGATATCCTTCGAACACTACTGACACAACTGATACTGATATGACAGGTTGGTGAAAAGGTGATGGGTTGGTAGTCAACTTTCGGCAGAAAGGTATGTTCAGACCTTTCTTTCTACCAACTTTGATTTTTCAAATAAAATATTCCCAAAATGGAAAATCTTATCCAGAAGAACCGGTCACTGGAACACACCGGAATTTGGCCGGAAATCACCAAATTCCTTAAACACAAGTTTTAAGTTACCCAAACCGCTTTTTAACACACCCGATTGGTTTAGAACACGTTTTTATGTTTATAAATGCAAGAAAACCACCAAAAACGGGTACTAAACCAAGTGTCCAAACACACCAAGACCTTGAACAAACCCGGTTTTTAACAAGGTAAAGAGCCTTAGCTCTGATACCACTTGTAGGTCCCTCGGAGGATGAGGTCAAACCTTAACCTTGTTATGTGAAACACACTAGCAAGTGCGGAATCCAAGCTAGTATGCAACCGAGTTGAAACAAGCATAAACACAAGACACACAAAGTTCACCGATTAACACTACTTGTATTAATACGTATGAAAGGTTCGGTTACAAGCTCAATGTTTACAAATCAGTTTTGTAAACTCTCTAACAGTGTGTGTGTGTTCTTGACAGAAAGCTCTCACTATCTTTCGTATCTATCTTTCTGTCTTGCTTCTGTCTTAGTGTCTAAACTAAAATGAACACACTGCATGGGTATTTATATACCCAGCACTGGTTGCATGGTCGAAGGATCAAACAGTCTGATCGAAACATCATCTATCGATCAGACAGTCTTCGAAGGATTCATACATACCTCGAAGGATGGCATATCCTTCGAGGTCCATCTGCATCCCTCGAACGGTATCTTTCGAGCTCTTCGAAGGATATATACAATCTTTCGAGCTCATCCTTCGACATAAGACATTTTACACCCATATTCTAACTGTTTGGCCAAGTCAAACCAGGAGGATGGTTGACTTGGTCAAACTTACAAGACTTACATAGACATCGTTTTACATCGTGACCGAATACAGACAAAGTACAGACACAAGTGCACCAACACCTATCCTATAGCTCGAGCTTGGCTTAATTTTACATATTAATTGTTTAATTATTTTGTTTCTATATTTATAGCTATTTCAATTTATAATTATAAATTTTGTAAGTTACAAATTAAAGATTTCTCAATCATTTTAATTATAATTATATATAAGTTTAGTTATTATATGTAAATATATATACTTTTAATATTTTAATCTAAAATTCTATAAATAATAAGTATGTTTAGGCTCATACAAGATCGTGAGTATAATCAAGTTTGATATGTGAAGCTCGAGCTAGTTAATTATAAGAGATCCACTTTAAGCTAGGCTCGATTTGAACTTTTAGCACGCCAATCTCCAGTAATTTACAAGTAGCTCGGCTTGATTACATCCCTAATTGTCGCAGCTACCAAAACACTAAAAGTACGAAAAAATGAAAAGGATTTCCATGCCTAGGCTTTAATTTTTTGCTTTCACTACAATGGAATATGCCTGAGGTTATGGTGATTGACGTTGACTTGAATAGGTGTCCACTAGTGTTTAATACTTGCAGTCAGTGTTATATTAATCGGGATCCCTATTTGTCATCCCACCAATGAGAGAAATGGATTTTTCGAGCATTGCCATGGTCATTTCCTAAAACCAGACTCACTTTCCTTGCTCAATCTAGAGTTCCTCAACAATTTTAGCCTTGTCCATTCCGTACAGTTGTCTCGTAATTAACCACTTGTCTCTAGCACGTCAAACAAGTTCCAGTTTGAACACCTATTGAGGGTCTCATGATTACTACTTTCTTTGAATTTTCGGCTGCCAATGTTTTCTATTCTCCAACATCATGACTAATGATCCTTTGATTTATCTACCCAACGTCTTTAAGTTGTTTGTAGCGCGCACTGAGTCTCTTTACATTACTCCATTTGATCAATGTTCACCAGCAACTACATAGTGCCCTTACACTTGTTCTACAACACATTATGCGGTCACCGACCCATTCAAATAACTTCCCATCCTCACTATTGTCCTCCTCTCCATATGAATCCTAAAGAGAGGATTCCCTTCAAACCATCAATCAATCACGTCATTACATCTCTCACCTAGATTACTAAACCAACCTCATTTGTCATTACCAACAAATATACTCGAAGTTGCATCAAGCCATGGCCGAACTGTACTCCCGTATGTTCAAAACAGGACTTTTTCAAGTAATACTAAAGTTATTGACTATAAGTGGCTTTGTAGGTTGAAGGGGTATGGTCCCAAAAAGCCGCGCAAACCTCCATCAAAGTTGCGCGTGGGACCGTACTCCTTATCTAACTTCCTACTAAGAGTCTCGCGCGAGATACACCACTTTCTGCTCTACGTCGCGCGAGGTCTCGCGCACAAGAAGTTCCGATATCAACACTTAGCATACTAAAAGAGCACATGGGCATACTAACCAGCGCGGGTTAGTTAAATGCTCAACAGGAACCGCATAGGAAGGCAGCGCAAGGCTGCCTCCAGTGGTACACAAGGTACAAGTGGCAGTGAAAAGAGCCAATGAGAGTCCAGCAGGCTCTGGTCAATCGTGCGCCACGTTCGTCTGACGAGAAGTACGTAAGGACGCCTACGTGGCACCAATCAGGGGACGGAGACATCTGTCCCATGATCTCCACTTGTCTGCTGATGGCAGAAGAGCAGCAGGGCCGACAACAACGACACGTGGCTCCAATCAAGGTGCGCCAGCACCGAAGAACTTCTAGAAGCCACTAAACGGTCGACACTAGTGAGACAAAGAGCACATCCGTTGTGTTGTCCATTTCCGGCCCAAGGCCCATCAGCCCATATCCTCTTACACCTCTCCGGCTATAAATAGAGACCTCATTCCACAGGTTAAACATTCGATTCCCTCTACTCTCACTCTTAACACTTGATTATCCTTCCAAAGCAGTTGCTTATTCTCACGCCGGAGCCCGGTTAAGAGGGAAACCCCCACATTCCCCTCCTAACGAGTAACGGTGTTTTGTTTTGCAGGATTGAACCTCAAGTCGGAGCTCAAATATTCATAAGAAGATTAACCATTATGGTAGAAACATAAACCAAACTGATTAGTCCCCATAATTAGTTCAGTGTTTCTTCATTGGCGCCCACCGGTTTTTTCTATAACCATCCTCATCTTCTTTTATTTGAGCCTTTGACATTTTTTCTTCCTTCGATCATGGCTGGTCAAGGAATCATTCCAGAGTTCGGCTTCGGAGCCAACTCTAACGCGGTGTTGGGTGAGGGAATCCAAAACTTCCCCCCAAATCGAAGAAATTGGTGAAGTCAAAGTAACCAATACTGGGGGCCCGCGCAGGAGTATCACCCGCATCACTCAGACGGTCACCCCAGGAAACAATGGAGAAGGGCCTTCGAACCCAACACCGCCGCAGAATGTTTCGGCATTACTAGGGCTACCAGAAGGCGAGACTCCGGCCTCATGGTATGCCAAGAACATCGCCACTATCAATGCAGCGTACCAATCGTTGATTGCACAGCAAGCAGTTTTGACGGCAGAACCGTCCTTGGTGACTCCCCCAAGTCAAGGGGCGCGCCAGATGCCCCCACCGCCCAATCTCCAAGGCAGAATAAACAGGCCTCCCCCTACCAGACGTTTGAGCGTACACGACACGCGCGACACAAGAGGGGAAACGGATAGTTATTACGACTATCCGTCAACCCTTCAACGAGGCCCTGTTCACAGCCGGCTCACGCCGCGCAACATGAACAACGAATGGGAAGAGACAGACCCGAACGATCCAACTTGGGTAGATGACGAGGGTTCGTCAGTCTTTAACCGCTTGCCAAAACACCACGAGTACTTCAAGCCGAGACAGCACATCGGGTACACAGAAGAAGTCGAGAGAGATTTCCGCCTGGCATACAGACCAGCGGAAGCTGCGGAACATTCCAAGTTCATCCCGAAAATCGCACTCGCGCCGCTTTCACGAGAAAAGTTACCTCCGACTGTCGGAAAGTTCAATGGATTGACTGATCCTGATGATCACGTCAGAACGTTCACAAGTGTAGGTTGCATGGGAGGTTGGAACATGCCTATGTGGTGTCACTTGTTTATTCAAACTCTTACCGGGGTTGCTCGCACCTGGTTCGACAGCCTCCCACCAGGGAAGATCAAATCATGGGTAGATTTCAAGACACAGTTTTTGAGCTACTTCAGCCAACAACGACGCTACCAGCGCGATACTGCTGAAGTAGAAGATATCTGGCGAAGGGATGGTGAAGGTCTGGAGGACTTCATCACCCGTTTTAACAAGGAATGTTTGGAGATAGGCGGCGTAAGCGAACAACTCATGCGTTGTCATTTCAAGAAAGCCATTCGCTGTGATAGTCTCATCAGAACTATCACAGGAAAAGACGGAATGCCAAAAGAATGGGATAAACTCATGGAAGCCGCAAAAATTGTTGCGCAAACCGAAGAATCACTCACTGGGAACAAAAGTTATCACTCTGAAGACCGATTCTCCAGAGGGAACACACGCGACAACAACAGGCGCAACAGATACAAGGGCAATGATTGGAAGTCTGGAAGATCAAGAGGCCATGATGAAAGGCCGTGTCACACCCCCAAAATCCACCTGCGGAGTATCACCGCTTGGGAGCGTGACATGACCAGGATCTTAACCACCAATCATATTGAACGTGTAATATAGTTAAGTGTAGCGGAAGCATTTAAGTAATCCAATATAAATATTAATGTATGAATCATCATAAGTGTCGAAATAGCATTCACGATCCTTTGCCCACAACGACCTGCTCCTCCCTGTGCAAGCTCCAATATGTACCTAAGGTCCTGCAAGGCATGCAGCAGAGAGTCAACAACTAGTTGAGCGAGTTCACAGAAAGTAAGTTCGTAACGTATGCATAAGAATGGCTAGTGGGGGCTTCCCATACTAGTGTGTACTAAAGGTGGGGGCTTCCCATGTTTATCCTGGCTAATGAGGGCTTCTCATTAACGGTACTTACTAGACTAACTTCCGACCATGTGTTCTTCTTTACCGAGAACAGGAAAACGTACAGGGTCACGTAGGCTTTACGTGACGTGCCCTTCCCCGAGGACAGTGGTACGCGTGGGGGCTACGTAGGCTTTACGCAGCGTGGCCTTCCGACCTGGAAGCCAGTAAATGGTATTGGGTTACGTAGGCTTTACGTAACGTGTCCTTCCCGACCCGGGAGACATATGTCAAATATACTGGGTTACGTAGGCTTTACGTAACGTGTCCTGACTAACCTGAGGACGATGGTCTATAGTCTGGTATATGCGTAAGTACGAGTAATCCTTTCATATTCATCATATCCAACCCAATTCCCAACCCGGGAATCCCATGCCTTGGCTGTGTGAACTCACCTTGGTTTGCTCGGCAGATACACAATAAGTACAGATAAGCTAGAAAATGGTCAACCACGGCCTATCATGGTGATAATACAAGTCAGGTTTTGACTAAGGTAATACACGTAGGAATCACATAAGTTAACACGTTACAGCACATATAGATCATGGCACGTTTGACAGATAACAATACATACAACCTGTACAGTTTAACAAGTAGGCCCAAACTATCCGGCCCAAGGTGCATAAGGGACTTGTGCGAGTCCGTTGGGGTTGTGCGATTTGGGATTGGGCTTGAGGCCCAATCGGTTAAACAAATAACTTATGAAGTTTACTCATTCAGCCAAAGTAATCGGTCCAACATAATAACAAGCAGTTCAACATAAACGGCCCAACTAGAAGGTCAAGTATAAAGGTCTCGGCCCAACCTAACATCGTGTAACTCTTGTGCGACCCGAATGATCTTGTACGATCAAGTTGGGTTGTGCGAGATGTCTTGGGCTTGTGCGTCTGTCCAGCTTAGGTTACCCAGCCCATACTACGGCCCAAATGAATAATCATAGCCTTGTGCGATTCAAAAGGATTTGTGCGGTCGGTCCTTGTACGCGTGGATCTCTTGTGCGACCAAAAGACCTTGTACGACTGGGCTGGGTTGTGCGACCCCAACCAGCCCAAACCACCTTGTGCACTCGGCCCAAGCATGATAACTTGTCCGATCCAGTAAGTCTTGTACGATTGGACCATCTTGTGCAATTGGTTAACAGAATTCCATGATTTATGTAATCAGTTACAATTCATTCAAAGTTCCCAAATTTAATCCTTGCCAATTAACACAATATCAACAATTTACTTAACAAGATATCGATCAAACAGGGATTTCAAGTACCAATCCTTATGAACCCTAATCTTGATTCAAGGCATAATAATAATTAACAACTCTAATCAAATCTGAAATCATCACACATGATAATCCGGGACATATAGCATATCAATTATCATTAGATCTACATCATACCAATCAGATTCGTGTGTGAACATTTACAATACATGAGGGCCGATTACATAACAAGGACATGTATAATTACATTAACATACTCAATCATACAAGAACCCTATAACAAGTATCAACATATCACACACAATAAATTAAACACTAACCGATTACGAGTGAGGTGTGTGATCCGGGCAAGGGTACTCCTTGGTGCCGTCGGGTTTCAAGCAGCCGAGAGATAGAGAGACAAGATAGAGGAGCTAGGGTTTTTAGAACTTGTGTGTGTGTGATACGTTTGTAACAAATGAGAGAAACAACAACCCCCAAGGTTGTGTTACACGACCAAAAGAAGAAGGAATGGGCCGGCCCTTAATGGGCTGCCCTTGAAGTCCGATTACCATTGATATGGCCCAATGGCCTTGTGCGGTCGAGTGTAGTGTTATGTGTTTAGAACATCTTGTGCGGTTTGGCTCAAATAACATACAAACGCATATAGTGAACACAATACACATAATAACATAATCACAAAAATTCACATAACATTCATAAATCAGGTATCACGTAGATACGTAACGTTACATTAAAGTAAGCCTAAGGTTCGAGTTGTCACATTATCCCCAACTAATTGGAAATTTCGTCCCGAAATTTGGTATGCACTCACTGACGAAGCTAGGTAAACTGTACTGTTCACTGGTTTTCCTGGGGTGTCACATCCTCCCCCCGTTGATCTGGAATTTCGTCCCGAAATTCCGAAGTAGTAGCTTCAGCCTCAGTAGTGGTTGCCTGGTTCCCGAATAACTGGGGGTACTTTTCTGTCATCCTGTCTTCGCGTTCCCAGGTGTACTCTGGGCCACGTTTGGAGTTCCAACGAACTCGTACAAGAGGGATTCTCTTGTGTTTGAGGACCTTCACATCCCGGTCCGTGATTTCAACTGGTTCCTCGACGAACTGCAACCGCTCGTCGATAGTGAGTTCCTTGTAAGGAATGATGAGGTTTTCATCAGATAGGCACTTCTTTAGATTCGATACATGAAAGACATTGTGAACTGCACCGAGTTCAGCTGGTAGATTCAATCTGTAGGCTACTGGGCCTATTCTTTCAGTGATTTCGAACGGTCCAACATACCGTGGATTGAGTTTGCCTCGTTTACCAAATCGAACCACACCCTTCCAGGGTGAGACTTTTAATAAAACCCGGTCCCCGACCTGAAATTCCAAAGGCTTGCTACGCTTATCCGCGTAGGCTTTCTGACGGTCGCGAGCTGCCGCCATGCGTTGTCGTATCTGTGCAATCTTTTCTGTGGCGTCCACTACAACTCTGGACCCGTAATCTGACTATCCCCCACCTCTGCCCAACAGAGAGGTGACCGGCATTTACGTCCGTACAATGCCTCGAATGGAGCGGCTTGAATGCTGGTATGATAACTGTTATTGTACGAGAACTCCACCAAAGGGAGGTGTTTTTCCCAGCCGTTGCCGAAGTCTATGACACACGCTCGAAGCATGTCTTCTAGAGCTTGGATAGTTCGTTCAGACTGCCCATCCGTCTGAGGATGATATGCTGTGCTCATGTCTAATCGTGAGCCGAAAGATTTGTGCATCGCTTGCCAAAGCTCTGACGTGAATCGTGCCTCGCGATCCGAAATGATAGATGTGGGCACCCCGTGCCTCGAGACAACTTCTTTCAGATATACGTCTGCGAGAGTGGAGAACTTATCCGTTTCCTTAATCGGCAGGAAGTGTGCAGACTTGGTGAGTCGATCAACGATCACCCATATTGTGTCGTTCCCACGCTGGGATCTAGGTAAGCCTGTAACGAAATCCATGGAAATTTCTTCCCATTTCCATTGAGGTATCTTTGGCTGCTGAAGTAGGCCAGCTGGTTTCTGATATTCAACCTTGACTCTCGCACAGGTCAAGCATTTTCCAACATACGTAGCAATGTGGGCCTTCATACTAGGCCACCAATAAGTAGTGCTGATATCGTGGTACATTTTATCCGACCCTGGATGTACCGAGTAGCGAGACTTGTGAGCTTCATCCATCACAAGTTCGCGTAGACCGCCATAAAGAGGGACCCAAATCCGGCCCGTTGCATAGTAGGCGCCGTCTGCCTTCTGTTCCATCTGTTGTCGTGAGCCGCGTAAGGCTTCAGCCTTGACGTTTTCGGGCTTCAGTGCTTCTGTCTGAGCAGCTCGTATCTGTGCAGGGAGGCTAGACTGAATCGTAAGCTGTAGCGCTCGCACGCGCCGTGGCAAAGTGTCCCTTCGACTAAGGGCATCAGCCACAACATTGGCTTTGCCTGGATGATACTTAATAGCACATTCGTAATCGTTTAGTAACTCGACCCATCGTCGTTGACGCATATTCAAATCCTTCTGCTTAAGAATATGCTCGAGACTCCTGTGATCGGTGTAGATCGTGCACCTGGTACCGTACAGGTAGTGTCGCCATATCTTAAGCGCAAAAACAACAGCTCCCAGCTCCAAATCGTGCGTCGTGTAGTTTCGTTCATGAACCTTGAGTTGACGAGAGGCGTAGGCAATCACTTTATCCCGCTGCATCAATACGCATCCCAGACCCTGTATTGACGCGTCACAATATACTACGAAGTCATCTGTGCCCTCTGGCAATGAAAGAATAGGTGCACTGCAAAGCCTATCCTTTAGATACTGAAAAGCAGTTTCCTGCGTGTTGCCCCAACGGTAGGTGACACCCTTCTGTGTCAGTAGTGTGAGTGGCTGCGCAATCTTCGAGAAATCCTTAATAAACCGTCTGTAATAACCTGCCAGACCCAAGAATTGTCGTATTTCTGTCGGCGTACGCGGTGCAGGCCAGTTCCTAATCGAATCTACCTTGGATGGATCGACATGGATCCCATCCCTGTTTACCACATGGCCTAAGAAGTGGACTTCACGAAGCCAGAAGTCGCATTTAGAAAGCTTGGCGTACAACTGTTCCTTCCGAAGGAGTTCCAAAATGAGACGAAGATGTTGCTCGTGTTCCTCCTGACTCTTGGAGTAAATCAGAATGTCGTCGATGAATACTATGACGAACTTGTCAAGGTAGGGTTTGCACACCCTGTTCATAAGATCCATAAACACCGCAGGCGCGTTCGTAAGCCCGAATGGCATGACAAGAAACTCGTAATGACCGTAGCGAGTTCTGAAAGCGGTTTTGGAGACGTCCTCATCCCGGACTCTCAGCTGATGATACCCTGACCTTAAATCAATCTTGGAATAGTAACACGACCCTTGCAACTGGTCGAATAAGTCATCTATGCGCGGAAGAGGATAACGGTTCTTCACCGTCACCTTATTGAGTTCACGGTAGTCGATGCACATTCTGAACGTACCGTCTTTCTTCTTTACAAATAACACTGGAGCTCCCCAAGGCGAAGAGCTTGGACGAATAAATCCCTTATCCAAGATTCCTGGTAGCTGCGTCGTTAGTTCTTCCGATTCTGGTGGAGCTAAGCGATACGGTGCTCGAGCTATGGGTGCTGCTCCTGGAGCGAGTTCGATCTGAAATTCGACCTGACGATGAGGCGGTAAGCCAGGTAAGTCTTCAGGAAACACCTGAGGGTAACCACGTACAATTGGAATATCCTCCAATTTCTTTTCCCTTGTTGATGCGTCTGTAACGAGAGCCAGAATGGCTGTGTGACCCTTACGTAAGCACTTCTGAGCCTTCAAGAAAGAGATGATGCCAACCACTGCACCACTCTTGTCGCCTTGAACTTCTAGAGGTTCCTGACCCAAACGAGGAATGCGAATAACCTTTTCGCTGCATAGGATTTCTGCCTGTTGTCGCTAGGAGTAGCGGGTGTAGCAGGAGTGGTAGCGATAGTAATAGCGCTGATACAACTAGGCAGCCTGTTCTGTTCCACTGCCTGATCCGTGAGGCGATGAGCAAGACACTGAATGTCTTGGATATCGTCGAGGTTAGCCGATGCAGCATGGCTCTGAATGTCTGAGGCTAGACCCTTGAGGTACAATTCGATACGCTTGCTTGGAGGGTCCACCATGGTTGGACACATATTGGCCAGTTCGTTCGACCGATTCGTATGAGCTTCAATTTCTGACCCCGTCATTTTCAAATGGTATAGTTCCACTTCCAACTTGTGGGTGTCATCACGCGTGCAGTATTCCCTTTTAATGCGTTCTTTGAATCCGTTTCAGGGGGGTGGCGTTAGCAGCTGCCAACCCGAGAATCTGTACTTGCGCGTTCCACTAGGTTAGCGTGATTCCTTCCAACGTACTAGTGGCGTACTTGACCCTGCGTGCCTCAGGGCATTCACACATCTCGAATACTGACTCGAGCTTCTTAAACCAATGGAGTAGTCCCACCGCTCCTTCTGTGCCACTGAATGTGCTTGGACGACAGTCCATGAAGTTCTTGAATGTGCAGACAGGTTGCTGTGCGTTCCGACCCGTTGCGCGAGAAAGATAGGTCAAGGTTAAGCGCGAGAGTTGGGTCACGAGAGTAGGATCTAACGTCCTAGGATAGGTTTGGAATAGCAAGTTATACCTCCTGCTGGTGCGGCTGCAAGCGCCGCGGCAACTTGTTCGTCAATGAAAGCCGTCAACTGGGCTTGAGTCATGTTAACACGTCCAAACATGATCGAACAGTAAAGGTAGCATATGTATGAATGGTTCGCGAGTAGTGCGATGACAGAAAAGTGTAGGCACATAGGTGTTCTCAAGTAGTAACAAGTAGCGAGCAAAGTAATGTAGGCATACTACGAGCAAAGTTCTATGCAATTCTAGCATGTAGGCAATAAACATAAACCTTATTACCTAGGATGTCGAGTCTTGCACGTGGAGCGAAGCGTCGTTGTGGATCGTTTGAGTGCACTGTTCTGGTTATAGTCTGGTTTTAATAAAAACGTTTTCCCATATTAAAACCTAGTTCTCTATAACCAATGGCTCTGATACCAATCTGTCACACCCCCAAAATCCACCTGCGGAGTATCACCGCTTGGGAGCGTGACATGACCAGGATCTTAACCACCAATCATATTGAACGTGTAATATAGTTAAGTGTAGCGGAAGCATTTAAGTAATCCAATATAAATATTAATGTATGAATCATCATAAGTGTCGAAATAGCATTCACGATCCTTTGCCCACAACGACCTGCTCCTCCCTGTGCAAGCTCCAATATGTACCTAAGGTCCTGCAAGGCATGCAGCAGAGAGTCAACAACTAGTTGAGCGAGTTCACAGAAAGTAAGTTCGTAACGTATGCATAAGAATGGCTAGTGGGGGCTTCCCATACTAGTGTGTACTAAAGGTGGGGGCTTCCCATGTTTATCCTGGCTAATGAGGGCTTCTCATTAACGGTACTTACTAGACTAACTTCCGACCATGTGTTCTTCTTTACCGAGAACAGGAAAACGTACAGGGTCACGTAGGCTTTACGTGACGTGCCCTTCCCCGAGGACAGTGGTACGCGTGGGGGCTACGTAGGCTTTACGCAGCGTGGCCTTCCGACCTGGAAGCCAGTAAATGGTATTGGGTTACGTAGGCTTTACGTAACGTGTCCTTCCCGACCCGGGAGACATATGTCAAATATACTGGGTTACGTAGGCTTTACGTAACGTGTCCTGACTAACCTGAGGACGATGGTCTATAGTCTGGTATATGCGTAAGTACGAGTAATCCTTTCATATTCATCATATCCAACCCAATTCCCAACCCGGGAATCCCATGCCTTGGCTGTGTGAACTCACCTTGGTTTGCTCGGCAGATACACAATAAGTACAGATAAGCTAGAAAATGGTCAACCACGGCCTATCATGGTGATAATACAAGTCAGGTTTTGACTAAGGTAATACACGTAGGAATCACATAAGTTAACACGTTACAGCACATATAGATCATGGCACGTTTGACAGATAACAATACATACAACCTGTACAGTTTAACAAGTAGGCCCAAACTATCCGGCCCAAGGTGCATAAGGGACTTGTGCGAGTCCGTTGGGGTTGTGCGATTTGGGATTGGGCTTGAGGCCCAATCGGTTAAACAAATAACTTATGAAGTTTACTCATTCAGCCAAAGTAATCGGTCCAACATAATAACAAGCAGTTCAACATAAACGGCCCAACTAGAAGGTCAAGTATAAAGGTCTCGGCCCAACCTAACATCGTGTAACTCTTGTGCGACCCGAATGATCTTGTACGATCAAGTTGGGTTGTGCGAGATGTCTTGGGCTTGTGCGTCTGTCCAACTTAGGTTACCCAGCCCATACTACGGCCCAAATGAATAATCATAGCCTTGTGCGATTCAAAAGGATTTGTGCGGTCGGTCCTTGTACGCGTGGATCTCTTGTGCGACCAAAAGACCTTGTACGACTGGGCTGGGTTGTGCGACCCCAACCAGCCCAAACCACCTTGTGCACTCGGCCCAAGCATGATAACTTGTCCGATCCAGTAAGTCTTGTACGATTGGACCATCTTGTGCAATTGGTTAACAGAATTCCATGATTTATGTAATCAGTTACAATTCATTCAAAGTTCCCAAATTTAATCCTTGCCAATTAACACAATATCAACAATTTACTTAACAAGATATCGATCAAACAGGGATTTCAAGTACCAATCCTTATGAACCCTAATCTTGATTCAAGGCATAATAATAATTAACAACTCTAATCAAATCTGAAATCATCACACATGATAATCCGGGACATATAGCATATCAATTATCATTAGATCTACATCATACCAATCAGATTCGTGTGTGAACATTTACAATACATGAGGGCCGATTACATAACAAGGACATGTATAATTACATTAACATACTCAATCATACAAGAACCCTATAACAAGTATCAACATATCACACACAATAAATTAAACACTAACCGATTACGAGTGAGGTGTGTGATCCGGGCAAGGGTACTCCTTGGTGCCGTCGGGTTTCAAGCAGCCGAGAGATAGAGAGACAAGATAGAGGAGCTAGGGTTTTTAGAACTTGTGTGTGTGTGATACGTTTGTAACAAATGAGAGAAACAACAACCCCCAAGGTTGTGTTACACGACCAAAAGAAGAAGGAATGGGCCGGCCCTTAATGGGCTGCCCTTGAAGTCCGATTACCATTGATATGGCCCAATGGCCTTGTGCGGTCGAGTGTAGTGTTATGTGTTTAGAACATCTTGTGCGGTTTGGCTCAAATAACATACAAACGCATATAGTGAACACAATACACATAATAACATAATCACAAAAATTCACATAACATTCATAAATCAGGTATCACGTAGATACGTAACGTTACATTAAAGTAAGCCTAAGGTTCGAGTTGTCACAGGCCGCGCTATAGAGAGGACGCGCGCGAAACAATTGACCGAATCGGTTACAAGAAAGCAGTCAAAGATGATAATAGTGACAAGCACTGGACTCCGCTCATAAAAACGCCAAAAGAGGTATTGATGACGGAGAACCACGATTTCAAGGCTCCCAGGCCTATGACAAACAAGAAGGGGCAAGACCCCAACTTGTATTGTGATTTTCACAAAGACTCAGGGCATTTGACCGATGACTGCTATAGTTTGCGCCAAGAGATCGAGAGAGCACTTAAAAGTGGTAAGTTAAGCCACTTGGCGAAGAACGTGCGCAAATAAACTCGCCAACTCCAGCGCCACGATGAAGGAAATCACAAAAAAGTCCGACGCTTAGAGACCCACATGGTCAACAGACCTAGATATAGTGCAAAAGAGAAGGGCAAGCGCCCCTATGAGCCTGCATGGCAAGAGCAACAGGTCATCTTTCCGGTTGTGCGCGGCGGTCCTCGCGCCACACGACCAGTCGTCATTACCGGTATCATCGGCCATTATGAAACGGAGTACATATTCATTGATCCAGGAAGTACAGCTGACATCATTTATGAGCAGTGTTTTAACCAATTGGATGAAGAATATAAGGCGAGACTCGAGCCAGTCGACTATCCCTTGTCTGGATTTTGCAATGAGATGGTTTTCCCACTCGGTCAGATCAGTTTCCCCGTCACACTTTCTGACGGGAAACATTCAAGAACAACAAGCGTGAATTTCATGGTGATGCCCGTGAAATCGAGGCATGATGTGTTAATTGGGAGGGAGACCCAAGGCGAGCTGAACATGGTGACTTCAACTCCCCACTCTGCGATAAGGTTACCAACCAAAACGGGAGTAGCAATCATCTATGCCAAGAAGGAAGTGATGTCAACTGAAGAAGTGCGCCCAGCGAAAGCGGTGAAGGTTTCGACAACCGAGCCCGAAAAATGGGTTTTAAACCGCAAATACCCAGAACAGACAGTGACAATTGGCCACGCCATTTCGTCAGATATCCGAACGCGTTTAAAGCAATTGTTGTTCCGAAATATGGATATCTTTGCCTGGACCCCGGCAGACATGACCGGCGTCCCGCGCAATATAACCGAACATTGCTTTAACACTTACCCCTCTGTTGAACCAAAGGTCCAAAGAAGACGCAGCTTAGGAGCAGACAAAACGAAAGCAATGAATGAACAAGTATGCGAGCTGCTCAAAGCTGGGGTCTTGCAAGAGGTACGTTATCAAAGTTGGGTTGCGAACCCGGTAATGGTTGAAAAGTCAAACGGCGGATGGCGAATGTGCGTAGACTATACCGATCTCAACAAGGCATGCCCAAAAGACTGCTATTCTTTGCCTGAGATCGACAAAAAGATAGACTCTCCCACGCCATATAGATGGAAGTGCTTCTTAGATTGCTATAAAGGTTATCATCAAGTCCAGATGAAACTCGAAGATGAAGACAAGACAGCCTTTAGAACTGATCTTGGAATCTTTTGCTACACAAAGATGCCTTTCGGACTGAAAAATGTTGGCGCAAAATACCAACGCTTGATGGACAAGACCTTCGCGGGGGACATCGGAAAGCACATTGAGGTTTACATCGATGATCTTGTGGTTAAAAGTCCCGAAGAGGACCAAATGTTGAAGGACATCGAAAAAACGTTCAATTCATTGCGCAGCGTAAATATGAAATTGAATCCAGCCAAGTGTTCTTTTGGCATGGAAGAAGGGAAGTTTTTAGGCTTCATAGTCACAAACAGCGGTTTTAAAGTGAATCCAGAGAAGGTCCAGGCCATAGAGCGAATGCCATCGCCTCGAACAATCAAAGAGATGCAACGATTGGTCGGCCGCCTGGCCGCGCTTAACCGTTTTCTTTCCAATCACGCCGCGAAGTCGTACCCCTTTATCAGCACGTTGCGCAAAGAACCACTCATACTGTACTTGTCTTCCTCGGATAAGGCAGTAGGGTCGGTATTATTGGTGGAGAGAAACGGAGTTCAAGCTTCAATTTATTACGTCAGCAGGGTACTCACTGACCCAGAAACAAGATATTCCACGATGGAAAAATTGGTTCTCGCGCTGCTACACGCCTCCCGAAGGCTGCGCAGATATTTTACAGGGCATGTGATAACCTTGCTTACCAATTTCCACATCGGCACGATATTGCAAAAGCCAGAGACGTCAGGGCGGTTAGCAAAATGGGCCATCGAGCTGGGGGGCCATAATATCTTGTACAGGCCGCGCCCAGCCATTAAGGGCCAGGTCCTAGCCGACTTCATCACAGAAGTGCCGGCCGATAAAATCAAAGAATGTGAGCTAGTGGAGACTCCTGAAAAAGACGTGACAGATGAGACTTGGATGCTTTATACTGATGGGGCCTCAAACGAGGACGGGGCGAGAGCAGGACTGCGCCTGGTGAGCCCTGAGAATCACGAATTTACTTACGCCATCAAGTTGGACTTTAAAAACACCAACAACGAGGCGGAGTATGAAGCATTTCTGGCAGGCTTACGCCTCGCCATCAAAATGGGAGCTAAAAACCTACGAGCACACGTTGATTCACTCCTGATAGCCAGCCAAGTTAATGGTATATACGATGCAAAGGGCGAAGTCATGGCCCTGTATTTAGAGCAGGCAAAAGAATTGCTTCAACAATTCAAGTCTCACAAAGTAATCCACATCAATCGCTCCGAAAACAAACCAGCCGATGCCTTAAGTAAGCTTGCTTCGACTTCTTTTCAACACCTTGCCAAAGATGTAAGAATAGAAGTACTCAAGAACCCATCACTGTTGCTGCGACAAGTGAACGTGATTGAGATGGGGCAACCATCCTGGATGACCCCTATAATCCAATATTTGCAAGAAGGGATACTCCCTGAAAACAAAGCGGAGGCGAGGAAGATTCAAAACAAGGCCCTGCACTACGAAATAAATGGCGGTATTCTGTACCAAAAATCCTTCTTAGGGCCACTACTGCGCTGCGTGGACCCCCAGGATGCGAACTACTTGATCAGGGAGATCCACGAAGGGATCTGCGGCATCCATTTGGGACCACGCATGGTTGTCGCGAAGATCATGAGCGCGGGATATTACTGGCCAGGGATGCATGTCGATGCCCTGAAGGAGATCCGCAAGTGCGACTCCTGTCAGCGGCATTCCCCAAAAACCCTGCGCCCCAAGAACGACCTTATCCCTGTATCCACTGCATGGCCTTTCCAGCAGTGGGGAATCGACATGGTGGGACCCTTCCCAGAGGTTCCTGGCGCTGTAAAATTTATAATTGTAGCCGTGGATTACTTCACAAATTGGGTGGAGGCCAAAGCTCTGGCTTCAACTACAGCTATGATTGTGTGCAAGTTCATTTGGGAGCACATCATCTGCAGGTTCGGCCTACCACTCAAGATTGTAACCGATAACGGTACCAACTTTGCGTCTGAAGACCTCCAGAATTGGATGAAAGAGATGAAAATCGAGCACACTTTCACATCCGTTGCGCATCCTCAAGGCAACGGACAGGTAGAAAGCGTGAACAAATGTATTGTCGAGGGGATAAAGGCCCGACTGGGCACAAGGCGAAGAGGCTGGGTAGATGAGCTCCCGAGCATCTTGTGGGCTCACCGAACCATGCCAAAAACTAGTACCGGCGAGACCCCTTTTAGCCTAGTCTATGGCTTAGAAGCGGTTATCCCGGCTGAAGTTGGCCTACCCTCCCCGCGCTTTCTACCTGTCCGTGAGCCAAGTACAGAGAAGCCAAGTACAGAGAAGCCATCTACCTGTCAATTGTCAACGCAATCGACAATGAGGCAGAGAGACGTCTTGACTTGGATTTGTTGGAAGAAAGGCGCGAAATCGCGCGAATCAGAGAACCCAAGTACAAAACGCAACTGGAGAGGTACTACAACACAAGAGTACGCATCTGCACCTTCATGCCAGGAGAGTACGTCTTCCGGGATAATGAAGCGTCAAATGCGGAACGCCCAGGGAAACTAGCACCCAAATGGGAAGGCCCATACTTGATCCACGAGGTGCTAGGCAAAGGGGCTTACAAGTTACGCACTCTAGATGGCCACATCTTACCGCGAACGTGGAATGCGCAACAACTGCGAAAATGCTATATGTAACTCAAATCGGCATTGAGCCTTTAACCGCTACTATCGGCCACGCGCCTTTTTACTTTCCTATGTTGGCTATACGCCCTTTACAATTAATGTATGTTGGCCTAAGTGCCCGTTTCCAAATCAATGAAAGCATACGACATGTTTTCTATTACTTCTTTCGTTACAAATGCATGTTAAACTTCTGATTAGCACGAAAACACTCCAGCAACTTACAAGCTCTCAAACAAGAACGCCTCCAAGGTCCTCCGCGAACAAAGCGCGAGACCGGGCAGTTCCACTTACTCGAAGAGACTTCCATTTATTCGAGCTAATTTAACCTAAGTTTTAACAACAGTGCAATAATTGTAACGGGAAAGAACTAGCAAAATTCATTCAATATAAAACAAGCGCAGCAGCGCAACTTGTACATTCAAAGAAAGCAAAAAATTACAAGGCACAAAGCCTAATCGACAAAGCCTATTCGAGTGCATGTTGATCACCATCATCATCGCCATCATCATCGTTCCCACCATCATCATCATCATTTCCACCATCATCACCAGCTGGTTCCTCTTCATCTGATAACTCAACAGTCACCGGTGGATCGAGAATGGCCTTGAGGCGCTGACACCAGTCATCTTTCTTTAGAGCCTCCACAACCAAGTCCATTACAGGCAAGGTAAGATTATCATAAGCACTTTCAGCACGCGTCAACTCGACAGTAGCTTGGTCAGTCACCGAGCAATGACTCACATCAAACTCTTGTCCAAACATCTCGTCAACGTGTTGGGCACATTCCAGATACCCTCCTCAATGACGTACTGCGCGCGCAACGTCGGTCAGAGCAGCAACAGCGCGGTCTAGCTCGCCAGCATTGAGGATAGAGTTGGCAACCTATAACGAAAATTACGTATTAAAGGCAACCCCTAGCAAATTAAGCTTATAAGTACAAACTTACCAGCACTACTCCACGATTGCGCATCCACTCGGCCTCAGAGACAAGTGTATCAACGATACCTTGCGCCTCAGAGTAGTTGTCTGCGCTACATTAAGGGCGGCAGCACTGACAGTGCGCGCCTCTTCAGCAGTGGCAGCCTTAACTTTCTCCGCTTCGAGGTCGATCTCCAAGGACTCGCATCTATCAATCTGGTCATTCAGGCGACGTTTAAGCTCAGCAATCTCGACGTCCTTGGCATGCAGATCCTTATCTTTGCTGGACAATTGCACCTTCACATCAGCCAACTCAACCTGAAAAGAGACAAAAGACTTAGGCTATTTCGTAAACAGCATGGCAAGAAAGAAAGAAAGTGGTAAGCTAACCTCAATCTGCTGCTTGGCAGCCTTTTCAGCTTGTACATCCTCAACCCTCGCAGTAAGCTCCACAATCTTAGCTTCAAGGTCAACAATCTTGTTCCGAGCTGCGAACGCGCGCTCATTATCTTTCTCGCATATGCGCTTAAACTCGGCCTTCTCCTTGGCCAGTTGCTGTTCAGCAGCTTGAAGTTTATTTTTCAGGCCCTCACGCCCCCCAT